>NC_091209.1:7407705-7735349 GCF_040958095.1 Procambarus clarkii | reverse complement strand
TATTGATTCAGTGTATTCTGAGCTGTGTTGACACAACTGCCGCAACACACTGATGGGAGCTATGGGAATACAAGTCGTACTGTTAATATAGAACCACAAAATACCAACACATTAATAAGTAACCCAATAAAATTAGAGTGGAAGTTTTATAAATAACAAACGCATACAAATATGTCAATAAATATTTAAATTAATGTATCTTATACAAAATAGCTTGTACTGAAACATAAGCAATATATATATATGAAGAGCTATGGAATAACTTCTTGTGATTTATTGGAATATATTTGGGCATATGAATATGAGCAAGTTTGGGTGGATATAAATAGGCGCTGTCTCATATGGGGGGGCCAATAGACCTCTTGAAATTTCCTCTATTCTTATGGTTTCATGTTATCATATAGGCCAATAATAATTCTGCAGTGTCATTTGTTCTTATGTTCTTAACAGGTTATCAGGTTTTGAGAACAGATAGGATAGGCACATTCTTGATGAGTCTTTCATACTTGTCCGTCTTGAGGAGTGCATTTTTCTGTAGTTCACCATAGTAATTTATATTCCCCATTAGTTTTGCAAATGACATCTACGAGCTCACTCCCACAGGAAGGTCATTCACAAAAGTTAGGAAAAACAGTGCTCCTAGGATGAAGGTCATTCACAAAAGTTAGGAAAAACAGTGCTCCTAGGATGAAGGTCATTCACAAAAGTTAGGAAAAACAGTGCTCCTAGGATGAAGGTCATTCACAAAAGTTAGGAAAAACAGTGCTCCTAGGATGAAGGTCATTCACAAAAGTTAGGAAAAACAGTGCTCCTAGGATGAAGGTCATTCACAAAAGTTAGGAAAAACAGTGCTCCTAGGATGAAGGTCATTCACAAAAGTTAGGAAAAACAGTGCTCCTAGGACTAAGCCTTGGGCATCCCACTTGTCACATTCCTCCAGCTCGACACCACCACTGTGACCCTTTCTTTTCTATCCTTCAAGTACTCGCTTACTTAGTCCAGTGTTTTTCCAGTTATCCCAGCTTGCTTCTCCATCCTGTACACCAACCTTTCATGAAGAACAATATCAATTGCTTTTTGACACTCTAGGAATATACAGTCTACCCAGCCCCTTTTTTTTATCATATTTTGGAACATTGTGTACTACTCAAAATTTGTTAGGCATGGATTTTCTCTTCTATATCCATGCTGTCCTTCGGTTAAAAGTTGATACTCTCCAGGTACTCCATTATCTTCAAATTGATTGCTTTCTCTAACACTTTACATGGCATATTTGTCAGTAGCACTTGGTCACTTTTTTTTTTGTTAATTAGAACTACATTTTCCTTTTCATGAATTCTGGGAGATATCCTATCTTGAGCAGTTAATTGATAATGTTAGTTAGCAGATGACAAAGTACTTTTGCAGCTTCCTTCAACAACCATGGTTATATTAATTCTGGTCCTACTAATTCATTGGTGTTGCAGTTAGTTCCTCCAGGTGTTTTTCACCTTATCTACAGAGACTACCACATCGAAATCTAGTTCCATATATGTTTTGGCCCCTTTACATCTTGAAAGAGACTTCCAGAAATCTCTTTGTCAAGTTCCTAACACCCAACCTTGTAACTGTCATGGGGATTTCCTCTTGTGTCCTCAACCTGATCATAAGATTTCCATGTTATTTTTTCCTGCCTATCATTTTCCAGCCAGAACTCTAGGTCTTTTGACTTTGGCCAGCTGCTTGTTGGCCCTCACTCCATTGTTCTGACAATTCTGGCTGTTGGGCTCCTGCCAGGGTTTGGGGTTTCTACTGAATGGTCCACCTACAGGTTGGATGTTTGGCTCTACCCAAGTGTCCCTCAGCCTCATCGTGCTCCTCTGCCCCGGGTCTTTTGCTTTGTCGTCTTCTCCCACAAGTTGGACCCGACCACATTTTTTGTTTCCTGCTTAATTGGCCTCCATGTGTCATTTTACCTTGTCTTCTGTAACCTTCAAGCTATCTCATTATTTCTTTCAGTCTGTTGTCCTGTACTGTATATGGTTCCATTTTGAAGAGCTCTTGGAACCCCTTCTTGAATTTCTCGCACAACAGGTGCTAAATACTAGCACTAACAACTAACAAGGTGAGAAAACTATTTGTTTGGTAAGCATAAACAAATGGGTTAACAGAAAGTGAGCCAAGTTTGTATAAAATAACAGACTAATGGTGCTTTTGAAATATACAATGCCTAAAAAAATTAAAAACCAGCAAATATACATAGGTGAGAGCAATGCATGTCATCTTACCATAGAGGTAACTTGTTGGCAGCAAGGATCTGGAGAGTGCCGCCAGATAGTTGTTAAGGAGGTTACCATGTAGGATAATGTCAATGGCTTCTTGCTTGCTACTGTCCAGGAGGTTGTTTTGAAATGTTCTCGCAGCTGATCGTGCACCATCAATTAGCTGATGAAAATATTTATCTTTAATCAGTTTATTAGTTATATTACTGAGTAAAAATAGTTTATGTGAAACCTAGCAGTGTTAAACTGTAAATGTTTATAACTACAGTAAAATTGGAAAAAGTGCTGACATCTTGGAGGATTACAGATCACATACCAATTTCAGAGGTGTCCTGTATTATCAGGGTGACCCATCACAAACATGTGTAAGAACTTGCATATGTGGTTAGTTAACTAAATAAAAAAGAAAACAAAATGATAACAAAATTCGGATTTATTCAATTCTCAAGATTAAATAGAATAGAGAACATAACATTAAAATGAACACTGCAGCAGCATACCTGTTGGTTTACTGATGCAGCACCCCTTTAAACCAAATCTCTCTCACTCTTGTACATACATTGTTTTGCTACTTTTTTGTTGAACGTCTGCCCCTCTTCTGTTGGGCGTCTGCCCCTTGCTTGCTGGGCGCCTGCCACTTTCTTGTTACACGTTTGCAACTTTGTTGGGCGTTTGTCACTTTTCTTTAGGGCATTTGCCACTTGTTGCACATTTGCCTTTTTTGGGGGGTTTGCCACTTTTCTGTTGGGCATTTGCCAATTTTCTGTTGCGCATTTGCCAATTTTAATTTTCTTTTGGGAGTTTGCCACTTTTACAACCAAATCTCCAAACAATGCAAAGTATTTGTCACAATGATGTAATGTTGCAGATGGCTCTACCTATTCACAAGTCAACTGAAACACCAACTGTTAACTTTATCCTTTATAAACACAGTATAAACTTGTGAAGCATAACTCCTCCTGTTATGGGTGTGATAATGTTACACTTTCAATACCCTATAGTATTTAAATCCCATGTGTTTATGCATTTCGTCCATACACACACACTTCAGTCACATCACCTCCCAACATCTTCATACACAATATTTCTAATGCTAAGAATTCAGGCATTCTTCATTGTATATTGTCTAGAGAATTTGTCCCTTCTAAAATACCATACAGTATTTAAAGATATTGTGTAACAAAGCAAAACATTACATGAGGTGTGCAGAGTTAAATTTGGGCCACAAGATACGAGACCAGCTTGTGTGTGCCAGAGGTCTTCCAACACTACACATCTCGGCCACAAGATACGAGACCAGCTTGTGTGCGCCAGAGGTCTTCCAACACTACACATCTCGGCCACAAGATACGAGACCAGCTTGTGTGTGCCAGAGGTCTTCCAACACTACACATCTCGGCCACAAGATACGAGATCAGCTTGTGTGTGCCAGAGGTCTTCCAACACTACACATCTCGGCCACAAGATACGAGACCAGCTTGTGTGTGCCAGAGGTCTTCCAACACTACACATCTCGGCCACAAGATACGAGACCAGCTTGTGTGTGCCAGAGGTCTTCCAACACTACACATCTCGGCCACAAGATACGAGACCAGCTTGTGTGTGCCAGAGGTCTTCCAACACTACACATCTCGGCCACAAGATACGAGACCAGCTTGTGTGTGCCAGAGGTCTTCCAACACTACACATCTCGGCCACAAGATACGAGACCAGCTTGTGTGTGCCAGAGGTCTTCCAACACTACACATCTCGGCCACAAGATACGAGACCAGCTTGTGTGTGCCAGAGGTCTTCCAACACTACACATCTCGGCCACAAGATACGAGACCAGCTTGTGTGTGCCAGAGGTCTTCCAACACTACACATCTCGGCCACAAGATACGAGACCAGTGTGTGCCAGAGGTCTTCCAACACTACACATCTCGGCCACAAGATACGAGACCAGCTTGTGTGTGCCAGAGGTCTTCCAACACTACACATCTCGGCCACAAGATACGAGACCAGCTTGTGTGTGCCAGAGGTCTTCCAACACTACACATCTCGGCCACAAGATACGAGACCAGCTTGTGTGTGCCAGAGGTCTTCCAACACTACACATCTCGGCCACAAGATACGAGACCAGCTTGTGTGTGCCAGAGGTCTTCCAACACTACACATCTCGGCCACAAGATACGAGACCAGCTTGTGTGTGCCAGAGGTCTTCCAACACTACACATCTCGGCCACAAGATACGAGACCAGCTTGTGTGTGCCAGAGGTCTTCCAACACTACACATCTCGGCCACAAGATACGAGACCAGCTTGTGTGTGCCAGAGGTCTTCCAACACTACACATCTCGGCCACAAGATACGAGACCAGCTTGTGTGTGCCAGAGGTCTTCCAACACTACACATCTCGGCCACAAGATACGAGACCAGCTTGTGTGTGCCAGAGGTCTTCCAACACTACACATCTCGGCCACATGATACGAGACCAGCTTGTGTGTGCCAGAGGTCTTCCAACACTACACATCTCGGCCACAAGATACAAGACCCCATTGTATGTGTTAGCAATCATCACCTTTACACATTTTGCATTTTCAATATTATCATTATTATTATTACAATAGAACTTTTACCCAGGGCCAAGCACTGGAACCAGAAAGTTATTTATGCTAATTACTTGTTAACCATGGCTCAAACTCTATTAGATCATCATCTCTAATGTTAAACATTTCAACTTTCATTATCAGCCTATCATGCAGAACAATGCCAAAAATTCTGTTGAAGTCAATGCGTGTCCTAATCTGGGCCACGCTCCACAGCTTCAAATATATTTGAATAAATCAAGTGTCAAATGTAATAGAACACATTTCTGTTTGGCTCTCAATAGATATGAGATGAGCACCGGTACAGATAAAGATGCAACAGGTCTTCAAGATCAACTCATGTCCACGAGCAGCCAGGTACAAAACTCTCCTCTCTCTACAAGGTAAGAAAATGCAGGAACCAAAGTTCAATTCAAAATTGTAGACAAATAACCTAGAAAGCATCAGCTAAAAGTAAGCAGCTAAGTCAGTAAGCAACTAAGTCAGAGAGGATATGTCAGGATGGAAGAATGTACCAAGCATGCTTCCTCATGGCACTCTCCTTGGCCCATTGTTCTTACTATGTAAATAACCTAACCCAAGCAAATTAGCTACTAAATATTAATGTTTACAAATGAAGCAAAACTAGTGAGGAGAGAAAAAAGCAAGGCTCATTGCAGTGCTGAATGCAGACCCTGATAAATATAAGGTGGGGCAAACAAATGAGTGTCGAGTTCAACCCCAACAGGGTGTAAGGTAATGAAAAGGTAAAAGTGAGATTGACCATAAGAAATCTACCAAGTAATGGGGAGGCAAATACAGGAATTGGACACACAAAAGCTCTTGGGAGTGGATATAATTTCAGCACTAACAGAGGAAGCACAAACAGGATAATATTAATAGTTCACACAAGGCCTAAATTAGGTAAACTAAGCTATGAAGCAAAGTTAAATTTAGTAATGCTCGAGTAGCGTGGATATGATCACTAGGTACAAAATACTGAGGGAAATAAACGAAGTAGACAAGAACAGCCTCCTTAACCCTTAAAGAGCAGTTATCGTCATACACTGATCCCTGGGGCTAATGCGCTTATCACCATGTGTTGACTTTATCACCTGTTTTTATACATGTATATATATAATAAAGATAATGAAGACCTCCGAGAAAATTCTGCTATCTTTTTAATTGCTTACTATGTAATCAGGTTAACTTGTGCCAATTTGAACTTTCCTGCCCGCGTTTGAATCTATTTCTCGACGATATAACCAGACAGAATAGCAGTAAAGGAGTGGGTTGCAAGGCACTTCCTTTAAGCTGTGCCAAGAACGGATTTATGTGCAACAAAAGCGCACACATTACATTATAATATATACAATCCTCAATCATTGTTTCCATCAATTATGTTTACATATCTTGAGCTATTCCACACACACTGTGTACTCTAAAGTAAAACAGTGAACACAAAACCCATCAAACTTGAATATCAGAAATCTCATCCCCATGTGATAATTTACTAAACTATGTAGCCACATGTGCACACACCCCAACCGCCTCCACCTCGTTCCCTCCCACATGTGCACAAAACACACGCAAAGACTAGATTTTCTTTTTGTATTCTCCATTTTGCATGTAAATATATCATTTCATAAGAACGAATTATCATTAATTATATTTTTTTTTGTGGCACCCTTGATGATAGCTGCACTTTAAAGGTTAAATTAATAAAATAAGGCAAAAGAACAACAGAGGCTGGAACTGCAAATTATTAAAAAATCTTTAAAGAAGTATTGTACTCATATGCTGTAAAGGTAGTCAAAATGTGAAAGGTAAATATCTTAAAAAACTCAATTTTGGGCAATTTGAGGGCACCAAACTGCTTTTTTTTTTTTTTAATATTTCTCAATATTTGTTTTATTGCCACTAAAACGCTTAGATTATCAGCTTTGGTTGAAAGAAATCTGTAGAGTCTAAATAATTTACTTCTATGTACTGTATTTTTATTTAGCCACTGCAGACACAAAGAAAGCTGGCACCAATGTCTGGATGCAATGAAAACATAAAACAATCAAGGTAATTACATACAGATTATTGGAAAAGTACAGTATGTACAAAATAAGTTGCACAACAAATGAAACATTACTGAGGGCTTTATGACTTATTTGTGCAAGAAAATTCAAATCTCAAAACATCATTTTTTATTTTTTGCTCTTTGTTAATTTCCATCAGATTTTTTATGAAATTTTCACACAATATGCCAATCAGCAGGCTTTACAAAGCTTATAATATCAATTCTACTTAAGGTAATTGATTAGGCAATACAGTATATTTTTGTTCAATTAAAAAAAATTATTATTATTATTACAGTATTAAGAAACAAAATAATATTTCTTTTTAATTAATTTTGTAAAGCACAGTATATACAATAGACTTTTTCATGATCTTTCCAATCATAACAATGAAATGACCTTACAGTAGTAGTAGTTGTTTAATAAACAATTTCAAAAACAAAACAAAAACGTTGATTTTAAAAGTAAACCATTAACAGAACCCCATGCTGATATTTGAATGGCTAAAAATCAAATAAATAAAAAATCTGAAAATTTGGTCAAGAGAGTGTGGTTCAGTGGCCTTAAAGAGAACACACCAGGTACAATAAGCTTGAAAACAGAGCAAAGAAAACAGCTAGGTCTCCTGGCCTATCACTGATTACCTAGCAGGCGATGAGTCACAATAACGTGGCTGAAGTATGTTGACCAGACCACACACTAGAAATTGAAGGGACAACGACGTTTCCCTACCTCCTCATCACAATCGACTTGAGAATGGTCCAGGACGGACCGAAACGTCGTCGTCCCTTCAATTTCTAGTGTGTGGTCTGGTCAACTGATTACCTAGGCTTACCTAGCACTGATTGGTAAGCACTCACATCCTCCCTCCTCTTTCAAACTAAATTATTGTCTATTTGTTTTCGAGTAAATTGAATCAACTGAACTTTATTTTACAGTATAGTATTGAACATAATTTATTCTTAAGTAAAAAATAAATTAATTAATGGTTCAGAAATGCAGCCATTACTTCCCCACACAATGTTAAACCACATATTATATGTGGTGTGTGGGAAAACATGCGGTATTCAGGTATGCAATGCCATGCACATCTGGAAGGATTTCGTAAGGCATGCCTATCGGGGCCTTGGGGTATTTAAAGGGCATGTAGTGTGGTTATCGGGTATGTAAGCGTGGTTATCGGGCATGTAAGTGAGATTATCAGGTATGTAGTGTGGTTATTAGGTATGTAGCATGTTATCAGGAAAGTAGCATGTTATCAGGAGAGTAGCATGTTATAAGGAGAGTAGCATGTATAAGGAAGTAGCATGCAGACGATGAGTCACAATAACGTGGCTGAAGAGATGGTGATCAAACAACACATCAGAAAATGAAAAACAACAATGTTTTGGTCCATCCCGGGCCATTATGAAGTCATGTAAGTAGCATGTTATCAGGAAAGTACCATGTTATCAGGAAAGTACCATGTTATCAGGAAAGTACCATGTTATCGGGAAACTATCATGTCATTAGGTAAGTAGCATGTTTTCAGGTCACTGCACTTGAAAAAACATTCATTAAATGTGCATGTGATTAAGCCTGCTGCCATATTAGATGTCATTCCATAGAATATTACAGCCAGTTACTACATAATAGCCACCATACAAACTAATAAATCATTTAATATAGCACCTGACTTGGAAATCTCAATTTGCATCTAGTAGAGCAGCCAGCTGCTTTGTAAAGCTCTTTATTGGCCTCTGTAAAAAAAAAAACCTCAACACAGGACTGTACTAAGGATGCATAACATACCTATGGCCACTTAATTAACATGATGAACGGCGCAGTATACTGTGGAGTACAAATGAATCATGGTCCAGCAACATGACTTGCCACAACTCTTTCATACAAGTCTCACTATTTCATTGGTACAGTAAAACAAGAACTAGGTACAGTGATTGGCAAGTTTTGACAATTATCATCTGAAAGCGCTAAGCCGGTATGGCTACACAAAGGATGCATTAAGAATATATGAATAGAAAATAGCTGATGAGAGTAGAACTAATAACAGCAATGTCTTGCAGTGGAAAGTGAGTCAGTCATTGAGTAATAATAGTTGGGATGAAAACAAATTGGTAAACATGATGTCCTTTAATACCTGACAACCACTAGGAAATGCAATCAGTAAATTACATGCCGAGTGTCCAAGGACAGTGAAAAGAATTGTATTTTGAAAGCAATGATAAAAGAAAGTCAGGAAATTAAGGAATTGCATGACTTCTTGCAATGGTTTATTGATCCCAACTACAATGTATTAGAGTGAGGCTTAGTATCCTGCGACATAGGCACATACAAATTTAATAATCTGACTTAGTGCACTCTATACTGCTTCAATTAAGAGACAAGCTAAAACTGAGGGAGGAAAAAAACCAGCGTTGAATGTAATGAAACGCCATTTTCTGGGTGAGTCCCGGAGGCTTCCCGGAGCTATCCGGGCTGAATGGATATGTATAACTTTCTGGCATCAGTCAAAGTGCTAGGAGTTCTTGCCTACCGGGGACCACGAGGCAGAACCTGGCCCCCTCAGAGAGGCACGAAGAGCAATGGCCTATAGAAAGCCCTTTGTGATTGGAAGCATTCTATGTCTGCCATCGACCGGGACAGGCACCCAGAAAGGTAGGCGCCCCAAAACAAACCCCTATTCTGGTGAAATTATTGCTACCGAAAGCCGAACGAGTGGACAAAACTCCTCAAACAAAATTATCAAACTAGTATGACGTCATCACGTCACCGCGCCACCGTCTGCGCAAACCCCCCCCTCCCCGAGAGGGGGAAGGGGGAGCCCCAGACCCTCCACGCCGGCGATCCAACTGGCAGTTCTTATGCTGGATGTCAAATACGCTAAAAACGCCGCCGACCGGAGGGAGGGCGGGATGCCGGGGAGCCTCCGGGACTCACCCAGAAAATGGCGTTTCATTACATTCAACGCTGGTTTTCTGGGGGGAGCCCCGTCGACTTCCTGGAGCTACCTCCCCAAAGATAAGTAAAACAGGGAACCGGGAGGCGGATACCACACGTCCTAACTGAACAACCAAAACCAGAGACAAAACAAAGACCAAAACGAGAAGAAAAAGACCACCCAGGCCAACGACCAGGACGGCCCCAAAACTCAAGAGCAGGCCAGAGGGGAACAACGCCCAGGACAGCAAGTGGAATGGAGCAGAAGGAACCGCAACACTGAACGCAAGCAGGAGCAGCTCTGCCAGCACCACCCAACATGAGGTGACAGGACAATCCCAGACAACGGTCTCAGAACAACCCAGAAGGGAATACAAGCCAACCCTATCAAAGACCGAAGGACCCTTCGCAATGATAGGAAAACCACACACTGAGCCCCCCCGGAGACGAAACACGCAGGTGGGAGACCAATAACCTGGACCCAATAACCTGGGACCTGTGTTCAGATTCGCAAAACGCGAAGCTAAAAACAGCGACCCCGCAACCCAAAGGAGCAACACAACCAGCTCCAGCAGGGAAGAATGAGACACGCATCCCCGAGGCATCCAGGAGGATAACTACCGAGGACGAGAACCGCAGGAAAGCAAAAACACCCGGTCCGGAAAAGGAACAAAGAAAAACCAAAACCAGGACCGGAACCCAGCAAACCCAGTTCCAAGAAAAGGAACCAGGAAAGCAGGAGCGGCAGACCGAAAAGTCCACGCCCCCCCCACAGACAGCGCAACCCGAAGCCTGCAGAAAACCACACAGAAATCGCAGGAACTCGGTACCAAATGGAACACCGGAGAAGTCCAAAAGCAGGACATGGAACATGGACAGAGACCCACCGGAGCACCAAACAGGAAAACCAAGAAGCACTGACCCAGACACAAAAAGTGTAGCATGGGGAGGAAAAACGGAAATAAGTAAGGAAACCACGAATACGGCCCAAGGAGCAACCGGGAAGTAACGTACACGACCAACCACAAAATGTGTAGAGGAGTGCATACATACCTGAGGGACCTTACGGACAGCAGGGTGCAGTCAGGCACCGAAGATAGGCAAGGAAAGTGTCCAGACAGGGAAAAGACCCAGGGGTCGACAACGAAAACAAAAGCACCAAAATGCGGGGCAGATCCCCACAGGACAACAAAGAACAAAAGATGGACAAAAAAGGCACTAAAGACACATGCAAGATGACCAAACACCACACCAAACACCCCAGTCAGGAGCCATCGACGCAATCCCGCCAAGCGGGGAAGAGTAAACAAGGATGGAACAGTGAACAAGGGTGGTGGAGGGAGTAGAGTATCCCAAGAAAGATACTCGCTTCCAAACGCATGAGGCCTAACCAGAGAAGCAAAGCTCTCCAAAGTACCAACAATGGAACTCACAAAAAAACCAGTTCCGTACGTCCAAGGAAAAGTCCTGCCAACCTGTGGAGAACTGTGAGGCGGCGCCCAGCATATAACCAGCAGAGTAGCGAAGAACAACTAGACTACCTGCAAGTGTGGTCCAGAACAGACATGCGAGACCCGTACCGACACTCAGAGCACTGCCCAAACCCGCACCATTGCCCGCCAAAATATCACCCGCAACTACTGAATACGCAACAAAAGATAAGTAGTTCCTTAGTGGTTGTGTTATATTTGACCAATCCCCATGAAACAATAGAAACTGGGACAGTGCACAAGCCACTCTAGCGGCACATTGTGGCCACGAAACAACGGGCATAAAAGGGCTAAGCGCAGAAACAGGAAAGACCGAGGAATGACCTGCACTGTAATAGGCCCGGTGACTCACGGAACCAATTACCACGTAACGTGGTGTGGGGCCCCACGATTGGTGCAAGGGTGGGTTGGACATGTATGTGAGTGGGAATGGACAGTAAGAAACAGAAGCTACTTCGACCTGCGGAGGGCCAAGAGGCCCTCCGCAGGTCCACTGTACTGATGTCCGTATGTTTGTACGCACGAAGGAGACACAGGAGGTAGTGAACACCCAAAGGAGCCACAGACACTAAAAGAACCTGATCAATGTCAGAGGGAAAGGAAGCGAAAAGCACAAAAAGCCATGTGGAGGAGGCAGACGCCACCCACAGGAGCAAAACGTGAAGACAGAGCCCAAAAGGTTCAGGAAACTGCACAATCGTCAACTGACAGGAGAAGCGGGGCCCAAGAGCCAGAGCTCAACCCCCGCAAGCACACTAGGCAAGCACCCCACCAAAAGTGAGAACCAGCAACTAGGCGACAGAAGCTCCAGACAAGACAACCTCGCCTGCAGAGCAGACACACGACCGTGCCACAACACAGGCTAGTTTGCTAAATTTGCAAAATTTAAATTTTCTAAATTGTTAGAGGTTTAACCCAACAAATGTAATGTAATGAAGATAGGTGTAGGGAGCAGGAGGCCAGATACAAGGTATCATTTGTGGAGAGGAAATTCTTCAGGAGTCAGAGAAGGAAAAGACTTGGGGGGTTGATATCACGCCAGACCTGTCTCCTGCAGCACATATCAAGCGGATAACATCAGCGGCATATGCCAGGCTGGCCAACATACGAACGGCATTCAGAAACTTGTGTAAAGAATCATTCAGAACTTTGTATACCACATATGTCAGGCCAATCCTGGAGTATGCAGCCCCAGCATGGAGTCCATATCTAGTCAAGGATAAGACTAAACTGGAAAAAGTTCAAAGGTTTGCACCAGACTAAGTACCCGAGCTGAGAGGTATGAGCTACGAGGAGAGACTACGGGAATTAAACCTCACTTCGCTGGAAGACAGAAGAGTTAGGGGGGACATGATCACCACATTCAAGATTCTGAAGGGGATTGATAGGGTAGATAAAGACAGTCTATTTAACACAAGGGGAACACGCACAAGGGAACACAGGTGAAAACTGAGTGCCCAAATGAGCCACAGAGATATTAGAAAGAAACTTTTTTAGTGTCAGAGTGGTTGACAAATGGAATGCATTAGGGGGTGATGTGGTGGAGGCTCACTCCATACACAGTTTCAAGTGTAGATATGACAGAGCCCGATAGGCTCAGGAATCTGTACACCTTTTGATTGACGGTTGAGAGGCGGGACCAAAGAGCCAGAGCTCACCCCCGCAAACACAACTATGTGAGTACAACTAGGTGAGTACAGGCGAGCCAAGTAACATACCAGGAGCAGCGCTAAAGGTGTGCCCGAAAGCCATGCATACTCGAGGCAGTAGGCATAGTATGTACCCTTACCTGAATAAAATGCGAGGTCGAAGGAGAATACGGCCAGAGGTGCGCGTCCAGCAGAAGACGAAGCAGTACAGAGGAAGAAACAAAGTGACACCCCCAGATATAAATCCAAAACACCCTCAGCATTCAGAGGGCCACGAATGGAGGGAGAAAACGAGCAAGAAGCCGTAGAAAACCACGAGAAACGACGCTAACACACGAGCATACCGCCCGTAAACAAAACACACACCGCGGCCCCAACACACGAGGGTAATGAGGGAGATAGTAGCCAACCTGCAAGATGATTTAAGGGCAGCAAAGGAGGAGATAAGATACCTAAAGGAGACTCTTCCACAATACCAGGCACAAACCGTACCCCAGGGAGATGGGAATGCTACTGTGGAGGGGACCACCACAACCCAAATCTCATTTGCTGAAATGCTTAAAAGAGCCCTGAAGCTAGGTCTGCGGTTAAGGAAATTGCCATGGAAGTGGCTTCCTCTCAGGAAGCAGCTAGATGTACTAGCCGGCTGATAGAGAGAAAATAGAGCAGTAGTAGTAGCAGGCATTAAAGAACAAACAGGGACCAGACCAAAGGAGCGGAGAGACAAGGACAAAAACATGATTAAAGAGATCCTTAAAGAGGTAAGGAATGGAGGGAGCTGAGCGAAATGTTGAAAAGGTTTTCAGGCTTGGAAAGTACAACAAGGACAGAGACCGAATGATAAAGGTGGTTTTCATGAGCGAAATCGCGAAAGAGGAACTGCTAGCAAGGAAGTGTTGTCTAAAAGGTGTAGAGAAGTTCAAGAAAAGCAGTCTCCGTGGTGTAGTGGTAAGACACTCGCCTGGCGTTCCGCGAGCGCTATGTCATGGGTTCGTATCCTGGCCGGGGAGGATTTACTGGGCGCAATTCCTTAACTGTAGCCTCTGTTTAACGCAACAGTAAAATGTGTACTTGGATGAAAAAACGATTCTTCGCGGCAGGGAATCGTATTCCAGGGACCATAGGATTAAGGACTTGCCCGAAACGCTACGCGTACTAGTGGCTGTACAAGAATGTAACAACTCTTGTATATATCTCAAAAAAAAAAAAAAAAAAAAAAAAAAAATATTCCTGCAGAGGGATATGACAAGGGAAGAGAGAATACGGACAGCAGACGCGAGGAAGGAGCGCAGGGAGAGAGAAGGAAATCAGAGTACCACAACCCAGAACCCTACAATCCCAGAGGGAAGTGGAGAACCCTCCTCAAACAGTGCAACAGCCACAGGGATTGGGGCACCACCCCCACATTCTACCCAACAGACACCCAACCCGCCCCATCCCCTGTCAGCCCCCCACTAAGTACCCACCTAGGGCACCCTCCCCCCACCCACCCCCCTCCCCCCACTCACCCCCCTTCTCCCCCTCACCCCTCTCCCCAGGACCTCCCTTCTCCCCCATTCCCCATGCCCTCCCTTCTCCCACATGCCTTCCCGTCTCTCCCACCCCCATGCCCTCCCTTCCCCCCCTCCCCCCTAAGCCCCCCACTCTCCCCCACCCCACCTAAGTCTTCCCCTCTCCCCCACTCCCCTAAACCCTCCCCTCTTCCTCACCCACCTCAGCCCTCCCTTTTCCCCCATGCCCCTCAAGCCCTCCACCCTTTTCTCTCCCCCCAAGCCCCCCCATCTCCCCTATCCCCCACAGCCTCTCCTCCCCCCATGCTTCCCCAACCCTCCCTCTCTTACCCACCCCCTGTACCCTCCACCTCTTATCCACCCCCTGTACCCTCCCCCTCTTATCCACCCCCTGTACCCTCCCCCTCTTATCCACCCCCTGTACCCTCCCCCTCTTATCCACCCCCTGTACCCTCCCCCTCTCCCCCACCACCCCAAGCCCTCCCTCCTCCACCAATCCCCCCGTGCCAGGTCCCCCCAGCTCCCACTCACCCCAGATCGCAAAGGTCCCCCCCAGAAAAGCAGAAGAGAGTCAGTTTCAGGGTGATGTACTCGAACATAGATGGGATCACAAGCAAGACAAGTGAACTAAGGGAAAGAGCACAGGAAGTTAACCCAGATGTAATCGGACTCACTGAAACAAAACTCTCTGGAATCATAACGAATGCCGTGTTTCCCCAGGAGTATACAGTAATAAGAAAAGAGAGGGAAGGTAGGGGAGGAGGCGGAGTGGCCCTACTCATGAGAAGGGAATGGAGTTTTAAGGAGATGGCCATCCCGGGCTGTGAGGAGTTCAGAGACTACATAGCAGGCACCATAACAATGGGAGGACCAAGAATAGTAGTAGCAGTAATATACAACCCTCCACCAAATGACAGGAGACCCAGTCAAGAGTATGAAAACAACAACAAGGCAGTTAACACTATAATTGAGAGGGCAGCCTCTGCTGCCTGTAGAAATAGATCCCACCTGCTCATCATGGGCGACTTCAATCACGGAAAGATTGACTGGGAGAACAAGGAACCGCATGGAGGCGAGGATACGTGGAGAGCCAAACTATTGGAGGTGGTGACAAGCAACTTTTTAACCCAGCATGTCAGAGAACCCACAAGGATGCGAGGCAATGACGAACCAGCGAGACTCGACCTAGTCTTCACTCTGAACGACTCCGACATAAGAGAAATCGGTTTTGAGGACCCAGTAGGAATGAGCGACCACAGTGTACTGGTGTTTGAGTACTTGATTGAAGAAGGGTTATTGAACTCGAGGAGGGATACCGAAACCAAAAGGTTAGCATACCGAAAGGGAAACTATGAGGGGATAAGAAAATTCCTAACAGATATAGCATGGGAAACAGAGCTCAGGGGAAAGACGGCCCAAGATATGATGGATTACATCACACAGAAGTGCAAGGACGCAGCAAACAAGTTTGTCCCAGTCCAAAAGGAAAACAGAGAAATGAAGATGAGAAACCCATGGTTTAATCAAAGATGTAGGCTAGCTAAGCAGCAAAGTAAAAGGGCATGGAGAAACTATAGGAATAACAGGACACTGGAGAGCAGAGAAAGATACCAGAATGCCAGGAATGAATATGTCAGGATGAGAAGAGAGGCAGAAAGACAATACGAAAATGACATCGCAAGCAAGGCAAAGACTCAGCCTAAATTGTTGCATAGCCACATTAGGAGAAAAAAAACAGTAAAGGAACAGGTTATGAGATTAAGGATAGGGGCGGAAGGATTCACTACAAATGACAAGGAAGTGTGTGAGGAATTGAATAAGAAATTCCAGGAGGTCTTCACCTTAGAGCAAGGAGAAATTCCAGAGGTAAGTGAGGGAATAGCTAACCAGGAACCACTGGAAGAGTTTGAGATTACCAGTGGGGAAGTAAGGAAGTGTTTACTAGAGTTGGACGTGACGAAGGCTATAGGCCCAGATGGAATCTCCCCTTGGGTTCTAAAGGAAGGAGCAAGAGAACTGAGCCTACCACTCTCCATAGTGTATAACAAATCACTGGCAACAGGGGAACTGCCAGATATTTGGAAAGCAGCTAACGTAGTCCCGATATACAAGAAAGGGGATAGACAGGAGGCACTGAACTACAGGCCAGTGTCCCTAACCTGCATACCATGCAAGCTGATGGAGAAGATTGTGCGAAAAAAACAAGTGGAGCATCTGGAGCGAAGGAACTTTGTAACACAGCATCAACATGGGTTCAGGGATGGCAGGTCCTGCCTCACAGGGTTACTTGAATTCTACGACCAGGCAACAAAAATAAGGCAAGAAAGAGAAGGGTGGGCAGACTGCATATTTTTGGTTTGTCAGAAAGCCTTTGATACAGTGCCACACAAGAGGCTAGTGCGAAAGTTGGAGATGCAGGCTGGAGTGAGAGGGAAGGTACTCCGGTGGATAGAGGAGTACCTAAGCAACAGGAGACAACGAGTCTGTGTGAGGGGTGAGGTCTCAGATTGGCGAGACGTCACAAGTGGAGTCCCGCAGGGGTCAGTCCTTGGACCTATACTGTTTCTGGTATATGTAAATGATCTCCCAGAGGGTATAGATTCGTTCCTCTCAATGTTTGCCGACGATGCAAAAATTATGAGGAGGATTGAAACAGAGGATGATAGTAGGAGGCTACAAGATGACCTGGATAGACTGAGTGAATGGTCCAACAAATGGCTGTTGAAGTTCAACCCGAGTAAATGCAAAGTAATGAAACTAGGCAGTGGAAACAGGAGGCCAGGCACAGGATACAGAATAGGAGATGAAGTACTTAATGAAACAGACAGAGAGAAAGATCTAGGAGTTGATATCACACCAAACCTGTCTCCTGAAGCCCACATAAAGAGAATAACGTCTGCGGCATATGCGAGGCTGGCTAACATCAGAACGGCGTTCAGGAACCTGTGTAAGGAATCATTCAGAATCTTGTACACCACATATGTAAGACCAATCCTGGAGTATGCGGCCCCAGCATGGAGCCCGTACCTTGTCAAGCACAAGACGAAGCTGGAAAAAGTCCAAAGGTATGCTACTAGACTAGTCCCAGAACTAAGAGGCATGAGTTATGAGGAAAGGCTGCGGGAAATGCAAATTACGACACTGGAAGACAGAAGAGTAAGGGGGGACATGATCACAACCTACAAAATCCTCAGGGGAATCGACCGGGTAAACAAGGATGAACTATTCAACACTGGTGGGACGCGAACAAGGGGACACAGGTGGAAGCTGAGTACCCAAATGAGCCACAGAGACGTTAGAAGGAACTATTTCAGTGTCAGAGTAGTTAGTAAATGGAATGCACTAGGAAGTGATGTGGTGGAGGCTGACTCCATACACAGTTTCAAATGTAGATATGATAGAGCCCAATAGGCTCAGGAATCTGTACACCAGTTGATTGACGGTTGAGAGGCGGGACCAAAGAGCCAGAGCTCAACCCCCGCAAGCACAATTAGGTGAGTACAATTAGGTGAGTACACGAGGTACGAAACGCACCCGTCCACCGGGAGGCGTGGCTCGTACACCAGGCGGACACAAATCGTACACACAACGTAAGACATTGTACAAACACCAGGAAGGCGTGCGGAACGAAGACAAAGAACGCCGAAACTGAAAGTAGAGACGACGCGAAAACAAGGCGAAAACAAAGCGAAAGAAAACAGATGATGGAAGGGAACCAACAAGGCCGACAAAAGACCCGATGGAAACCACATCGAAAATCAACAGACGTTCCAATAATATTGGAAGGTACGAAGAGACTCGCAAACCAACAAGAACCATGACAAGCACCCCTGACCAATGAACATGCAGGGACAACGATACAAAGCAGTTTAGGCACTATGCACTAGGTCAATATAGAAATCCATCAATGTCTGTTTCACACCTTGTATGGATGCACCTTACCTGAACACTTTGTATTTTTTTTTTTTTTTTTTTTTTTTTTTTTGTGTGTGTGTGAACAGCATCGCGACATAAGAGCGAAAAAGGTAAGGAAAAGGGGGTGAAACACACCACCAGGAACGAACCCAAAGGAACACGGAACCGAAACCCAGGGAGGGGTATACCCGAAAACAACAGGAACACAGAGGGAAGGAACAACCCCACTGAGGAACTGCCAGCTCCACACCAAAGGTACAAGGACCTAAGAGGGGCAAACGGGGCCAAGGCCCCCCAGGCAACCCCTCCCTAACCCTGGGAACCTCTACGGCATGACCCAGGGCCGAGCCACACCCCCAAAGCCCCAGCTAACAAGGAAAAGCCGGGGCAGCCGTGCAAACACTAATGAAGGGAGCCCACTGGTCAGACCCATACGGCACGGCTGGAGGAACCGACTCGAATGCCTCCGCCGCCACCCCGGAAGAGGGAAACCCCCGAGACCGCCCGAGTCTCAACTCGACCAGACCCCGCCCCAACCCCGAAACCCGCCTATGGTTCGGAGCAGGAAGCAAGGGAGGAAGTGAGTAGAACAGAAGGGGAGGAACAAGAAGCGGAAGGAGCCAGAGCCGAAGCGACCCCCACCCCCAAGTCCAGACCCCAACCACCAAAACGGGGCAGCCTCGGGGCATCCGGGGCCACAAACCAAGAGCATTGCAGCAACACACCCAGCAAGCAACGCCGCAGCCGCCTGCATCCGATTATCAAGACCAGTGGCCTGGGTGAAGGAGCGCGTACCGACAACAATCATCAGACGACTCCGGGTCACAAGAACAAGGACCCAACAGGCAGCATGGCGGAGGCACAACCGGTGAGTGTCACCCTGAGACAAGGGGACAGATCAACCGTCAAACTCGCAGGACGCAAGGGGGACTCCGGGGACACACCTAGAGGACCACGGAGCCCCCATGGGGTTTCCCAGGGACCTTAGCCTTTGGTACACGCTAAGGGAAGCCCAGGCAGGGTACCGCGAACCGGCGCCCAAATCTACCAACGAACTGCTAAAGCTGAACCCCCGGGACGTGTCCACTCACGGGGGCCAAGCGGGGAGTACCGCCAACAGAAGAACTCGAAAGAAATTCACCTAGAACAGGAAAGGGGGACCATAGTAAAGGCAGACCCCCCACCAGGCAAAAACAAAAACAAAAGAAAAACCCCGCAAGAGGACATCATACCCAGGCGGAACAGAGCCGGCCGCTGTTAATGGTGAAAACTAGCTGTGCAGTACCCCGCGCCCCTACCAGTGATGAAAACTACCACCTACCCAGAGACAAACCAGGGCAACAAAACCCCAGCCGACTCCAAGGGTGGCCCAGTACTGAGCAGTAAAGGACACAGCAGAGGCAGAACCCAAGGTGACTTGTGGAAGGTGGCCCCAAGCCCCAAGGGCAGTACTTACAGGGCACCTAGGGAAGATAGCCCTAGGCACATGCAGCCCGAGTACCGTGGAATCTTACTCCTGGCTCACACCTCACCGGTAGAGACGGTCCACACCACAAGGCACAGAACTGAAACAAAAACCGGAGCCAGAGGCACTCGACCAGCCAGTAATACCATCAGCCAAGAACTGCCAGTTGGATCGCCGGCATAGAGGGTCTGGGGCTCCCCCTTCCCCCTCTCGGGGAGGGGGGGGTTGCGCAGACGGTGGCGCGGCGACATGATGACGTCATACTAGTTTGATAATTTTGTTTGGGGAGTTTTGTCCACTCGTTCGGTTTTCGGTAGCAATAATTTCACCAGAATAGGGGTTTGCTTTGGGGGCGCCTACCTTTCTGGGTGCCTGTCCTGGTCGATGGCAGACATAGAATGCTTCCAATCACAAAGGGGTTTCTATAGGCCATTGCTCCTCGTGCCTCTCTGAGGGGGCCAGGTTCTGCCTCGTGGTCCCCGGTAGGCAAGAACTCCTAGCACTTTGACTGATGCCAGAAAGTTATACATATCCATTCAGCCTGGATAGCTCCGGGGAGCCGACGGGGCTCCCCCCAAAAAATACAACATGTGGGCTGATCAAACTGCTGAAATAATGAATTGAATACAAAATATAATTATATAGTGAAATGAGGAGCAAAAACATACAGGCAAACCCCCAGACAGCACATTCACATTACCGTGTAGACAACTTGATATGAGGGAAAATAAGGCTGTCTATCAACAATGAGTTGCCCCTCTATAACATTTAAGTAATTCCATTCACATGCCCTAAGTCACTTCTGTAGGGATGGCAGAGGAGTGTTTCTCTTTTACTGTGATGCTATAAGCCAGTTAAGCTCGAGCAGCTAGAGTGTGTTTGACTGCAGAAACATGTGGAGAAAGTTCTTGCTAGAGGACGACTTGAGAAGAAATCTTGTACAGAGGTTGTAAGAATGATTGAAAAGTACAGGTCTCAACCTGACCTATCTTGTAGAATGCAGTGAACAATCTGACGGTGTTTTACAATTTTGGAAGATCCTATTACATTCATTTCAATGTATTTCAATGAAAAAGGATGATAGGCTACACTATGCTGACTCATCTTGTCATCAGGCACAGGAAGTAAGGACTAAAATATAAAAAATCCAACAGGTGTTATCAGTGGCTTACCTTCGAGCCTTGCAGTGCTCCAGTTCCAGCATATATCTGGCTAATGCGATTACCATTGTCCTTCCACATTTCCTCAAGTTTGGTTGTAAATCGCTGAACAATCACTCCATTGTTGGCAACTCCAAGATCCTCCAACATCTTGTTAAGACAGTCTAAGCCCAGGAAAGTTTGAACCCTGTTTGTTCTATCTAGGCAATCCAGGCAATTTGTTCTCATAGTGCCCCGTTGCAGCTGTAATTTTGGGTAAAGGAGAATATTACTGACATAATTACGTTTAAATACATTTATATGCAATTCTATACAAATACAGGTTACAGGTATTATATAAGCGATCCCCTACCACTGGTTCACCATCTTCAGTATACCATACAATGACCAACTTCTCCACACATTACTACCTCTGCTGTGACAACAATCTCCGCTCTATGAACACCACTACCATATGAGCACCATCTGCACAAAACAAGCACTACATCCACTATGTAAACTAAGTATTTTACACACATTAGGAAATTACACTCTGGTAATAACAATGACCATCACATGAGCACCATATTCACTACATAACTATCTTTACCCAATAATGACCCTCTCCACTATTTGCATACCAATCTTTCATTACATTACAACCATCTTCCCTTCATAATTATACACACCATTGCTTCTTAATTCTAATGTTCACTACATCAACATTATCTGAACAAAAAGTGATGGATGTAATGAAATGCCTCTTTCTGGTCGGGCCTCGGTGGATCCCAGTAATTAGCCGCACTGAGAAAGCTCTACACACAAGTCGTATCAGCCCTGGACATCCTTAATAACCTACTGGAGACCAGAGCCACAAACTGGCAACAAAAGGTTAAGTCACCTGTGCACCACACAAATGGTGATAGACATCACCATTGGTGATGATATTGGTGTCAATAATTTGAGACGCAAAGATCGGAGGAGAACATCGAATCAGTGAGGAACATCTCTGGACTGCCAAGTTACACCCACAGCTAAACCCTGCCCAAAATCTGAAACCCTCGGACGTTTCAGAGCCATGGAAGAGGGAAGGGGGCCCAAGGGCATGGCAAACTGTTAGATAGAACTGGAGAAAGAGAAGGAGTAGCAAACTTGAAACAGGTGGAATTCACCAGCCACTACAAATCCTTAAACACCAAAGGGGCCAACTCTGGGGCATACAAGCAAGCACCAAGCTGCAAACAATGAATATGGGAGAATCACTCCCATAAAGGAGCTGCTGCCTAATAAGCCTTTTGTCAAGAAGCAAGCTCTGCTAGAATAGACCCCCCAGCAAACACAAATGACACAACCCTCAAGGTAGAAGGTAGCACCCACTCAACAGGCAGCATGGCAAAGATAATAAATGATCATCATCATGTAGCAATGTCGAAAGACATCCCTCAAACTTGCAAGTAGCAAGTGCGGGCTTGGTAGATAGTTTATGAAAAGTCACATCAAGGCCTATGGGGCTTACCATGGCCTAACAGAAATGACCAAGCAGGACACCTAGGGATACATGCTGAAAGAAAATACCAAACATAGACCTAAGGATAAACAAGGCCATGTAGGCCATCAGTGAAGTGCCATATCAACCAGCATCCAAACCCTAGTGCACCCCCCTTGATTAAGAAAATTCCAACACCTTACAGAGGTTTCAAAGACCCTTGTACTTCTTGAAGCAAGGAACCCTAAAGAGTAAGCCAGCATCTATGGGATGGAACTCCTGAACCCACAAGAGAATGTATTCTATCAGGGCAGGGTCATCACTAAATGAGCGCCTTGGGAAAGGATGCCCTAAGCTCATGCAGCTTGAAGCGAACAGTACCTAAAATTCACATAAGTGAAGCTTGTGAATACACACATGAAGCTAACACTAAATCGTGGAACAATACACAAGCCAATGGGCTCCTACAGGACAAAGTCCTACACTTATCGAGAAATAGTTGGGACCCAAAAGGTTGGCGACTCAAGAAGCAGTCCAAATAGCTGGACAGCAGGCGACAAACTGAGGAATGTTGACATGGAAAGCTGGTAGCTCCAAGTGGTGCTGCCACTAGTTCAAAACTGACAACTGGAAAAGTCATTTGTGGAGTCGTTTGCTGCTTTGTTTCTTTTCACTGAGAACCTTACAACTCTTTTAATTGGTTTCTTTTCTGTGAGAGGGGGGAGGGGGCCAAGTTTTGGCTCTTGTCGCCGATAAACTAGTCCAAACTCCTAAGACTGATGTGACTTGTATGGAGTTCTCACTATAACTAGCTACAAGGAGCCACCATTCGGTCCCCCTAGAAGCGACAATAATGAATAGCATCATAATCCCCAACTGTTAGTTGTAAAGAACTTACTGACTGCACCTGTCCCTTTCTGGAGCAGAAATATCCAAATGTTTCCATTTCTTCTTGAATTCGAGGTACGAGTTTTTTACTTAAATTTTCTATGTGTCCACCTTTACACTCTTGATGAAAATCAAAAACAATATGAGGAGAGTCCTTACTCCAAGGGCAGTTAATGTGTTGGATCTGAAAACAAATATTAAAACATTTGTTAGTTTTTATCTTTCATTATTGTATATTGTATATTCTTGGCTGATGCCTACCCACCCTTCAAGAGCAGAGAAGCATGATAATGACTGAATATACATCTCGCATCATAGCTGCCATCTTCAGCACAAACAGTGACCAGAACTGACTGGAGGCAGTCTGCTAACATTTCAGTTGTGACAGCTCAATTAGTGCACTCTATACTTGTGTGCAACACCACCCAGATACTGCTGTGGATATTTTGCTGGTGTTTCCTAGTTACATTTCACAGGGGGCTAGCAACTATAGATACTCAGAGATTCACAATAACGTGGCTGAAGATATGATATCCAAACCACACGTAAAAAGAATTAAGAAACGGCAACATTTCATTTGATCCTAGGCCACGTTTCGGTCAATCCTCGACAAGTATCAAGTAGTGTAATGAAACATTGTCATTTCTTAATTTTCTGATGTGAGAGATATCACAACTATAAACACTTATTATACATGAATTTAGTCTTATTTATAACATCCATTATTCCTGTTTTCATCAACATTATTTTCCACAATCATCATAATTTTTATTGCACACATCAACAAAGCTTCTGTTCTGTTCTTTTGAAGAACAGTATCATCTGTATTCACCTAGTTGTTCTTACGGGGGTTGAGCTCTGCTCTTTAGGCCTGCCTCTCAACTGTCAATCAACTGTCACTAACTACTACTATTTTTTTTCCCCACACCACACACACCCCAGGAAGCAGCCCGTGACAGCTGACTAACTCCCAGGTACCTATTTACTGCTAGATAACAGGGGCATAGGGTGAAAGAAACTCTGCCCATAGTTTCTCGCCGGCACCCGGGATCAAACCCAGGACCACAGGATCACGCGTCCAGCGTGCTGTCCGCTCAGCCGCCGGCCCTGTAAATCTGTGCACATCAACTCAGACAGTCGGTTCTTAATCCTCCTCTAAATTCCATTTGGGTTTTGGAACCCAAATTCAGATTTTATGAGTAAAAATTCAGAAGTCAGGACCAGAACTGTTTTGTTGTTGGAGGCAAATGGAGCTTCGAGATCAGAGATTAACCCAGAACCCACGAGAAAGCATAGGCACAAAAAACAAGAAACTAATAGAAGGATATTAAGTACCCTAAGGTACTCGATGCAAATGATAAATGTTGTGTTATAAATACCCAAACTGTAATGCAAGTGGAAAAAATGGTCAAGGAGCTATGGAAGAACCTAAGCAATAGGCCCAGATGGAGTTTCACCTTGGGTTCTGAGAGAATTGTGCACCCGAGCTCAGAATTCCACTTCAATTGATTTTTCAGGAATCTCTGTGTACAGGAGTCCTAGCAGATATGTGGAAAAAGGCTAACATATTTCCAATCTACAAAAGTGGCTGCAGGGAAAACCCCCCCTTAATTACAGACAGTCACTTTCGCAAACAGAGTAGTCGGAACAAGTTAAGTGAGGTGGTGGTGGAGGCCAAAGCCGTCAGTACCTGTAGTTTCAAAGCGTTATAAGACAGAGTGCTGGGAAGACTGGACACCACGAGCATAACTCCCATGCTGTAACTACACTTAGGTAATTACCTGACTACCAACAAATGGCAACCCAGGTCACCTGGGGTTTGTACCTGGATGAGGTTCTGGAAGTTCTTCTACTCCCCAAGCCCAGCCCGGGTCCAGGTATGACTTGTATGAGCTTGGTGTAATAGGGGTGTTGCTTGAAGTGCAACATGGTTTGACCATGCTGTAGTGTAGTGGTCTAAGGCCTTTCCTTTGGAGTACCCAGAGCATAGGTTCGAATCCTCCTCATGGCTCCTACAGATTTTCTCATTGATATATCACATTAATATAATTCCTTTTTACAATTTACCTTGTTTACCTTGGGCTGTCTAATTTCCTTCAAGCAGTCATATGTTTTGTTAGGTATGTTTCTCATTTGTTTATTTCTCAGTTTTGGGTTGATCTCTGATCCCCAAGATCCTTTTGCCCTGTTTAATGAGCTAGATTGTAGTCCTGGCATTTGAGAGGCAGTGATAGGTCTGAGAGATCTGGTATGATCAGCAAAGACTTTGGCAATACCAGAGCTAAGCTTGGAGAGCTACTGTAGACTACCTCCCAGAATTACTACTTATTTATCACAGTCAGTCCAGTTTACCGAGATTTTCATCACTTTCCAGTTCCCTCTATAAACAATCTAATTGAAGATATATGATATGCTGTAACACAGATGAGGCATTATGATTTAAAAATTGTATCAAAGGATAAAACAAATTTAATTAACACTTTGGTGCACCCCGCCCGCCACCCCTCAACTGTGCGATATGGGACCCAGGGTGTCACGGGAGTGCGCGTAAATTATGAAAAGTGTATACTCTCTTCAACTTTGTCACCTTAATTCTCGTCCTACGAGATTAAATTTGGTATCATTGTGTTCGCAATAGAATTTTCTACAGCACTAAATGCATATAAGCTCCAAAAGCCCGGCTAATTACCCGCAGCAAACAGAGAAAGTGCGAACAAGTTACCCAGGAGTGCGCAAACGCGATAAAATGTTTTCACTATTTTCACTCTGGTCACCTCAATTTTTATCCTAAGTCTTTCATTTTGGTCTCAATGGGTTCGCAATAGAATTCTCTAGAGGAACATTAGCATATAAAATAAAAAACCTGGTCACGCTCCAACCGCCGACGAGTTGAAGACGGGCCACGCGTTAGCCCCGAGTGAGTGCTCAGCCGCCTTCCAGCTACACTCCCAAATCCCGCCCTTTTCAAGCCTTTCTTTCGCAATTTTCTTCCTGGAAGGGCCTTGTTCATGATCACTATCCATCGTGGAGTAAGCGTAGATAGTTTCTAAAGCCGCAGTAAGAAATATAGCCACGGAAAATAGCCGAAATGTTCACACGTTTGAGATGCGAGGGGAGGCGACATTGGTCACAACAGTGGAGCGAAAACAATGGGCCCACGGCATGTGCCAAGCTGCCTGAGGGCCACGAGGCTCAACAAAGAAAATGGGAAGACATCGGCGCGCATTTTAAAACCAGTCCCAAAAAAATCGGATAAAAACCTGATTTTTGGCGATTATTTAAAGTGGCTGACGCAATGCTGCGTCATCCCCGGAATTACCGCCAGTAAACGGATGACGCAATGCTGCGTCATGCCCGGGCGAAAGTGTTAACAAGTTTAAAGAACTGCAACAATGAAATAAATCTATTGAGAGTACTTGATAATAGACATAATGAGTACTGTAATTACATAACTGGATAAAAATATGCAAATAATTAAGCTGTTATTGATAAAAAGATCTCTATCCACTCAACATTTACACAGTATTATGAAACTCTGGCCTTCACTGAAACATTAGAGGATTTCCTCATGATTAAGCTTGATGATAAAGGTTGACCTACCTGAAAGACATGGGACAGTGCTGCCTCACCCTGACTTCGGCCAGTAACGCCTGTTCCCAAGAGGTTAATGACCACCTGCTGACCATAACGTTCTCGTAAAAAACGCATGTGTTTCTGGAATGCTTGAACGGACACCTCTGGTTCCCGAGACATTTTCACCTTGTGCGAGCCAACCTGGAACACATGCATTAAAGTATATATAAAGAAGCCCATACTCAAAAGTGGACAACTTGCCTTATATACCTGTTGACTACCTGTTGAAGATTCCAAGGAACTTCAACTTGAAGCAATTTGATTCCAAGTTTTCCTAAGGGCTTCGTTAAGTGTGTGTTTATTTCGGAGAGCTACCTTAGTGCCTGGGTGTTCTGCTTGGTCTTTACCTTCAGGCTCTGCTAAATCACACAGGTCATTGCTGCGGCTCATTGATCGGCCCACCAAGCCTCTACTCCTTGTGTGTTTGAGGGATACCAATTGATTCTGCTTCATGCTGATGGTCATTTTGTACTATCTGTATTATGCCTGCAATGTTTGGATTTACTGAGTTTATTTTGATGGAGACACTGGCTAGGGTCTTCATCTGTTGATTTTTTTTTATTTTTTATTTTATAGTAAAGGTACTTCACAAGCGGTAGCTGCTTCAATTCTTTTGCCCATTTGCAATTTTGTGCTCAAGAGGTTGCCATGGAGTCAGCCCTTTTTAATCCCCACCCTGCACCAAAGATTTTTGTATAGATGTATCACATTATACTGTACTGATTTCCTTGTGTATTTGGAGGGAGTGTTTGATGGAGAACTCCATTATCTACAGCATTCTACTGTATATGCATAAAACTTGAATTGGCTACCAGCTCGGTGCCTCCTGACTCCTATTGGATCCAGGCAGATCCAGATTGTATAAGCTTTAGCATGTCATGGTCCATGGGGTTAAGGTACGCATCTGAGGTTACCCAGGACGCTGGTTCGATCCCCGTCCTGCTCCAAAGATTCACTCAATAGAAACCTTGACTGATCATTTAACATGTAATAACATAACCTGTCAAGTCTAAATTATTATTTAGTATTTCTATATTAGCAGTTTACAGGCAGTGAAGATTAATTTTTTGGTATTAACTAGACGACCATCAAGCATGTATTGGAGAGCACTATATACAGATCAGGTAACTCTGATGATTTTGCTTATGTTCAGTATAATAGTTTGTAGGAGGGAAAAACCTACTTATATCTAACTGTTTAAAACTTACATTAAGGCCAGGCTGTTCCCAGAATAATGGTACAGTTCCACGAGTCTGGATGTACGATAAAACAAGATCATCCATTGTATCGATGGATATCATCTGTTCCGTTTCAACAAAATTTGCAACATGTCCTCCATCGTTGACGCCACGCACCATAAATCTGTAAGGAGATGCTGACATTGAAATCCAACTCATTCATACAATCAGGAATTATTATATATGCACACACTGATGTACAAATTGCTACTCTCACAACTAGGCGAGTACACTAGGGGAGTACCCAACATTGCCCAGGTCTGTCTGTCCCCCTATTTATCCTATCTATCCATCTATCTAACCATTCATCTATCCATCCATGTATCCCCCTACTTATCCATCTATCCATCCATCTACCCATTCAATTCAATTGAATGATTATTCAAAAGTGTGTACACAAAGAATATAAGAGTATTGTACATCTATCCATCCATCTATCCAATCCAGCTACCTACTCAACTATCCATCTATCTATGCATCCATCAAAACAAAAAAGATTTAGAAAATGTAAAACACAAGATGCCACTAGGAATCAGTGACCATTGTGTTAGTGTGTGTGCAATTGTATTGCAGAATTGAAAGCGGTAGTCAAAGAAACAGGTTGAAGCGTACAAGAAAATACATAACCCAAGAAGAAAGAAAACTGCAGAAGGGTCTACAAGAAGATTATGACCTACTTGCAAGACGTATAGCGAGAGGAAAAAATAGGAAAGAATGTTGCCAAATGATATGTATCTGGCGTGTATAAAATTCCTAACACAGCAATGCACAAAAGCAATGGAACACAGTTTATACCTCACAAGAATGAAGTAAATGAGGAAAAAACAGTAAATTCACGGTTCGAGAGTGCAAGTGGAAAAAAATAATAATAAAATGGCAAAAGTATAGTGCCCTGGGAAGCAAAAAGAGAGGCCTGCAAGAGGGCCAGAAAAGGTACTGTACACCACAGTCAGAAGAGAAGCAGAGCGGCGAATTGATAATGAAATTATGAAAAAGCAAAGAACCAACCTAATTTGTAGAATAGCCATATAAAAAGGGAAACAGCACGAGATCATGTGATTAGACTGTGGGAACAGGAAGGAACACACTCTTGGAGAATGATGAACAAGTGTGAAGAACTGAACAAGACATCCCTGAAAATCTACAAAGCAGAACCAGGTCAGTGTCCAAGGAAACGTAACAGCAGACTGCCAGAAGCCACACCTAGAGGTACATAGGCCTTCTGTTAAGAACCACTACACAAACCATGTGGAGATTTTGTGCGCGCACGCGAGATTCCACTTACTCTTTCCAAAATATTTTCAATCAACTACCTTTATCCCATGTTTATTCTAGAAGTCCTATATATATATATTGTGCATCATTCCTACACATTTTAAAGCCATTTCTTTGATTTAAAGAAGCAATAGATTGGATTAATTCCATAAAATATTCCCTAAAACCCCAACAGAGCTAGACCCACCTTGTGCCAGCTCTCTCACAGCTGAGTCTGGAGATGATGAGAATCTTGGGGGTGTGGTTATTCATGTAGATGGATGAGAATTCAACACTCCCACACATAACCTTAGTTAACCACTGTTGACAGTCTACACCAAATCGTTTCAAGTGCAGATGCAGCATCCGATTCCTGGAAATACAAGTACACTTATGATCACTTACTACAGATCCGCCAAGCATTTAGATACATCTCATGCTTATGATTTTAAAACATATGCCACCCATGTATTTGTACAAAAAATGCTTTGGGAATAATTTTCATTGATGTCTATATTTCTGCTCCCCCCCTCCACCCCACCCCCCATTTTCCCTCTTCCCCTCTCCTTCAGTTTTCCTTCTCTCACATAACTTTTCAAATCATCATTTATAAACCACCCTCACCAGGAGGAAAGCAAGAGAGCAAGATTACACAATACAGTAGCTCAATTCACAATAATAAAGGAAAACTGCTAACCAGAAGTATCTGTTGTCAGTGCGATTGGTCTTGAAGCGACGCTGAGCACAAAGGGTGAGGTCCAGAGCTTCAGCATTCCCAGTGCTGACACTGAAGAAAAAGCTTTCATTCCCCAGCAACTTTTTCATCTCTTTTATCCATGACTCTTCTTCCTAGAAATAAAATCACTAAAAAGATTAACTAATTGTAATTGTATAAATAAAAGACTTGTCATAAGAGACAGCTCTTGTTGGATAATTTATGAGCATTCATTATGGTCAGTAATTGTATTCACAAGATTAACACTAGGCTAATGTACATGTTATGCGTACACAAATACGAGCATAATTATAAATCAAAAGATAGCAAGTGGAGTTTCATCAACTTAAGGGTGGTGGGTGTACTTAAAGTTACATTACTAAACACTGTTCACTCAATAGGTAAATCATGCCTTGTAATAATTAAGAACATTACAAAAATACTACATTTTTTATACTGACCTGGGCTTTATAATTTGGCAGTCTCATAGAATGAAGTGAGATAATGTCAATTTCTTGAATCTTGTAGATGGCCGAGTTGTGAATGGTGCACACTCGGACACACTTTGTGACCACCACCAGGTACTGTTGGGTGTTCTCTCCTGTAATATTGTGTTCCCACATCAATTACACTACTATGGGTAAAACATTCACATAAACAATATATAATACATTTCTGCTTTTTTTATTTCAGTTGCTATACAAGGAGGCTGAAAGAAAATACTTGACTAAATAATACATCTAACATTTACTTTTGTTTTTTGAAGGTATCTCTTTATTTTAAAATGCTAAGTCTAAATGTTTATTTCACATTGATACTTTTACAAATGCCAAGATCTTGTACAAGTACATTAGGAAAGTCTTTGTGGAGGGAAAGTAGGTGGCGAAGAATAAAAGGAGAAGGAACCCTGGACCAAATTTAGAGCAAAACATTATACCGGGAGCATGAAAGTTGGATGGTATAAAACCAGTGTTAAATGTAATGAAACGCCATTTTCTGGGCGAGTCCCGGAGGCTCCCCGGAGCTATACCAGGCTGACATGCATATACAGTACTGTATTAGACCATGGCATCAGTCAATTCAATTGGAGTTCTAGCCTACCAGGGACCACGAGTCAGAACTTGGCCCTCTCAGAGAGGCACGAGGAGCAATGACCTATAGAAACCCCCATGTGGTTGGAAGCATTCTATGTTTGCCATCTACTGGGTTAAGCACCCAGAAAGGTAGGCATCCCAAAACAGACTCTACCTGGTTAAAATTGCTACCGAAAACTGAACTATCAAGCAAAACTCCACAATCTGAAAACAAGCAAACAAGCATGATGCCGCGCCACTGTCTGCGCAGCTCTCCCCACCCTGGGAGGGGGAACAGGGCGCCCCAGACCCCCTCGCGTCGGCTACCCAACCTCAGTTCAGTGGCTGAATATCAAAACGTGAAAAAACGCCGAACGGAGGGAGGGAGGGTGGCCTTCAGGACTCGCCCTGAAAATGGTGTTTCATAAAAACAAAAAACAAAAATAAAATGCAAAAGTTTAACGTCTCCAGGAGGAACAGAACCGTCCGCTGTGTAATAGGTGACATGCTGCACAGTATCTTGCGCCCCTACCAGCGAAGATACTACCTCCTACCCAAGGTCAAACAGTGGAAATGAAAACCCCAGCTGACCCCAAAGGCAGGCAATCACCGAGCAGCAAAAGATCCCTACAGAGGTAGTTCCCGAATGACTCGTCGAAGATAACCCCAAGACGCAAGGGCAGTACTTACAGGGCACCTTGGTTGGTGGCCCTAGGCGCATGCAGCTCCAGTACTCCTTGAATTACTCCTGGCTCACACACCACCTCACAGGAGAACACAACCACAAAGGTACAGTACTGCTCAGAGACAGGCGCTAGAGTCAAATGACCGCCACGCAACACATCAGCCTCAGAACTGAGGTTGGGTAGCCGGCCCGAGGGGTCTGGGGCTTCCCCTTCCCCCTCCCAGGGAGGGAGGAGCTGCACAAACAACAGCACGGCAGTGGTTGTGACGTCATGCTTGTTTGCTTGTTTTCAGATTGTGGAGTTCTGTTGGATAGTTCAGTTTTTGGTAGCAATTTTAACCAAGTGGAGTCTGTTTTGGGATGCTTACCTTTCTGGGTGCCTAACCCGGTAGATGGCAAACATAGAATGCTTCCAATCACATGGGGGGTTTCATAGGCCATTGCTCCTCGAGCCTCTCTGAGGGGCCCAGGTTCTGGCTTGTGGTCCCCGGTAGGCTAGAACTCCAATCGAGTTGACTGATGCCACGATCTAATATATGCATATCAACCCGGAATAGCTCCAGGGTGCCGGAGGGGCTCTCCACAGAAAACACATACTTTAAGTAGGAAAAAACAAAAATGGCCCAGCACACAATGAAAGTTCCGAGACATTTTACATCACTTGTTTTTGCCAAAAACCAATATGACAGATATATAAGGGCTCATAGCATTGGCCACAAGAAGTTACTTAGGCAAAAATGATGGAAAATGTAAAATACACTAAGTGAAAAAGGGGGAGGGAAAAGGAAAAAAAGAGTGTGACAAGTGTTACTGTAATAAAACAATGTAAATAACATTACCTTCCCATGATATCCCTGAGAGCAATAAGAATACAAAAGCAGATATCACCATTGGTATTCCCACTTACTCGATGTTTGTAAACTATAAACAGTAAGTCGTGTATGAGAATATTGGATATATTTCAGCAAAACACTGACACGTAAGTGCTAGTCTCATCCAAGCTACAACACACTTAATGGGATTGTGAGTCATAGGATCTATTTCCCTAAGTTTGTTTCTCTCCATTATTTAATAGGGGCTCAAACCTACACATGCCCAACTGCCAAATGAGGAACTCTAAATTCCAGACAATCCCCCCCATGCATTGCAAGAGAAAACACAAGATGCAGATAATGTTGGCTTGTGTCACTGATAAATGCATCAGGATAAAATATTCTATAACAAAATTTACTTATAAAACACTAATACAAACCTATACCATGTTGGTTTCAAAATATTTTGTACCAATAATTACAAAATGAGGTATTCAAAAAGAACTTTCTATCATACTATACTCAAAACACCTATGAATTTTCACATCTAGATAGCAATTCAATGACAATGACCAACATTTCACAACCTTCAAACTCTCAAACAAAATTAATTTAGTGCAGAAGAATTACTGGTAGGCTCAAACATTGTATGCATAGCTTGGCTTGAAAATACAGCCTATTCTCCTGTTCTCCATTATTCAAAATACTAATCTTAAAATTAAATTTTCCCCAATACATATTAATGAATTCAGCACAATTTACAATTACTAAAGAGCCTAATTCTATTGTTCAAAATTAATAATTGATTTCCAAATTGTATAATTTAGTCTTAGAGAAATGTGTACACTGGCTCAAAATCCCTAGTGGGATGAGCTTGGCAACCCCATTACTTACATGAATATTCAAGAGGGGGATCCAAGATTGGAAACATGATGGCTACCAAAAGATTGTTATATATCATGACAGGAAGATGACATATTATATTCATATATTCCAACTAGCAGCCTATATACAAAAGTTGACAATTGACACCAGTGAAGCCTGACAATAAACAGTGCTATCACCAACATAACAGTTCATAACAGTTCACTCAACATTTATCAAAGTGATGCTACAGCAATGTTGCAAAAGATCTGGCATGTTAATAAAAAGGATTTGGAAATATACAAATATAATAGTTTCATAACTGTACTGGCAGATACACAATCATCCCAACAATATTGCTCAACTATATTCTGAAACAAAAAGATCTGAAAGCAACATATTAAGTGATAATTCGGAAGTCTGTGTTGACATTAACAGTTTTTGTTTTCCCCAATTGAAGTTGAATATGCTAGCCCTTTCCTATACAGGTATTACAAAATAAAATGATAAAAATTGCCTATATCACCATACAGAATTCCTAAATGAGGACTAGGTACACACAACAAAAACAATGTTTAATATTCATGATATATAACAAGAAACCAAGTTGCAAATACTGTACTGTACTGTACTTAAAGAGGTACTGTACTTAAAGAGTGTGAGTACAAACATTCAAGGACTTTTTGCAGTTATGACTAGCTAAGCATGTCATCTATATACAGTATACAGTATAACTCATTTCTGCTTAACGTGAACCAGTAACACAGTAGTGACTCAACTTGTGTAGGTACAGCTAAACCACCTCAGTATAATTATTTCTTGTTAATATAATACATTCTTATAATGTAGTAAAGATCATGGTACCAAAGGTTTACCAAAACAAATTTTTTACTTTAGAAAATGGACCAATCCAGAAAATATTTTTTCAAGGATATTAGTTCATAAAAAAAATGGGAAATTGTAAATAGCTATTTATAAACAGCAAATAATAAATAGCTTTTATTTTTATGAATAAAAGATAGTAATAGGATGGTAGGAGGACAATTATGTCAATCCTACAACTCGCCATACTTTATTGTCCTTGTATGGTAAAAATGTCAAAGCTATTCTATTCTTGCCTGCCCTGAATGAGGATGCAAGGGCCATACAGTACTATACAGTACTGGAAATGAGATAGCACTAGTGCTTTGAAGGCTACCATCATTTTTGTGGCATCCCTCATATTAGATGTTCTCATTATCTATTATATATTTATCATCTGAATGGCTGTTACTAATGCTTACTTTCTCATGCTCTCATCACATGTGTTTTTTGCTCCTCATCCTCCTGTTTAGACAGAACTTATAGTAACAATGTGGCCCATCGTATATATACAGTATTGACATAATGAACAATTAGAAAGTAGAATTTGGTAATATGTATGTCTAACTAATGATTGAAATAATCCATCACTCCAAATCTATTATGTTAGCTGCAAATGGAACAAATGATGATGAAAATACTTACGAGGGCAAACTTGAAGAACCCCAAGGCAAGCATAGGCATCGAGAAGTCTGCCATAATGGTCACCACGGATGGCATCCGTCTCGGGCTGAGCTGTTAAAACATAAGCATTGAGAAGCCATGTTACTACCACCCTTATAATGCAAATACAGTATAGGACAAATAAACAATCTCTGTCTGTATTATTATTATTATTAATATTAATGTTTAGAAAATTTGTTTCAAATCATGTAATATTCTCAAAGACCCACCAGCCTCCAAACCAAGTCACTAACTGGTTCATGGTAGATTCTAATGGCATCCCATACAGAAGTAGCTAAAAGTCTCCAAATATACTTGCTTCAAACCTCTCACAAATAATTATTCCCTATGTTGACCAGACCACACACTAGAAGGTGAAGGGACAACGACGTTTCAGTCCGTCCTGAACCATTCTCAAGTCTCCCCCTCAATCGACTTGAGAATGGTCCAGGACGGACCGAAACGTCGTCCCTTCACTTTCTAGTGTGTGGTCTGGTCAACTTACTTTAGCCACGTTATTGTGACTCATCACCTGCAATTATTCCCTATGATACGTTTACATAATATGGTTATATTATTTTGTAAGCATAACAGTACTGAAGTTGATTTAAATAGATTGGGAAACATTTACTTTGCATGTAAATGGGTTTTTTCTGATTCAAGATTCATTCAGCATGTTTAGTCTTATAATGATTAGTGATAAAAAGGAAGAAGAGTAGACCAAGTCTTAGGGGGGAAAGGGAACTATCAGGGGAAAGTGCCCAGCCATTACGACTATATAGCAATTGGAAGGGATCAGGATAAGGATTTGGGATGGAACGGCGGCGAAGAAGGGAATGGTGTCCAACCACTCGAAGACAGTCGGGGATTGAACGGCGACCTGCACGAAGCGAGACTGTCGCGCGTCCAGCTCCAGTGGTTGGACGTCTTAAGGGGAAGCTATTGGAATGGAAAACTCTATATGCCTGTTAACAAGTCACAGGCTGTCCCCCTCATCCATACATCTCAAATAATGTGAATAAATGCATAACAAAATAATTCAACAACAACCCAGATCAACTAGAAAACAACAAAATCTTTGAAAAACAAAAAAACATGGATTTTTTTTTTGGGGGGGGAGGAGGGGGGGGGGATGTACAAAGATATATTTCCTAGTAACATTGTTGTGTTCATAATGTTGTATACTGTACAGTACAGTACATTTTGTATAATATACAATAACCAATTAAAAATAATTTTAAACATTTTAAATTTTTATTATAAAAAATTTTAATTATTTTTGCGGCATAAATGGAAAACACTCAATATTTTTTTGTATTTGAAATTTCAATTATGAAATTTACCCGAGGGCCAGTAACACACTAGTGACCTCGATGAGGACAGGAAGCCGGTGGTTTGTCAAAGGACCCAATCCCCCACCCCCACCCCCACAATGATTATGACCAAATTATGAGTACTGAGTGTACAGGTATTTAAATTGACACAAGCCTTCGGAACAAAGTCTGGGTTTTAGATAATGAGAACAATAATTTATATTACAAATTAGGGATAATGTTTTTTAACCATGATTTTTTATTTACCTGGCACAATGATTTTTAATGTTATGGCACAGTTGGAAATAGCAGAGCTTTTTTGTACCTCAAATGTAATACAAAATGCTGAATAGAAATCTTTGAGCTTCGGCCTCAAACACATGCCCGAAACGCTTTGCGTAATAGTGGCTTTAGGCATTGTATGTACTAGCTCTACCTATAAGTCAACCAATCTTTGTAAAAATTTATTGTATGTATGTACCTTACCTAAATAAACATTTTATTTTTTTATTTTTTACATGGGCTCCACGATTCAAGTCTTCTAGAGCCCAGGTATAACATGAGTATACTGTACCTCGAGTTGGTTTCAGGGCTTAGTGACCCCCTGCAACCCGGTCATCGACCTAACCTCCTGGTTGCTGGACTGGTCAACCAGGCTCTTGGACGCGGCTGCTCACAGCCTGACGTATGAATCACAGCCTGGTTGATCAGGTGAATGGAACAAAATGCTAATTTAAAAAAAATGTAGGTTTTTTGGCTGCATACTGGCTATCTTCTTATCTTGAGGTTATCTTGAGATGATTTCGGGGCTTTTTTAGTGTCCCCGCGGCCCGGTCCTCGACCAGGCCTCCACCCCCAGGAAGCAGCCCGTGACAGCTGACTAACTCCCAGGTACCTATTTATTGCTAGGTAACAGGGGCATTCAGGGTGAAAGAAACTTTGCCCATTTGTTTCTGCCTCGTGCGGGAATCGAACCCGCGCCACAGAATTACGAGTCCTGCGCACTATCCACCAGGCTACGAGGCCCCTAGGTCAAGGCCCCTATGAGGTCAAGTCGCTATGAGTAAGAGGCGGACCAGAACAAGCGGTGGTGTGGCAGCGAGACGGTTCACCCCCACATAAGAAGAAATCATACGCGGGACTTTTCGGTCGACAACTGTCCACGGCTCTACGCCGAGCACGGAACAATGCCGTTTGGTTACACTGTGTGAACTTGAGTTGAGGTGAGGTTGAGTTAGGCTATGTTAACGGTACATTACGTTATGTTGGGTTAAGTTTTGTTACTTTACGTTGGGTTACGTTACATTACGTTGGGTTACATTACATTTAATTACGTTACATTGGGTTACGTTAGATTTAATTACGTTACATTGGGTTACGTTACATTGGGTTACGTTACACTGGGTTACATTACGTTGCATTGGGTTGCGCTACGTTGGGTTACATTACATTGGATCACATTACGTTGGAATACATTACACTGAGTTACATTACATTACATTGGGCTACGTTCCACTGAGTTAGGTTACGTGGAACTGTTTTAGGTACGAAGTGACCTGTACCCTAGAGCTGTCAGAGTGACAGGTCAAGACAGAAGCCTCTCTCTCTCCTGCACCACCACCACCTGCAGCACGGACTCCCCCTTCCTCACACACTCACACAGAGTAGCAACGGTCCCCGCCTGGAAGAGAAGGCTGTTCTTGGACTTCTTGTTCTCCAACAACACACCAAAATCGACATTTGGATCAGTTTTCTGGTAGAGGCGGAGAGCGAGGGCGGCCATGGTGCTGCCTCCGTCCACCTTATACTCTCTTCCTCCAACTACTACCACATGCCTCTGAACTACTCTTTATATTCGCTAACAGACTTGTTAATCACAATTGTAATGCGATAATTAGCCTAGCTACACTGTTATGGTTGGTCAAAGGAAGGAACGAGAGGAGATTCCATTCTATTGGTGAGTCTAAGCCAGAGACAAGAGGAGGCTTGAGACGCCCGCTACGGCTGCGCCCCATTGCAAGATTGACCACTTTATCTCACTAATAATTTAATTATATCTCACTAATAATTAATAATCATTATTATTATAATTAATATGAATTTTAAAACTTATAAATAGACCAATTTTGGTCCTCTTATTATACGAGATCAGCTAATTTGTGGACTTCTCAGCACTTCCTGTAGTTTACCTTAATTTACCCGAACACTATTGCTCTAGTGGCCTCGACGAGGACAGGAAGCCGGAGGCTTGTCAAAGGTCCGCCATTTGTCCTGAGGATTTTATTGAGCTGGATTTGTAAATTCAACAGTGTTTTCACATTTACCGCTTCGGTTGGTAGGCAGTTAGTAAAAAAGTAAAACTTTTGCCTTATTTAAAAGCAAAACCAAAAAGTACCTAACTTCATCTATTTAGTTTCCTACACTGAGCTTTAATTTGCTCTGTACCTAGTGGTACCCAATCTCCTAATTTTTATGTAATATCAAACAACCTTATCATTGTGTTCATTGCTGTCTTCTTTTATGTGCTAGCCATATGCTGTATTGTGACTACCAATTTTTGTCAACTACCATTCAAGCTGTCATTGCAATCAATCTTATATTGTTTCTGCTGTATTGTGCCTACCAATTTGTTGCAACTACCATTTTAAGCTGTCATTGCAATCAATCATAGCTACCTATGTGCTTTAATATACTGTACCTATAATTTTCTCTCATCTTTTTTTTTTTTCATTCTATGTAATCTGTTATCATTTTTTTGTCTATAAATTTTGCAAGTATTTACCTCCTTAAAATTTTCTTAGATTAAGGACCTGCCCGAAACGCTGCGCGTGCTAGTGGCTTTACAAGACTGTAATTACCATAATTGTATCCTCACATTCCTTATGTACATTCTTGTATATGCATAAATAAAATAAAATAAATAAAATAAAATAAAGTTCCATGAGTTTATAACTCTATGGGGGAAAAAGCATGTTTTCTGAATATACCTGAGTTTACCTGAGGTCCACTGACACTCTAATGATCTCTACGAGGGCAGGAAGCCGGCGGCTCATTAAAGGTCCATTTGTCTGTGATCTTTCCAGCTGGAGTTATAAAATATAGGTTTTGGCAGTTACAACTTTGGCGGGTAGGCTGTTCCATGGGTGAAAAAGAGGTGCTTTTTCACCCATGAAACCATCCCTGTGGGTGAAAAAGACTCCTGTTTCTGTCGTACATGATTATGGCTTGTTGGTCTTGAAATCGTTATTCCTTTTTTTGTTGCATCTAACTTTTAAAAATGTTTAGTATTTTACCTGAGTTTACCCGAGAGCCACTAACACTAGTGGCCTCGATGAGAAATAGCCGGTGACTTGTCGAAGGTCCCTCCATTTGCTTTGATAATCGTTTCCAACTGTACATTAAATGTTAACAGAGTTTTGGCATTTACGGCTTCTGCGGGTAGGCGGTTCCATGAGTTTATAACCCTAGCTGTGGGTGAAAAAGCATCGCCTGTTCTCAGTCCTACATTGTGGCTTGTTAGCTTGAAACCGTTGCTCCTTGTTTGAGTTACATCTGACCTTTTGAAGAAGTTGTCAGAATCAACAGCCTCAATTTTGTTCAGTATTTGAAAAGTTTCAATGAGATCCGCCTTACCATGCCTGGTCTGCAGTGTTGTTAGCCCTGTGGCTGATTGATTGATGATTGATTGATGAAGATTAAGCCACCCAAAAGATGGCACGGCATGAATAGTCCGTAAGTGGTGGCCCGTTTGAGCCATTATCAGTATCAAGAGCTGATACTGGAGATCTGTGGAGGTGCGACTACACCCTGCGTGACGGGAGATGTCTCCCGTAGCCCTGTGGCCCTCATTCATTCCTTTTACATGAGTTGACTTAGCTCTAGAATGGCTTTTGTTGACAGGTGTCTTACATTTTTCGAGCCCCCAACGCCAGGAGGCCCATAGCGCGGAGCTCCCAACCCATAGGGCAGCTGGTAGTTTTACCCATAGGGCGGGAGAGTGAATTAAGGCACATGTGGTGGGAAGAACGTGGAAATCTCTGGTGTGTCCACACCTGGATTATTGTATCCCGGCCTGGAAACCTCAACTTCAAAAACACATGAAGAAAGCTTCGGAGAAAGTTCAACGACGGGAGACTAAAAGGATTTCTGAACTGAGCCCCATTTCGACTGTCATACCAGGAATGGTTGAGGCAGTCTCCGTGGTGTAGTGGTAAGACACTCGCCTGGCGTTCCGCGAGCGCTATGTCATGGGTTCGTATCCTGGCCGGGGAGGATTTACTGGGCGCAATTCCTTAACTGTAGCCTCTGTTTAACGCAACAGTAAAATGTGTACTTGGATGAAAAAACGATTCTTCGCGGCAGGGGATCGTATTCCAGGGACCATAGGATTAAGGACTTGCCCGAAACGCTACGCGTACTAGTGGCTGTACAAGAATGCAATGTAAGGGCCACAGAGCTAGCAAGACTGCAAACCAGACATGACAGGGCTGACTTCGTTGAAATTTAAAATAATGAACAATTTGGAGGATATTGATCCAGACCACTTCTTCAAAAGGTCAGATGTAAGACGAACAAGGAACTCAAGGCGTTTAAAGCGCAACAATCCACATTGCAGGACAGAAAACAGGAAATACTTTTTGCACCCAGGAAGTTATAAACCCATAGAACTGCCTACCCGCCGAAACAGTAAGTGCCAATACGCTACAGAATTTTAAAATCTAGTTGGACAGAATCATCAGGACAAATGGGGAGACTTTCGACAGGCTGTCGGGTTTCTATCGTCGCCTTGGCCGCTACAGATATGGTGGCCCTCAGGTAAATAAGGTAAATACAATACAATACAATACAATTTTATTTAGGTAAGGTACATACATACAATAAATATTTACAAGGATTGTTTGACTTATAGGTAGAGCTAGTACATACAATGCCTAAAGCCACTATTACGCAAAGCGTTTCGGGCATGATAAACTTAAATGACAAGCTTAATACTAATTGAGTAGAATGAAAACAAGAAATGAAAACATAGATGAAAAAGCAGCACAAATACAATTATGTCGACAAACAGCGCTCTTTAAAGAAAAAAACAGACATTGGTTGACAATAGAAGGGTAAGGTAGGTTACAGGGAATTTATTAGGTATAGCTTCGCTTTTAACTTAAACTGGTTGAGAGAGGTACAGTCTTTAACATGGTTGGGAAGGTCATTCCACATTCTGGGCCCCTTGATTTGTAGAGCATTTCTAGTTTGATTAAGTCGTACTCTAGGAATATCAAAACTGTATTTATTTCTGGTGTGATGCTCATGGGTTCTGATACAACCTTCTATGAAGCTTTTGAGATCAGGATTGGCATTATAGTTTAGCGTTTTATATATGTATAATACACATGAGAGAATGTGCAGTGACTTAATGTCTAACATATTCAGAGATTTAAGTAGGGGTACCGAGTGATGTCTGGGGCCAGAATTGGATATTGTCCTAATAGCAGCTTTGTGTTGAGTAATTAGAGGACGTAAGTGATTTTGGGTAGTAGAGCCCCAAGCACAAATACCATAGTTGAGATATGGATAGATAAGGGAGTAATAGAGTCACCAGGGCAGGGCGTGGTACATAATATCTGATCTTAGAAAGAATGCCCACAGTTTTTGAAACTTTTTTTGATATGTTTAGAATGTGTCCCTGGAAATTAAGCTTGTGGTCAATGAGAATGCCAAGGAATTTGCCATCTAATTTGTTACAAATTTGGGTATTGTTTATTTTGAGATTTATTTGATTAGAGGATTTATTGCCAAACAGAATATAGAAGGTTTTGTCAATGTTAAGGGTGAGTTTGTTGGCAGTTAGCCACAGATGGACTTTATTTAGCTCAGTATTTACTGTGGCATTTAGAGCAAGGGGATCAGGACTGGAGTAAATGAAGGTTGTGTCGTCAGCAAATAGAATTGGTTTGAGGTGTTGGGAGGCATTTGGAAGGTCATTAATGTAGATGAGAAAGAGGAGAGGGCCAAGTATGCTGCCCTGGGGAACACCAATGTTGATGGGTAGGGTGGGAGAAATTGTATTATTCACAGAAACATATTGGAGCCTGTCAGTAAGGTAGGATTTGAGGTATTGTAGGGAGTGTCCTCTGACTCCATAATGATGTAATTTAAGAAGAAGGTTTTGGTGGTTGACAGTGTCAAAAGCTTTACGCAGGTCCACAAACAACCCAACAGGGAACTCATTTTTATCAAGAGCTGTATGAATCAAGTTAAGCATACTAATAAGTGCATCGTTAGTGCTTTTTTTGGGTCTGAAGCCATATTGGCAAGGGCTAAGTATATTGAGTTTGACTAGATATGAGTAAAGCTGCTTATAGATTAGTTTTTCAAAAATTTTTGACAAGTTTGGCAGGATAGATATAGGTCTGTAGTTGTTAACATCTGTGAGATTACCACATTTGTGGACAGGCGTTACTCTCGCTTTTTTTTAGAATATCTGGGAAGGTTTGGAATTCAAGTGACTTGTTGAAGAGCAAAGCAATAGCAGGGGCTAAAGATCTGGAGGCTTTTTTGTAAATTAAAGTTGGTATCTCCTCAAGGGCACCAGACTTGGTTTTAAGGGAAAGGATTATCTCATTGACGTCAGTGGAATTAATAGGCTTTAGGTACAGAGACTGTGGATAGTTACCTGAAAGATAGTCATTAATGTCTGTACTGGAAGATGGAATATCATTTGCAAGGGATGAACCAATGGAAGAGAAGAACCTATTGAACTCAATAGCAGAATCAGAGGCTGAAAGCTGACCATCGTTATTAGACAGGAGAGTCGGTTTGTTATTGAAAGACTTCTTTGATCCCAATATTTGAGAAATTGTTCTCCAAGTTTGTTTAATGTTGCTCTTTATTTGGGTAAATTTATCTTCGTAGTATTTAGTTTTGGCTCGTCTAATTATCTTAGATAGCAATAATGAGTAATTCTTTGAGAATTCTTTGGAGACAATTCCTAACCTATACTTCTTCTCAAGGTCATGTTTTTTATTAATAGATTTAAGTATTCCCTTTGTAAGCCAGGGATTGTTAAGCCTTTTGGTTGTGACTTGTTTTGTAAGCATAGGACAGTGGGTATTATAAAGGCTAAGAGTTTTTTGAAGAAAAGATTGCACTGCTAGGTTGATGTCCACTATGTTACCTAACTCGGACTCCCAGTTGACATTATCAGCAGCAGTTATAAAATTGTCTATAGCAGTTTCATTGTGCAGTCTAAAACGTATCACTCTTGACTCAAGAGGTGGTTTGCTAATGTTAGTTAAGAGAAATGTGGGGTAATGATCTGTAGTGCTATCGGTGATTATACCTGAAGTAAGCGGAGAGGTTATGTTTGTCCAGATGTGATCGAGCGTCGTGGCAGTGCTATCAGTGATTCTAGTAGGTCTAGTGATTAAGGGTATGAGGAAGCAGGAATTCATACAGTTGAGGAAACTAACAGCAGTGGGGTGTTCAGGCTCGCAGAGGTCAATATTAAAGTCCCCTGCGATAATTAGGTGGTTTTTGTTCAGTCTGTTATCAAGTATTAGATTTCTAAGGTTTGAGTTGAATTCGGACACATTAGTGTTAGGAATTCTATAAACTGCACCCACAGTCAGGACAGACTCGGCACCCTTGACTCTGAAGCTGGCGAAGATATACTCCCCATAGCAGTCTCTGGTTCTAATTTCTTTTAAGCATGTTAGTTCTTGGTGGTAGTAAAGAGCAGTGCCACCACCTCTCTGAATTTGACGACAGTTGTGAATTGCTGAGTAGTTAGGCATGTTAAAGAGCTGAGTAGTATCCTCTTTCAACCATGTTTCAGTAAGTATAATAAAAGAGAATTTGTTGTCAATAGCTTCAATCAAGGCACTAACATCATCGAAGTGTTTACCTAGGGATCTAACGTTCAAATTGATTACAGAGATATTGTGATTATGAGTTAATACATTGTTTACATCATGTGCTGCAAAATATCTGCAATTTAGATCATTAAAGTGATAATTGTCATAGATAGTGGATAAGAGGTTAAGTTCAGGGTCTATACTTGTCTGCATAAAAAAAACTGATTGCAGGAAAAACAAGGGAAGAAAGGCAAATAACAAGGTAGAAATAAGCTATAAAATAGGGAAAAAGATGTACACAATACAGAACAAAGCAAACTCAAAAGGGGCTTACAGGGGTACAATGGAGTAAGGGAGTATGGCTAGGCTAGACAACCTAGGTAAGAAATTCAGATTCAGATTCAGATTCAGATGTTTATTCAGGTAAGGTATATACATACAAGTGATGTTACATTAATGGATTGATATATAGTTAGAGCTAGTACATACAATGCCTAAAGCCACTATTACGCAATGCGTTTCGGGCAAAAAATGAGATTAAATGAGATTAACGAAAAAACATATAAACATGGACTATACAAAACACAAGATATAGAAATACAAAACAAAAATATAAACAAGACTAAGCAATACAAAAACAAATTGAGCAAAAATGAAAAATGAGGTAGATTGCTTACGAGTACTCTCAGGTACACTGTAAGTAACAATTTGCAATTTGAGATGCAGGCAAAGCCAGGGGTACAATGGAGTAAGGGAGCATGGCGAGGCTAGGCAACCTAGGTAATAAATGGAATCAAAGAAAAGTTGAATAATAAGCATAGGCAAATTTAAGCTAATGATTATTAACTATAAATAGTTCAGTTATGACTGTATAATTAATAAGACCTGAAGAACTATTTATGCACTCAATTCAATAATTTCAGTAAATGACTAGTTAAGAGTAAGTTAAAAATTAAGTCAGAAAATGAAACAATGAGACTTAGGAAACCTAGCCCCACTAGTTGACAGGGGGTTAATTAAGTTAATTCACTGGGAGTGATAATGAGCTGAGACAGACCACATTGGGAGAGGAAAGCGTTGAGGTTCTCTTCTTTAGTAATTGTGAACATTTTGCCCTCTGCGGTTTTTCTCACCTTTATCAGTCCATCTCTAACGAAGCACTGATGAATCGCATCTGGGTTTTTTTGACGGATTTGACGCAGACAAATAATACAAATATAATAGACAAATAATAGACAAATATAATTTTAAGGGCTGCCGAGGGGGTAGGGTCAAGTCGGACCCATCTCCCAGCACCTCCACTTTTTATACTTTTTATTTATATGTACAAGAGTTCTTACATTCTTGTAAAGCCACTAACACGCATGGCGTTTCGGGCTGGCTGGTCCTTAATCCTATTTTTTCCCCCTGAATATGACCCGCTAGATCGTTTAACAACCAGGTACACATTCACTGCTAGTTGAACAGGGGCTACAGTTAAGAATTAGCGCCCAATCATTCCTCCCCGGCCTGGATACGAACCCAGGTCAAAGTGCTTGCAAAGCGCCGGGTGAGTGAGTGTCTTACCACTGCGCCACGGGGACTGCTGACGCAACTTTACTCTAACGTTTGTGTATAACTTCACCCAGTTACTTGCTTGCTTGCATTCTCCCTTCCCTTAACTGTTGCGCCTTCACCCCCTCATGCATTCCTCGGCCATATCATACTACCTAGTAGTTCATGTTCACCATCCCAGTACTACCCCCTTGTGGACTATAGCACCTTAGGTTAAGCTCATGTATTCCTTTCCGACGTGTCCTTGCATTTTGTTCACACCACTTACGCATGCACAGCACTCTACTGTGGCCACTTATGTGAACTCTCTCGACGTGTCCTTAGGTGAACTCTGTCATCAAGCTCTTATGTGAACTTTTTCATCGTGTTCTTATGTGAACTCTGTCAGCATAATACTAATTATATTAATATTTTATTATTATGTTTATTTACGGTTCCCATTTATAATGAACATCATTTTACTTTATAGTTTTATTTATTTATTTATTTATTTATTTATTTATTTATGTGCAAGAAGGTACATTGGGTTTGTGAGGATACATAGCGTGGTGTTTACATTCTTGTAAAGCCACTAGTACGTGCAGTGTTTCGGGCAGGTCCTTAATCTAACACATAATTTTAAGTAGGTAAATTCTAGCAAATTTTATAAAATGTAACAGGTACATTGTAAGAAAAAAATGAGAGATTAGTATGTGTAACGTACGAGTATGTTGCTCTGTTGGGTAGATTGGGTAGATTGGGTTGGGTAAAAGCCTTTGATACTGTTAATCACAACTACCTCTTACTTAAACTCCAGCATTATGGAATTCGAGGCCTTGCCCTTGACTACATCCGATCCTATCTTAGTGACAGACACCAATATGTAACCATCAATGATACAACTTCTTCCACTCTACCAATTACCGTTGGAGTGCCACAGGGCAGCATCTTAGGACCTCTTCTATTTCTTATATATATAAACGATCTGCCTAATGTCTCTAATATTCTCAAACCTATATTGTTTGCTGACGATACTACCCTTATCTATTCAAACCTCAACCCACATACACTAAATAATGTTGTGAATAATGAATTAAAAAAAGTCCACTTATGGATGTCAACGAACAAACTAACATTAAACATCGAAGACTTACTACATCTTATTTGGAAGCAAATCATCAAATGCAATTCAGCTACAGATAGACAACATTAACATCAGTAATAAAAATGATGGCAAGTTTCTTGGCCTATTCCTAGACAAGAGACTCAACTTCAGCACCCACATTCAACACATAACTAAGAAAGTCTCTAAGACAGTTGGTATACTCTCCAAAATCAGATATTATGTTCCTAACTCTGCTCTCCTCTCACTATATTATGCACTAATCTACCCCTATCTTAATTATGGTATCTGTGCATGGGGGTCTACCACTGCAAACCACCTTAAGCCCATCATCACACAGCAAAAATCTGCTATCAGAATAATAACTAACTCTGCTTTCAGACAACACTCAGCTCCCTTGTTTAAATCCCTAAACTTGCTAAATATTAACTCCCTCCACACATTCTCTTGTGTCAACTACATTTACAAAACCCTGTTCTTAAATGCAAACCATGCTCTGAAACTCTCCCTGGACAGATGTAATAGGACCCATTATCACCACACCAGAAATAAATATCTCTTTGATATCCCCAGGGTCAAACTTAATCTGTGTAAACACTCTATGCAAATTAAGGGACCTAGTCTATGGAACTCACTCCCTAGTGAATTGAAAAACTGTAAAACTTTTGCCTTATTTAAAAGCAAAACCAAAAAGTACCTAACTTCATCTTCTTAGTTTCCTACACTGAGCTTTAAATTTGCTCTGTACCTAGTGTTACCCAATCTCCTAATTTTTATGTAATATCAAACAACCTTATCGTTGTGTTCATTGCTGTCTTCTTTTATGTGCTAGCCATATGCTGTATTGTGACTACCAATTTTTGTCAACTACCATTCAAGCTGTCATTGCAATCAATCTTATATTGTTTCTGCTGTATTGTGCCTACCAATTTTTGTCAACTACCATTCAAGCTGTCATTGCAATCAATCTTAGCTACCTATGTGCTTTAATATACTGTACCTACAATTTTCTCTCATCTTCTTTTTTTTTTATTTCATGTAACTGTTATCATTTTTTGTCTATAAATTTTGCAAGTATTTACCTCCTTAAAATTTTCTTAGATTAAGGACCTGCCCGAAACGCTGCGCGTGCTAGTGGCTTTACAAGACTGTAATTACCATATTTGTATCCTCACATTCCTTATGTACATTCTTGTATATGCATAAATAAATAAATAAATAAGATTAGATACCCAGTGTTTAGTGGTTTTTATATTTATTTAGTAGTCTTGATTACACTAGTCAGTTATTGGCAGTGTCGTAGACGTCGAGACAGAGCTTGGAGCAGAGCAGAGAGCCGAGTAAGGCCGGAGTCGCGGAGCTCTATGCGGGAGAGCATGGCAGCTCGATGGGGAATCGTGAGTGTCTAAACTCGATGGGGAGCGAGGGCGTTGTAGCTCGATGCGGTCGTAATCTGCTGTCTGCTCTGTGTCGAAGCTGTAGCGTCTTGAGGTCGGTTGGAACTGTACACGCCGAGTGCTACATTCTTGAGGTTGAAGAGGTGTGGTAAATCCAAAGCGTTTGTATAGAAGTTAACTTTGGAAATTGTACTGATGGCTATTCGACTGATTTGAGACTTGACTTGAGAATGGTCCAGGACGGACCAAAACGTCGTCGTTCCTTCACTTTCTAGTGTGTGGTCTGGTCAACATATTCGATTGATCGATTGATGAAGATTAAGTCACCCAAGAGGTGGCACGGGCATGAATAGCCCGTAAGATATGACTATTCGATTGATTGATTAAGATTAAACCACCCAAGAGAGAGATACGGCTATTCGCTTTTCGCTTGCTTATATTTGATGACTGCACCTCAGCTTACTCCAATAGGATGGAAAGACTGCTACCTGTAATTAGGGAAAAGATTATAGGTCCGCAATTAGTGCTAAATAGTTTGTCATTAAGGTAATGAGAGACTGGAGTGAACATAATGTTTACTCGCTACATAGGTGTATTAAAGCACATCGATAGCTCTGATTGATAGCATTGACAGCTTGATTGATAATTTAACAAAGATTAATAGGCACAATACAGGATATTGATAGCACATATAAGTTAAATTAAATTAAATTAAATTAAAAATTAAATTAAGAAGACGGCAATGATCACAATGGTAAAGATGTTTGGCTTAGGTACATAAATATTGGGGGATTGGGTAGCACTAAATACAGTGCAAGTTTGAAGCACAAGGAAACTGTGAAGATGAAATTAGGTACTTTTTGGTTTTGTATTTGAATGACGCAAAAGTTGGACAGCTTTTCAATTCAATAGGGAGTGAGTTCCATAGACTAGGTCCCTTTATTTGCATAGAGTGTTTACACAGATTAAGTTTGACTCTGAGGATATCAAAGAGATATTTATTTCTGGTGTGGTGATAATGGGTCCTATTATATCTGTCCAGGGAGAGTTTCAGAGCAGAGTTTGCATTTAAGAACAGGGTTTTGTAAATGTAATTGACACAAGAGAATTTGTGGAGTGAGATTATGTTCAGCATGTTAAGGGATTTAAACAAGGGGGCTGAGTGTTGTCTGAAAGCAGAGTTTGTTATTATCCTGATAGCAGAATTTTACTTTATAGCAGTTTTACTTTATAGTTTAATAAAAAATATAGTACCCGTGGCGCAGTGGTAAGACACTTGCCCGACGATTCACGAGCCCTTTGGCCTGGGTTCGTATCCAGGCCGGGGAAGGTTAACTGGGTGCCAATCCTTAACTGTAACCTCTGTTCACCCAGCAGTAAATGGGTACCTGGTTGTTAAACAATTTGGCGGGTCGTATTCGAGGGGAAAATTAAGATTAAGGACCTGTCCGAAACGCTATGCGTGCTACTGGCTTTACAAGAATGTAAGAATTGTAGGTTTAAATAAAAAAAAATGTCCCTATGCTGTATTTCGCTCGACCTCAGAACAAAATATGTAAATAGTTCAACAAAAATTTAAATTGCTAGGCTTAAATTAAAACTTTGGGAATCCATAAATTGACTATGTGGGGTATCTTTCCTCCACAATCCATAGTAAGGTAACTGAAGAAAATCTATTAGTGTACCCAGGGGCACCTTGGCTAAACAACCGACGCGACATATCGTTTTTTGCATAGATATACGCTTAGGTTTAATGGCGAAATATATTGTACTCATCCTCAATAATCGTTGCCTATGTTTTCCCTTATGTTTGCCATTTAGAAATACCTTGATTAACAATACGTTTATTATCTTAAGATATGAAAGCTCAAACACCGTTACTGATATAACAGGTGTTAGAGGCGTGTATTAAGAAGAAGGATCGGTTGCGTGCCGATGCGCAGAGGGTGGGTGGCGCGCATGCGTACCAGCTGCGCCTGACGTCAACACGCCAGGCATGGCGGCCTCAGCGTTTAACCGCCCTGTGGGTTTGTTTTGAAGTCTTGAGAACGGGCGCATCCGATCCCACGATCGTCGTCGCCCCTAAATCAACACAACAACAAGTCTTGAGAACTATTGCGGCAGTGTGTCTCATCTATTTTCTCTATTAAACTGATGGAGTCTACGGTTGTCATGGAGACAGAGGAGTATGAAGATGTTCCGGAGGAAGTGGTGGTACGTAATAATAAAAGTGACATTGTGGTAGTATGTTCTAAGGTATTGGTGGGATTCACAGCAGTATAGGTCTAGTATTTACCTGAATTTACCTGAGGGCCACCATCTCCCTAGTTGCCTCGTTGAGGACAGGAAGTCGGCGACTTATCAAAGGTTCCCCAAATGTTTCTGATGATTTTCTCACGCTCTAGATTTAGTTTTTTCACGCTGAATGTCAGCAATGGTTTGACATTTAAGATTTATAACCCAATGGATGAAAAACATCTGCTGTTTTCTGTCCTACAGTATGGCTTCTTTAACTCGAAGCCGTTGCTCCTTGTATGTGATACATTTGAGCTTTTAAAGAAGTAGTCTACATCAACACTGCATTGAACTTTCCCCAAAGCAGGTATCTCCTGAAGATATCATCTCCATGCTTGGTTACAGTAGTCCAGAAGGAGGCATACCATAGATTTGTACAGATGTATAACTACTGTCTAAGCTCACTTAACTGAATTATATGGGAATGACCCCCCTGCCGAATAAGCCAGACATTCGGATAAGCAGAACTCTTACAGGGGAAGTCCAGACATTACCATATTTGCAATTTTTTGTACCACATCCACCATAATTCTTATTTTTCCACACACGAAGGCGAATGTATTCCAAGAGGCACTAGGACATATTCTTGTAACAAGTGCTCGACCAACCTAGCTGTAGTGGATATGTGGGCCTGCGGGCCACCCCAAGCAACAGCCTGTTGGATTAAGTTATCACAAGTCCCCAAGGCCAGGCTCGGGGAGTAGTAGAACTCCCGAAACCCTCTTTAGGTATGCTCCAGGTATACACTTTAAATAAAAAATATAATTTAAGAGAAACATTAGCCTACCTTGTTGTACTTTGTCTTCTTATGTTGTACTATTGATCTTGAAATGTGTAGTTCTTGAACTTTCATGTACAGTAACTTAATCTCTGGTTATCCAAATTTGTTCAGATATGAGAAAGTTTTGTCAGAAAATTATCCGAATTTCACTTGGACACTTTGCCAGTTTGTGTTATCCAGCCAGGTATCTGGTTATCCAAATTTCTGTTTGGATGTTTAGTAGAAAATTATCAGAACTCAATTTTTGTTGGATAGCCCAAATATATGGTTCAGCAGACTCCAGATAACAGAGCTCATTCAGTAATGTTGTGTGTTTACATACAAGCAAATGGATTCACCTAAAAGTACTGTATGGTGTTTTTTTTCAAGATAATTTAAGATTCAGATTAAAATGTATGTTGAAGGGCTCAAATAAATTATTGAAATTTTAGTTTATGATAACTAAACCTGTACAGTACTTTTTTTCTAGGAAACTTCATACATGTGTGGAGAATGCTTCCTGCTTTTCCCAACTACCGAGGATTTCAATGCCCATGAATGCCACGGAACAGAGGTGAAAAGGCCAGAACATCGTGATAAACAAAGGAAGGATGAAAAGCCACACACGTCTTTACACACAGCGAACCCAAGAACATCTGCAAGAACAGGTGCTGTATATAGCTGTACAGGTACTAATCTTTGAGATTATCATCATAAATCCTTTCATTACTTTTACGGATTTGTGTCTTCTTGCCATTTATGGAGAGCATGCATTGCAATTTTTTTTTTACCTATACAATCAGTTTTGGTTTGGAAAACAAGAATGAGTGCATGGACAACAAACATGATATGTTCTGTCAAGGCATGGGTGGAGACAGTTTCTAAGAATGGAGTACAGTTAATACATTTGTAATATACTGTATATGATAATTCACAAGAAGCACTTTAAACTTATTACCAAGTCTTATGAAGTCGTTGGTTGCTGGAGTGTGGTAGTGTTTGATTATCAGTGATACTACATAGTGTATTGTGAATGATATATTGAATGGAAGAGTGATATTCATAATTTTTTTATTAGTATAAATTTCATTAACTGTGTGTACAGTACTTTCTGACCTGCTGATGGCTCCAAACCCCATGAAAGTAGGAAATGAGGTAATGATAATATATGTCTGTAAAATACCCAAATGTTTTTACTAAATGTAAATTTAGTAAAAAACGGAGAAATAATTTGGGTACGGACCGATGTGATTTATTCTGGATTTTCAAGGTTGCTCTGTACATCAGATTTATTATTTTCTTAAAACAGATGTGGTGGAAACAGAGTCTGAAGCAGCAATGGAGGAGGCAGTAGCCAGCATTCTTGGTGAGAGAATGAAACGCAAGGCACCCCCCAAAAATATCTCAGATATGCAATTTGATCGGACACTTGTTGTGCCAGCAGAACATTCCATTGAACACACTGGCATCATAGACCAAGAGATGGAATCTGTGGTTGAGCATACTGTAGAAAGTACAGATCACTCGGATGGAAGCATGATGATGGAAGGTGTCGAGATCCCTTCAGCCAATGTTTACATGTATGATAATCCTGCATATCTTAACCGTCTTATGAAGGACAACACTTTTGGCAGAAGAGTGCGTCATGATGCTCCCTACAGCCACCGCTTAGGTATGTTGTTCTTAGTTTTATGTTGTTGAACTTGTGCTATGCTGTTTATACATATTTGCGAATATAGACCATAAACAAGGTGTACGGTGGCTGGTCGATCACCACCTCTCTGTCTTGTTGGCCCTTGATACTGCCACAGGAAGTGTTTGTCTGTAGTATCCACAAATATTGCTCTTCATATTTCATCTCTCCTGTGAGGATCCTTTGTCGACCAATCTATTTCCTTGGGGTCAAAATCGCTGTGTATTAGGATCTTTGCTCTGGCTCTCTTTGCCACTGTGGCTATTTTATTATCTTGAGGCATGTTTCATTGTACAGTACTTGCTTTGCATGCATTTATTAAAAAAAAATCTAAAAAATCCATTCCCAAACATATTGGGATGAAAATTTCACAACGCTGATGCCAAATAACAAGAGATTTGTTTCAAATTTTTCACTATATTTCATATTTGAAAAATACTCCTCAGTCACCGGGCCCCTTTAAACACAGTTCAACTACTGAAGTAGTAGTCCCTCCCTATCTCAAGAAGGGACGACGTATTTCATTATACTTGCGACTATTTACGTAAGGAAGCATCATCTTCAATATAGTCTAGTCAACTCCTGTCTTGGTATTTCTTTTTCTACAGTATTATAAAAAATTTGTGCTTTGTTCAGACAAGCATTTTTTTTTTCTAATTTTGTTTTAATATTTGTAGTTTGCTTTCTGGAAACATTGAGATATGTATTATTTGGAATTCTATAGCAAATTGTAGAGCTCTGTAACAAAACTTAGTCAAATGTTGTTACACTTATTTTAAGGTCAGTAACAATATTTTTAGAGGCAAAGTTGAGTTACTGTACAGTACTGTATATAAATTCAAATCCTGGAATTTTTCTTTTGTCTAAGCACAGTTCAACAAAAAAGAAAGAAAAAGGAAAGAGCAAAGTTTTGGAAAAAATGCCAATGAGATCATGGAAAAATTATTTGAATTAAACCATATAGTACATTTATGCACAACTAAGGGTGTGTGATTTGAATGTATAAGTGTGTATACGAGGGGTAGTTAATATGTGCCCTTACAACCCCCCCTCCCTCCCTGTCTCATACAAGTGGTTAAGGAGCTGCTCGATCTGTAATGCCAGTAACTGAACATTTTGTTAACTATGGATAATCGTGACATTGATTTAATGCTGTATATAATTTTCAAGCCATGCATTACTCTTTCAGGCCCATGGGATAATAAGTGTAGCAGACTCCTTATTCAGCTTCTTAAGGAATACCCAAAGGCTTATTTTATATTAGACAAAGAGTGCAAAAGAACAGAAGCTTGGGAGATGATTCGAGTCAAGCTTGCTGAGGCTGGCTACCAGTTCACAGTGTTGCAGGCAAGCACTTTAAAGTTGTTACTTCACAGAAGTGTTTCACATCTAAGGTAAGAATGTATTTACACACAACATTCAATTTGCAATGGGTTGCATTCCTGTAAATGTAATGGAAATGAAAACCCACAGAAATCAGACTCACAGATATATGGGAAACAGTGTTAGGTTCCAGAGACCTCCAAGGTTTATTCTTTTTCTAGTCTTTGCTCAACAAAACACCTACATGTGAATATAATTTAAAAGGTATTCAGAAGGCCTAACTCTAGATAGTCAGTAAACTGATATACCATTAATTACAGGGTGCTAGGAATGACCATACCTTAGATAAATTCAACCTTCAATCTATTTCTCCTCCCCTCTTCCACCACCTTTTTCCCTATCTCCTTGCCATGTTTATACATGCAGGTTGTCACAGCTAGGGACATCCTCCTCTCCTCCTCCTCTGAAAGCAATTCCTCAGCTGCTGTGTGCTGTGACATGCGTTTGTACGGTCAAGACTGAGCAAACGGTTGACTATCAAGCTTTTCTGGGGGGAGCCCCGTCGGCTCCCCGGAGCTTTACCGGCTGATATGCTAATGTCAGACTTTGGCATCAGTCATGTGTATGGAGTTCTAGGGCCTACCGGGGACCACGAGCCAGAACCTGGCCCCCTCAGAGAGGCAAGGGGAGCAATGGCCTATAGAAACCCCCGTGTGGTTGGAAGCATTCTATGTCTGCCATCGACCGGGTCAAGCATCCAGAAAGGTAAGCATTCCAAAACAAACCCCTATTCTGGTGAAAATTGCTACCTAAGCCGAACTAGTGGATAGAACTCTTCAACAGAAAACAAGGAAACTAGTATGACGTCATACGTCACCGCGCCGCTGTCTGCGCAGCTCCCCCCTCCCCGGGAGGGGGAAGGGGGAGCCCCAGACCTCCCACGCCGGCTATCCACCCATCAGTTCTTCGGCTGATGCTATAGGCAATGGTTATGTGCTCCGGCTCCAGTGGTTGTTTCAGCACTGTACCTAGAGTGTGGTGTCTGTTTTCTAGGTGGTGCATGAGCCGGGAGTGATTCTTCAGTACTCGGGCTGCATGCGCCTAGGGATCCCTTCCCTAGGTGCCCTGTAAGTACTGCCCTTGGGGCTTGGGGCCACCTTCCACAAGTTCCTTGGGTCCTGCCCCTGCTTGGCCGTTTACTGCTTGGTTTTCGGCCGCTCTTTGTGTGCTCGGGTGTTCTGTCTCCCTTGTTCGCCTTAGAGTAAGGGGCAGTGTTTGCACTGGTGGGGCGCGGGGTACTGTGCAGCTTGTCTTTACCAATCATAGCGGCCGGCTCTGTTCCGCTTGGGTACGCTGTCCTCTTGCGGGGTTTTCTTTTTCTTTTTGTTTATCTACCTGGTGGGGGGTCTGCCTTCGTTCTTGCCCCTTGTGTCCCTTGTGTTCTGAGTATTTTCTGGTGGTACCCCTGCTAGGTCCCCGTGAGTGTACACGTCCCGGGGGTTCAGCTCTTAGAAAGTTGTTTGGTAGCTTTGGGTGCCGGTTAGCAGTACCCTGCCTGGGATTACCTGAGCGCGAGTCCTCTTAAAGTAAACGCTCGGGACCCTGGGAAACCCCTGGGGGCGCGCGGGTCCGATGGATGTGACCCCAGAGTCCCCCCCTCGCTTCCAGCAAGTTTGAGGGTTGCTCTCACCTTTTGTCTCTGGGTGACTCTCTGTTTTGCCTCCGTCTGCTGCCTGTGGGGTCGGTGACACCTTCGACCCGGAGTCCTGCGAGTTTGTTGCTCGTTGTGGCTCGGTTACCCAGTTGTGCTAACAAAGCGGGTGCGGGCAGCAGGGTCGTTGCACTTGAGCCTTGGTGGTGGCAACGTTCTCGTGGTTTCCTCCCCGGGAGCCCCGGGGCTGCCCCGTTGTAGTTCGTTTTGGGACTTGGGGGTGTTGGTTGCTTCGGTTCCATCCACGCCCCCTTGTCTTTCCCCTGGTTCACCCTTCCTGTCTGCATCCGGTTCCTTACCGTCTGTAGGTTCGAGGCGGGGTTTTTGGTGGTGTTGAGACTCGGGCAGTCTCGGGGAATTCCCCTTCCGGGGTAGTGGCGGGGGCATTTGGGCCTGTTCCTCCAGCCGTGTTGTATGAGTCTGCCAGTGGGCTCCCTTCCTTAGTGTTTTCACGGCTGCCCCGGTTTTCTGGTACGGCCGGGGCTTTGGGGGAACGGCTCGGCCCCGGGGCCTGTCGTGTAGGTTCCCGGGGCTGGGGAGGGGCTGACTTGGGGGGGGCCTTGGCCCCGTTAGACCCCGTGGGGGTTTTTATCCCCCTCTAGGCGGGGCTTGTGGTTACGCGGAGTGGGGTCTTTCCTCCCCACTCGCCGTACGTGCTGTTGGACGTCGGCCCCTCCCCGGGCTCGGTTCCTTGGCCTTTGAGTCGGTTGGTTCCATCCTGTGGGTGGATGTTTCCTCCCCCCCCCTTTTTGGGACGGTGTTTTTGTCATGTTTCCCCGTTCGATGGGGTTCTGCGTGACTTCTGATCTCGGGTGCGCCTGCGCCTTCGTGTGCCTTCGGGACTAGTGTTGGCTTCTGTGTTCTCGAGGGTACGGGAAGGTTTTTCGCTGCTTCCCGCATTATTGGAACGTCTGTCGGCTCCTCGTACTTGTCGCCCTGTTGGGCTACGTCGCCCTGTTGGGCTACTTGTCGCCCTGTTGGGCTACTTGTCGCCCTGTTGGGCTACTTGTCGCCCTGTTGGGCTACTTGTCGCCCTGTTGGGCTACTTGTCGCCCTGTTGGGCTACTTGTCGCCCTGTTGGGCTACTTGTCGCCCTGTTGGGCTACTTGTCGCCCTGTTGGGCTACTTGTCGCCCTGTTGGGCTACTTGTCGCCCTGTTGGGCTACTTGTCGCCCTGTTGGGCTACTTGTCGCCCTGTTGGGCTACTTGTCGCCCTGTTGGGCTACTTGTCGCCCTGTTGGGCTACTTGTCGCCCGGTTGGGCTACTTGTCGCCCGATTGGGTTCCTTTTGGGCTCTTTGCTTCTTTGGCCGGTTTTCTTGTTCCTGCTTCCTCTTTTGGCTCCTTTTCTCGTGCAGTAGTCCTGGCTGGCGCCTTCCCGCAGGGAGGGTGTGCTGTTCGGCCAGCGTGTTATGCGCATGCGCCGTGGAGTTTGTTTTGGTCTGGGCGGTGTTTCAGTGCTGGGGTTTTGCGCCCTTTTTTTGCTACAGTGCTTCGCCTCTCGTTCTTCTCCCTGGCTGCGGTATGTGCCCCTTCGCGCCGGGGGTGTCCTGGTTCCCAGTTGTGGGGAGGACACCGCGGTTTTCCCTGTGTCATGGGTGTGGACCGCCTCCGCCTCTCCGTTCTCCTGTGGGTCCGGCTCTGGCGTCTTCACCTGGCGGTGCTCCCAAGTTCTTCTGGGCACGGTTGAGTCGTGTCCAGTTCGTGCCACCATTCGCCAGGTGAGTTTCTGCGGTCTGGCGTCTTTTGGCCGGGCGCTGGATGCGGCGGTGTTTATATACCTGTCTTTATTTAAGTATATATTTTGTACGACTGAGACCGTTCGCACACCAGTGACTGTCCCTTTATCACCCCTTCCTGTCCCCCTCATGTGCATGTCCAACCCATGCTGGAGTCATTCAGGGGACCCTCCCTTTTTAATGTTGTGAGGTGTGGGGGTTGTAGGGTTGGTTCTGTACTCACCTGGTAAGGCTCCTGGCTGTGCTTGCAGGATTTGAGCTCTGACTCTTGGGTCCCGCCTATCTGGTAGAACTTGCGGGATAGTACCAGTGGAGTGCAGTGGTGCTGTTGGCACTTTTGGGGAACACTGTATTACCATCAGTGGTCTGTGCTTGTTACACGACCTACTTGCGAGCATAAGACTTCTTGCTGGTTCGTCCGTGGACTTCCAGGGCGCACTGGCCTGTTTTCGTATGGCAGTTCCGGCCCGTCCTGGTTGTGGGGGTATGTGGGCCGGTGGACTGCTCCTCGCAGCTGCCTGGTGGGCCATCCTCTGGCCGGTCTGGCCTGACCTTGGGCCGGGCTTCAGGTGTAAAAGAGCTCCCAGTACAGTGGTACCTCGGAATGCGAGTGTCCCTGTATGCGAGTTTTTTGGAAGACGAGCAGGATTTACTCCAAAAATATGTCTCGGAAGGCGAGGGTTACCTCGGGACGCGAGTTTGTTGATACGTGTACAGGCCGACTGGCGCGTGGTGGCATGGGGATCGCGCCTCAGTTTACCAGTGTCTCGTGTCCAGTGACTATCCCACCTGAATTCTTCACAAGGATTTACAGTTTTTTATCAGTTTTTTGGCCATTTGAGCATAAAAGTTGTCATTATATATCTTGCCATGGGTCTCAAGAAAGCCATTGGTAAGGTTCAACCTAAGAAAATAGCTGTGAGTAGAGGCAGTAGAGGATGTCCCTTCTTGATTAAGAAAATGTGTGAAGTATGGGAAGAACTGCAAAGTTTTGTTGAAAAAACTCACCCAGATAAAGCTGTAGCAGGCCGTTGCATTGACCTTTTAAATGATAATGTGATGTCTTACTGCAGACAAGTGTTAAAATGTAGGGAAAAACAAGTGTCATTAGACAAATTCTTAGTAAAACAAGCAAGTCCTAGTGGTATGCAGGCAAAATGTGCCAGAGTGTGCATACCAGTGAAGTCCTCACTGCCTGATGTGATAATGGAAGGGGACTTCCCTTCCAAACAGTAACTCCTCTCTTCCTCCCACCTCCTCACCATCTTCCATACGCCTACAGCACTCAACAGCAAGGTAAGTAATAACTTGAACATAGTTTTGTAGGTTTATTTAGATGAATTAGGTATAAAAATTTAGTTTGATGTGGGGTTTTTGGGGTAGTCAGGAACGGATTAATTCATTTCCCTTTATTTCTTATGGGGAAATTAGCTTCGGAATGCGAGTTTTCGGAATACGAGGTGTCTCCAGGAACCAATTAAACTCTTAAACTGAGGTATGCCTGTATCTCATCCAGCAGGTATCGAGCGGGGTTTCTCCGCCGTCGGTTCGCCTGGTGCAGGTTTCTGGGCCTGCAGGGTTTTGTCGTGTCTCCGTTGGCCCTGTCTGGGGTCGGCCTGCTCCGTTCTCTGCCTTTGCAGAGGGGAGTTGCTATTTACATGTTGCATGTTGCAGTGGTGCCTGTTGCTGCTGCTGCACGTGTGCATTGGTACCGTGTTTCACGGTGGCGTGTCCTTGTTCCTGTGTCCGGTTGTGGAGTGGCACTTTGCTGCCGTTTTGTGCCTGGGGATTGCGTGGGGTTTTTGTCCCTGCCTGATTGTCCACCCCTGGTTGTTCTCCTGGGTTTTTTTGTGCTTCTGCTCTTTCTTCCTGCCTCCTCTGTAGCAGGGATGTTCTGCGTGTGTTCTTAGGCGTTGGTCAGCCTGTGTCCTGTGATGTGCTTCTTTGTCTCGGTCTATTGCAGTTGTTCGTGCCCCTTGGTTCGGGTCCTGTTCTGGCGGCGATGTAACACGGGTTTGGGTCCTCTCTCTTTACTTCCTTCTTTCTACTCCCTCTACCCGTATTCTTACTTTTATTTCTAAACCAAGGGACTCCAAAACTTTTACCAAAGCCAACTCCACGCCACGTGGTCCTAAGACGATTGACCGACTTAGGATTCTACACCCAGTATGACGTGACCTAAGCTCTGAACAAAACCCTAGAGTCACCTCTGCTGCCACCACCAGACCAGTAATACAAGAGCAATGATCGAGGTCTGGATCGATCACGCTAATTAATCAACCTAGGGGCTTGATCCCCACTATAAACGATGACCTTGAGTGTGGAATAAATTACACGGTAATGATGATTCCGATTCGATGTTAGAATCGGCGCCCAATACAACTCTGCCTCGTGTGGACCACGTGACCAGGACAAGTTTACACATAACCAAATGGAAACAATAAAATGCAAATTAATAACAAATTTAATTTATTAAAAGAAAACTAAAACAAAATCTAAATGTGTTCACTCCCTATCACTTTAACACTCCCTACTTGACCTGAATGGCAAATGAGAAGACTATTTCTATACATAACCATAGCAACTATACCTTGGGCGACCAGCTAGATGTCTTGGGGAGAGGTAAGATGTTTGACCTCTCCCAGCTGCTCCCGTATTCACACTGACTTGTCCTCGTCTGGCCTAGCCCAGACTAGAACCTTGTATTGTTCCGCATCGCTTACCCAGTTACTTTAGCACGGTTAAGTTATAACAATTATCCTCTGTTTATACTGAATTGATCCAGACTGGTTGAATTATTTTACTGAATTAAATTACAAACATCTAACGGCAGAGCTGTTCCCGATCACAAAAATGGTTATTAAAACTTTGAGAAATATTAGACATGTCAACCCTGCTGACCTATGACCGCCGGTCACTCCGCCTCAAAAGTTAGATCTGATTCGTGACGTCACTGATGGTGACTTAAACTCAATAATTAGAATACTCTTGATATTGTACCCAGTACTATTATACAATACAATTTTAATGCAAAATGAATAAAGGCTAATTTTCTCTAAATTCCTGAATACTATAGGATGATTCATTATACGCAGATATGAACAAAGCGTCGGTTATTTCCACCGCGAATTCCCCTGGGGGTCAGGTCACCATGCGGCTCAGCTTCCCATTCTCTTTTGTCGATAAACCACTCTGGATAATTCTTACAACAGCCTAGTCTGTTACAACCCCCCCGCACAAGCACTTGGTAAACCTTGTTAATTTGTTAAAATTCACGAGGTTTAGTATCCAAACCCACAATTCAACTCATGCCACAAACAAAAGCTAACCTAACTAATAAAATTTGACAAATAATAGTCCAACATCATAATGAACATGTTCATATTTCATAAATTTCTCAGCTGTCAACTGACAGCAATCCTCCAATATCAGGAAACATACATCCTACCCTTACTGTCATAGCTAAATAACATGTCCCTACTCTACCATCAAAAACTAGCTATTAAACTCTCTTGGCTCTTCACTAGCCAAGTCCATGTGTCCTCTAGAGCCGGCCACACCGTGCTCAAACCAAACATTAAAGTTATATCATCAGACTGAACTTTCAGTCATCCGGGAGCGTACTACGGAACTATCAGGTACACATCCGTGTACTAACCACTCCCCATCAAGGAACACACCTAACGTTTATTACATGTATCTAAAAATAAAAATTCCTATACTATATCACAGGTTACGGCTGACTGTACAGCCAAGTGTTCTCACTCACTAGAAGTGTCAATGTTTATATTGGTCCGCCTCTCCTGTGTTCAAACATTCTGAAAAAAATAGCACAACATAATTTTCCATAACCGTTTGTTCTGGGCTGAGACAATTACACAGGGGCTTCGATTTTGATTACTGACCAATTCATAGAGTAAAATTCATATATTATACCAGAATTATTATTTTAAATCTGTTTTTCAACATTTATAAAGTATTGTGATTCTAACTCTGTTTTTCAACATTTAAACAAAAGTGTCCAGATGTTCTTTACACAGATGTTCAGAGCCAACTTTGTTGTTTTGTATCAATTGTTCATATTGAGTAAGCGATAAAAAAAATCGATGCTGCTGGATGCTGAATGTAGTCGCTGACGATGACGGTGTCGATCTTGCTTCTCCCCATGTGTAGACATCAATACCTGGTCCTCTTGTACTCCCATCCGGTACTCCTGAATGACGACAGAGTGTAGTAGAGCGGAGTGCCAAGTGACAGCTGTAGAATACTGTTACTTCGGCCATTAATCTTGCTCTCGACAGTCCACACGCCTTCGTATCAATCACAGTTCACACGGCAGTCTTGATGTTAAACTTGTCGCAGATGACCACAGCAGAGCAGAACTGGATGTACCAACGGTGTCTCTTAGCAGGAGTGGTGTCAGAAGGTCGTAGAGGCGGGTTGCTTGTTTGCAGAACAGGTGAATCTCGTCTTCCATCATTGCTCACGTCATCTCAGGCGTTTCTTGATGTCACCAGGTTACTAGGCCGTAAACACCAACTGTGCATACCCTCGTACCGCCGACTTTAGGCCAAAGGAGACAATTTTGCGACCTTCTATTGGCGAGTCCCGGTACTCTGTAGGGAAACCGTGCCTTCCACCTGTGACCGCCTTACTTCTGCTTTCTTGTTACTTCAGATGACGTAATCATTAATCTTCCGGCGAAATTCTTGAGTACTGCTACGTGCTTTCCATTTCTTGACCTCTCCTCCAACACTGCTGGAATGACTGCAGTCTTGATGACGCAGCAGGTGGGTATTGGTGATCTCGAGACAGCTACCCCGGCGTTGTATGGCACCTCCGGTGACTGCTATAATGTGGACAGCTCGCTGGCCCTGACAACCTCGTTAGTGACGTGAGGCGTCGGCCGGGTGACTCTTGGACAGTCACTCATCCCCAAAGTAACTGATGTATGGGTTACTGGGTCTAGTGGGGGGAGGGCTTTGTGTAACGTGCCTCCCCCCTCGGTCTTTACAGACAAGGGTTCACGTGTGGCTGGAACAACTGGGTCGGTGTACCAATCAGACCTGGGAACAGACAGACACAACACAGCGGAAGCATAGATATACTCTGGGTTTGGTGGAGGTGGAACCCCAGAGCACGGTAAAAGTTGCTACCTGAGTCAAGTATAGACATAGTACATCTCATTGCCTTTACAGGAAAATCTAGTCAATACTAAATTATACTAACTAAGGAAGTTACTTTACTGTACAGCGCGAGATCTCGTCACCATAGGGTGGCGAGACTGCACCTGACTACTGATGAGCGATGACAGAGGGTCATCCTCATCTTCTGACTCGTCGGTGAAGCCATGAGTCAGCACTGCTGAGTCAGGAACTAGACCCGCTGAAGGCAGTTCTAATTCCTCTCTAGCATGATAATGTTTCAATTTATTTACGTGAATTGTCCTTTCCACCTGGTCCTCGAACACTCCTTTTATAACAAGATTAACCGGCCCCGCCCTTTTAATTACTCTATAGGGTCCTCGCCACCTCGGAGCTAGTTTCCTGCTCTGATTGGCGGGCGCAGCCTCATTCACTCTCAATACGAGGCTTCCTTCCTTCAACTCAAGAGGGCGCACTTTCTTGTCATAAAAATGAGCATACCGAGTCCGTGCCTTCTTGGACGCTTCAGCTGCAATATTCCATGCATTTCTCATTTTTCCAAGGACCTCTGAAGGATAGTCCTCCCCGTATGCAACATTATGTCTGTTAAGCAGACCTGACGGGAAATTGCATGAATTACCAGTAAACAAATGAAGTGGTTGGGTGTTAATTGATTGGTGGATGGCAGTATTCAAGGCGAACTGAACATAGGGTAGGTGTTCATCCCAGGTGTTTGCATCATGTTCAGCAAGGATTGCAAGCATATCCTTGACTGAACGATTAGTCCGTTCCGTCATTCCGTTTGCTTGTGGGTGGTAGGCCGTTGTAAAAGCCGAAGTTGTCTCTAAAATCTTACAAACTTCTCTAAATATATTCCCATTGAATTCTTGACCCCGGTCAGAGACTAAAACTTTAGGAGGTCCGAATACAGTAACGAACCTACGCAAGAACGCATCTGCAACCGTACGAGAATCCTTCTGAGGTAATGCAACTAGTGTAGTGTATCTAGACAGATGGTCAACTAGCACCAACACGTATCTGTTACCCGCATGACTGTGGTGTAAATCAATCAGATCGGCCCCCACACGATCTAACGGTTCACAAATTTCAGGAAATTCCTGAAGTGGGGCTTGTACCTTAAGGGTACCTTTCCTCCTCTGGCAACGAGGGCACGACTTCACGAAATTGATTACCTCAGAAAGTAATCCTGGAAAATAAAATAGAGACTTTGCTTTTAAGTGCGTTTTAAAGATCCCCGGATGCCCTGCAATTTTTGAAGCATGTGCGAGCTTTAACGCTGATGACCGCAACGCGTCCGGAATAACTAGCTGAAATACTGCCCTATCATTCTGGCTATTAACATAATACAGGACGCCCTGTTTCATCTCAAAATCATGAATAGGTAAATTCTTTTTCTTTTTGGGGTATTTTCCTCCCTCTAAATACTCAATAATCTCTTTCCATCTAGGCTCGTTCATCTGGTATTCTCTCATTTTATCTGATGGAATGGTTTCAATGTTTTCATTAAGTTGAACTGCCGCTATATTTCTACTTAGCGTATCTGGCACAACATGTGCTGGACCAGGCTTGTACAAGATCTGGAATGAGTGGGCCGAAAGTTCGTGAGACCAGCGTGACATTCGTGGGCATTTCGTTCGCTTTTTAAATATGTGTGTTAACGCTCGATGGTCTGTGTAGATTACAAAATGCCGCTGAAATAGGTAAGGCTCGAAATACCTAACTGATTCTACTACTGCCAGTGCCTCCCGATCCGTAGCTGAATAACGAACTTCAGGTCCTTTGACCTTCCTACTGAAATAGGCTACTGGATGGGGTAAATTATCTGCGTCTCGCTGAATTAAGCACCCGCCAATAGCTATACCGCTGGCGTCAGTGTGCACTTCCCACTCTTTCTCAAAATCAGGAATAGCCAATACCGGTGTCGTGATTAGTTGGTCTTTCAGTTTGCGATAGGCCTCGTCATGTTCAGATTTCCACACAAACTTCGCATTTTTCTTTGTCAGATCAGTCAGGGGTGCTGAAATGCCAGCGAAACCTTCAATATGACGACGAAAATATCCGGCCGCCCCAAAAAACCTACGCACGTCCTTTGCTGTCCTTGGAGTAGGCATGTCAGCAATGGCGCGGCAAGAATCTGGGTCAGGTCGGATACCGTCTGGGCACACCTGGAACCCCAGAAATTTGAATTTCTGAGCCGCCAAGGTGCACTTCTGAACATTCAGCCTGAAACCTGCCTGATCTAACAATTTCAAAGTCTCAGTCAAGTCCTGTAGGTGTTCCTCAAACGTCCTGGAATATATCACAACATCATCCAGGTACGCTAAAGAATGCCTACCCAGTACCGGACTAAGGATAAAGTTGATGGCCCTCTGAAACGACGAAGGCGCTGTCTTCAAACCAAACGGCATCCTACGGAATTGATAAGTGTGCCTACCATCCGAGAATGCTGTTTTTTCCCTATCCTGTTCTGCCACCGGAATCGCCCAATACGCCGATTTTGCGTCAAGAGTTGAGAAATACTTAGCAGCACCAAATTGATCTATTATCTCCTGTATTCGGGGCAACGGATACACATCACCCTTAGTTAATTCGTTCACCTTCCGGTAGTCAACACAGAAACGATAACTACCGTCCGGTTTCCGAACTATCACAACAGGAGAGAGCCACGGTGACGTACTAGGCTCTATCACGCCCTGTCTCAACATTTTCTGGCACTCCTCCCTGATAATGTTCTTTGCCTGTTCCGGCAACCTCCACTGTCTTGTGTACACAGGCAAATGGTCACCAGTTGGAATGGTGTGCTCGATCTTATCAAGGAGACCAATCTGGTCATCCTCTGTCGCAAACAATTTCGGGAATTTTCGTAAAACTCCTCTCAGTGCCTTCCTATCCGCCTGTGCAACATGTTGCAAATCAAGTGCTGAAATTAATTTTTCCACTTCCTCAACATTCTGTGCAACATTTCTCGTCTCGTATTGTACTTTGGATGGTGTTTTAGTGTTCAACATATTCAGTGCACTACATTGTGCAGTGACGGCTGGCGTCTCAGCTGACTCATGGTGAAAGATTTCTGTGTCCTCCACCATGGTTCCCTGAGATACCCTATCACCTGCCCTGAAGCGAAAAGTCTTATGTGAAAGATTGACAACTGGAATGAGTGCCCCTTTATCGAGCACTACAACTAAGTGATGAGGAATTAATAAACTATCACATCTCCCAGCCACCTGAAGGGTGGTACCTGGTTGTATGTGACGTCCCACGGCTACTTTAATAAATTTAACAGAATGTGGAGGGCAACTCTGTTTGGTCAATGCATGCAAGGCGCATGACCTCTTAACTGTGTCTGGAAGAGACTTAAAAATCAATTTTGGAAAGTGCGCATTATATTTCAGCTTCCGTTTAATTGAAGCTACAACTGGGGGATGGTCGATCATCTCCACTGGGTAGGAAGTCTGTCCCAACTGCAACCTGCAGTTCCTAGCCCCTTTTTGAGCAGACAAGGAATAATCAAATCGCGACAGAAAATCAGTCCCCATTAAGATGTGACCAGGAAAATCAAGGTTCTCTACGATCGTACATGTGTGAGGCTGCAATTCCCCATCAATCTCAAAATTAACTGTACCTTGACCTACGATCTCAATCTTTTCCCCATTGACTGCTGTTAATGTCTTTGCGCAACGTTGAAGACGTGCATACTTAAAATTGCTGAAGGCTGACTTTTTAATTACTGTTGCCTGGCTTCCTGTATCAACAAAAGCTGTCAATCTCACACCTTCCACTTTCACCTCAAAAGTAGGCCTGCCATCACTAGGAGCCTGCTTTCATGCTTTCGTAGGAGTGACTTCGCAATCCCTCTGTATATGCCCGCGCTTCCAGCAGGAGTAACACCTCCGCGGATCTCTGTTGGTACCCCGCGCAGGGTGGCTCGAACTTGCAGCTGAGGGCTGCTTCCCGCCTGATGAACCCGCGCCACAGTTCCTCGGCTTGGCTCCCTCGCCTTTACTTAACGCCTCTACGTATGGCGACAACTGAGTGCCCGGCGTCTCCGTGCGCATCTGCCTGTCTAAGGCTGTGGCGGCCTGGGGTTGGGGTTGAGGTATGGTGTGGGTGGCCTCGGGTTGGGGTGTGGATTGAGGTTGGGGTTGAGGTATGGTGTGGGTGACCTCAGGCTGGGGTGTGGATTGAGGTTGGGGTGGGTATGGGGTGGCCTGGGGCTGGAATGGGTATGGGTATGGGGTGGCCTGGGGTTGGAATGGGTATGGGTATGGAGTGGCCTGGGGTTGGAATGGGTATGGGTATGGGGTGGCCTGGGGTTGGAATGGGTATGGGGTGGCCTGGGGTTGGAATGGGTATGGATATGGGTATGGGGTGGCCTGGGGTTGGAATTGTTGTAGTGACGGATGAGGTGTACCTAGGTGTTGTGGGTGCTGTGGTATTGGTGTTATGTTGGGTAGTTCCTGCTGTTGGTGTGGTTGTTCATTTTCCCGTTGAACGGGTTGCTGTTCTCTACCGAGCGAAGTGGGACGTCCTGCCATACTAACTGAGGCCCCCTGTCTGCCCTGCTGGCATGGCGTCGATGTTATTTGTGGGGGAACCCAAGACGGCTCTCCCCACTCATGGGACGACTCCTCGCAAGACTCCCCACTCATGTCAATAATAGTATCGCTACCTGAGCGATCCCCAGTGGTGTCGGAAGAGGTTCTATCCTCTACACTCCCATTCCCACTGGTCCCTACTGACTGGTCATTATCAGGGTTAAACATTTTCTGTGATTCCTGGTGTGCCACGTCTCTTCTAAACTACCCTTTTAGTACACCCTCGACCCGGACTCACTACAACCGTGATCTTACACAAAAAAAAAATCACAACTCTATTCTAAGAGAAAACTACTAAATTCCCAAAATAGGAAATACACCGATTTATCGAGAGAATCGCTGAAGTGAATCCAATGAATGAGTGTCTACCCCGCACTCGTGTCTGACCGTGAAATATCCCGCAGTTCTATTGCTGAAACCTAAGTCCTTTACGTTAAAAAAATTAAAGAATCTAATTTATATAAAACAATTTAAATGATAACGCAACTAACGCGTAGCACTCGTGATGGATTAATAAAGAATATTTACTGTACTTGAATACTAAACGCGCTTGAAGTGAGCAGCGTGGCCACTGATGACTGGTGGAGCGGGACCAGCTGCGCTGGAAAAAAAACTAAGTCCCGCGCTTTTTCGCTTAAACGCTGAAAAATCAAAATTTTTGTTCTGAAGGAAAATAACTAGTTTTACGTTAATAAACCGCTCTAGCGATTAATATAGACACCCAGGACCTATAAATGCTTACTAAAAATTGAATTTTTATCAAAAACTGCGTTTTTACTCAATTGCTGGACTCTGCCAATTTTTCTGACTCCGAGGGAAAAATATTCTATCACCCCAAATATCACAAAACTCCTTTAATTCACAAAAATTTGGGTTTCTCGTTTCCAGATATAAATACGTTATTATTTAATACTGACGTTGTATACAGAACAATACTGACACATCGGGCGGTTTCAACACTCACTAATTCGATTTTTCGTTAAAATCCGAGATTTTCACCTCAAATGGACTCTGACAAAATTACAACACGATTTTCTCGAAAAATAACTAAATTCGGCAAAAATGTAATTATCACTGTTTAATGCTTACGGACAGAATTACGTCCCTTGCGCGCACTAGAGAGTAATACTGACCCCAGAATATACACAAAACATAAAAAATTAGAATTTCCGCCAAAAAGTCAGATTCTAGCCCAAGCTGGACTTAGAAAATTTTCCACCTACGTTTCTACTGAAAACAGAGTTCTAAGTCTACAAACACAATTTTACCGTCTTACTGGTAACAACTAGAAAATATCACGCGCATCGACTGGGGAATCCTAATGATACCCAGAACATACACGTGACCCACGAATACAAATTAATTACAGTTAACGACTTTCCGACATTGACTTAGCCGAAAACTTATCCCAAAATACTTAGAAATATTCCACGGACAAATAATATTTACACACAACTTTACTATCCCTTAAACTCCTTCACTTATCTATAGTGACCGACATATAGCCCTAAGTCCAGAGGATTAACAACGCCTCTGACTTAGACTAATAGAACAGGGAATAACAAAACTTAACGTACGCACTTAGCCTAATATGCAAGAAAATGCTAAACACTTTGAAAAAAATTTTAACCGGGGATTGAATTTAGGGGAAAAAAATTAATCTAGAACAACGCAAAATAATTGGAAAATTACTTTATAAATTGAAGTATACTTAATTCAAAAATGCACTCGACTTAATCTTATAATTGCTCCTACCGGCTCGCCGTACCACACCTAGCCTAGGGGCCACACCCTCTAGGTTCCAACAGAGCGACACGCAGCTTTCAGCAACAATTATGACTAGGGACGACTCAACCTCCACTAAGTGTGCGATCACTTAGTTGTTGAATCGCTGCTAGGTAGTTTACTAGTCCGTCCCTCGGAGGCCGCAACGCCCTTCACGGATTACGTTTTTCCTTAGCGTTTTGGGTCGTCTAATAACGCCCTCGGACTATCTACTGGCGTCCCACAGATATATCCGCCCCCGACAGCCCTCAAGGAACTGCTGTTGAGAGTATGGTGGCTCCCAACACCTCTGAATTAATTGCAATGGGTCGAGTATGGTACCCAGTCCAATCAACTCGGAGCGGTCTCGTTTTCAATAAATCTAATTTTAACAACCTAATCTTACTAACTAAACCTTAATCATATCAGCCCGCATGACCCAAGATTCGCCAATCCCCACTCAAACGCACTTGTGGGGCGCACTGCTAATCCTGACCCGCGGCTGTCTCCTTAGCATCCGCGCACGTGTTCGAACGGCTAGACGCGTGAGCCTTTCAACAATTTCAAACAAAATTGTTGAAACCACCGCTGTGCACCATTGTAACACGGGTTTGGGTCCTCTCTCTTTACTTCCTTCTTTCTACTCCCTCTACCCGTATTCTTACTTTTATTTCTAAACCAAGGGACTCCAAAACTTTTACCAAAGCCAACTCCACGCCACGTGGTCCTAAGACGATTGACCGACTTAGGATTCTACACCCAGTATGACGTGACCTAAGCTCTGAACAAAACCCTAGAGTCACCTCTGCTGCCACCACCAGACCAGTAATACAAGAGCAATGATCGAGGTCTGGATCGATCACGCTAATTAATCAACCTAGGGGCTTGATCCCCACTATAAACGATGACCTTGAGTGTGGAATAAATTACACGGTAATGATGATTCCGATTCGATGTTAGAATCGGCGCCCAATACAACTCTGCCTCGTGTGGACCACGTGACCAGGACAAGTTTACACATAACCAAATGGAAACAATAAAATGCAAATTAATAACAAATTTAATTTATTAAAAGAAAACTAAAACAAAATCTAAATGTGTTCACTCCCTATCACTTTAACACTCCCTACTTGACCTGAATGGCAAATGAGAAGACTATTTCTATACATAACCATAGCAACTATACCTTGGGCGACCAGCTAGATGTCTTGGGGAGAGGTAAGATGTTTGACCTCTCCCAGCTGCTCCCGTATTCACACTGACTTGTCCTCGTCTGGCCTAGCCCAGACTAGAACCTTGTATTGTTCCGCATCGCTTACCCAGTTACTTTAGCACGGTTAAGTTATAACAATTATCCTCTGTTTATACTGAATTGATCCAGACTGGTTGAATTATTTTACTGAATTAAATTACAAACATCTAACGGCAGAGCTGTTCCCGATCACAAAAATGGTTATTAAAACTTTGAGAAATATTAGACATGTCAACCCTGCTGACCTATGACCGCCGGTCACTCCGCCTCAAAAGTTAGATCTGATTCGTGACGTCACTGATGGTGACTTAAACTCAATAATTAGAATACTCTTGATATTGTACCCAGTACTATTATACAATACAATTTTAATGCAAAATGAATAAAGGCTAATTTTCTCTAAATTCCTGAATACTATAGGATGATTCATTATACGCAGATATGAACAAAGCGTCGGTTATTTCCACCGCGAATTCCCCTGGGGGTCAGGTCACCATGCGGCTCAGCTTCCCATTCTCTTTTGTCGATAAACCACTCTGGATAATTCTTACAACAGCCTAGTCTGTTACAGCGACCCTTCCGCCTTCTTTGGTTTTCCTAGCTTGCCCTGCCGTTTTTTTTTTTTTTTTTTGGGGGGGGGGGGGTCTTGCGATGTCTCGCGTTGGACCTGTCGTTTCTGAACTCCTGGCGGGCTTGCATGCTTGGGGGAGTTTTTTCTGTTCGGCAGACGTTCCATCTCCTTGTGCCGCCTGGGTTTCGGTGGTCGCGCGCGAGATCTTCTCGCGGCTCCGCCTTTTCCTGGGCTCGGGGGGGGGGGGGCCTTGTCGGGGCTGCTTATGTTCTGCCTCGTGGTCTTGCCTCCGGTTGGTGGTCGGGTGGCTTCGTGGTAGGTGTTCCACCTGCGTGCTTCTCTTGGCGGCAGTATGGGGTATTTTGGCGGTCCTTCCTTTTCCTGTCTCTTCTTAGGTGGTTACTCTTGTTCGCTTGGTTTACTCTCGGCTTGGTTTTCTAGTGGGGGTTGGGGGCCGTCGTCTTGCCACATACTGTCGCCTCTTTTCGTGCGGCGCAGGCGGAGCCGCTTCAGCTTGCTTTCGGTCTTGGTGTTGCTTCTGCACCGTTAGTCAGCTGTCTTGTGCGTCGTTTCACCTCCGGCCTGTTCATGCGCCGCTTGCACCATCCTGGTCTCTGGTCAGCGTGCTCTGTCTTCTCCTCGGTTGGTAGTGCCCCTTCGGTTCCGGTGTGTTTTTTCATCGGCTCTTTCCTTTGGACCTTTGCCTCTGGGGGTCGGGTCGCTGAGTTTTCTTGCTCCTTCGGTTTTAGCGTTTTGGTTGTTTGATGGCAGCAGTCTCCATCTTTTCTGGCGCGAGGTGGGGCTGCTGCATTCTGGAGGGGTCCAGGGTTTGTTGGTGCTTCGTTGGTCGGGCCGGGGGTGTGTCGTTTTGGTGTTCAGTGGCGGCCCTCCGCTGTTGTTTGCTTGCCACGGCGTTTGGGTCCGGAGCGCGTTTTGCGTTGATCCGGTTCTGTTCTTCCCGGTTCGCTGGTGATAGTGTCCCGGGTGGTCAGCCGTGTTCTTGCGGCTCAGCTGCCTGTGTTCTTCCCTCATGCCTGTGGCGTTCGTGGCTTCGCTGCTCTCGCTGCAGTCTGGGCGACGTGGCCTTGCAGTCTTTCGGGCATGGATTTTTGGTGTTCGTGCAGGGGCCTTGCTGCTCGTGGTTCTAGTGTTGTTCCCGGGATTTTCGGGGCTGTGGCGCCTTGGGTTGGCGTTTGCTGCCTGTTGTCTCGCCTCCTTGGGGGGTGCGTGGTGTCCGCCTCCCGGTTTTGTCCCTTTAGACCTTCCTCTGTGGGTAGTTAGCTCCGGGGAGCCGACGGGGCTCCCCCCAGAAAACCAGCGTTGAATGTAATGAAACGCCATTTTCTGGGTGAGACCCGGAGGCTCCCCGGCAACCCTCCCTCCCTCCGGTCGGCGTTTTTTCGCGTGTTTTGACATCCAGCCTCAGAACTGATGGGTGGATAGCCGGCGTGGGAGGTCTGGGGCTCCCCCTTCCCCCTCCCGGGGAGGGGGGAGCTGCGCAGACAGCGGCGCGGTGACGTATGACGTCATACTAGTTTCCTTGTTTTCTGTTGAAGAGTTCTATCCACTAGTTCGGCTTAGGTAGCAATTTTCACCAGAATAGGGGTTTGTTTTGGAATGCTTACCTTTCTGGATGCTTGACCCGGTCGATGGCAGACATAGAATGCTTCCAACCACACGGGGGTTTCTATAGGCCATTGCTCCCCTTGCCTCTCTGAGGGGGCCAGGTTCTGGCTCGTGGTCCCCGGTAGGCCCTAGAACTCCATACACATGACTGATGCCAAAGTCTGACATTAGCATATCAGCCGGAAAAGCTCCGGGGAGCCTCCGGGTCTCACCCAGAAAATGGCGTTTCATTACATTCAACGCTGTTTTTTTCCTTGAATAAAGTGTTCAAGTGCAAAATTGTTCAAACTCACAGCCGTTAGTGCCGAAGTATCATTGTACTTTTGGGATGAAATGTATTGCTCAGAAAGGGCTTTGCTTTCTTACTGATTAACGTCTGATGATCATTCCTGGGTAGGATTGATTTATTTCCCCAGTGACTCTTTGAGTGTAATATGAGCCTGCAGGTCTACAGTACCCAAACATTGTCTGTGATGTCGTGCTGTATATTGATCCTGGCTGGCTGCACCATCTGATGTGCAAGGAGTGTCAGATCATATACAGTATGTGGGTGCTAAACCATTTATTATTCCTGTTGGATGATCCCAAATTTGTTTTCAGCCTCTTGTAATGCAATCATGTCATTAAATAAAATTAATGTCTTTCTGACTAGATTCGTATGCGGTGGCGAGAGCTATGTAAGAAATATCGGAACACAATCAATCACAATGACCTGTACAACTCCAGAAAAACTTGCCAGTACTTTGATGACCTTAACAATCTTTTTGGTAAGTGTATATGGTAATATTTATATATTTCTGAATCAAAATATATTTTTCAGCCCCGTTATTGTGACTTCATCTGCACAGTCCTATTTCCCTCGTGTCCCAAGCCCCTCTGCTCAAAGACCTCTATGGGATTACCATAGCCCGTGCTATTTGGAACTTTTTGTTCCCAGTAGTTGAATCTAAAACAACAAACAACAACCCATCTGCTCTGTTGAGCTGACTTGTGTAAATTCCGTATTTTGTGCATATGCTGCAAATAACTCAGTGGTGATATGACTCGATGAACACCTGAGGGGGTGCTGTACTCGGAAATAGGGCACCGAGTGGCATGAAATGCTCCTCTAAGGTTGGGAATACTCAGTGCTCCTTTTCTCGGCTCTAAAAATCCTTATTCCTTGAGCTTACTGTGTTACCCTGGGCCATTAAGTGGAAGCAGCTGGCTCCTCTGGCCTTATGTTTATTATTTTTAGCTGGAAGTGGTGGGTTGTTTAGTACAATCTTGTGACTAGTAATTAGCAGGAGGATAATTGACTTTGATGTCCTAACCACACATAAGAAAATGAAGAAACAATGAACTATGATGATTCGATCTTTCCTGGACCCTTATCAAGTTGTGTAATAATGATCCAGAATGGACTGAAATATCATTGTCTCTTCACTTTCTGATGTGTGGTTTGGGCATAATATCTTCAGTCACATTGTGACTTATCATCTGTAGTTGACTTTCATCATGACTCCAGTTATCATTTAAAGGGGGGGGGGGGTATCGAGTGGTTTATATCTGTTTTGTATGATAGTGAGCTGTTACTTTGATGATGGATTGAGAATTCTTTCCTGTGTCTCTCCTCTCCAGTCGTGTGGAGAGACTATTTGAAAAGTTCCTTGTTATGGTGGGGCAAAAGTCTGAGGGGGCCTGGTATTGTTGCAGTGTTCAGAGTGATCTGGAGATTATGGCTTGGGAAATAACAGAGCTACCGCTCAAAAAGCATCACCTCATTCTCGGCACACTATTTATTTTTAGTCAGTGCAATAAAATCTGTTTTAAGAATTCTCAAGGTTAGTTTCCTGAAGGTTTGTAAACTGTATTTATTAACATGTTATACTGTACCCTTTACAATACTTTGCATACCTATGCAAGCACTTCATTTCTTTTAAAGGAGTATGGGACTGTCCAGCCACACTGCTCTTAATTAGACAGCTTGAAGCCAATGGTAGTAAACGTCTGGGTCAGAATGGAGGAACTCGCATGAGACACAGAGTCTGGGAACACATTCGGCAGTTTCTTCAGTCTCATGGATACCAGTAAGTAAATAATAAGACGTATTAAAAATTGTGTATTGTGGGCCAGCCCACAGTAGCTCCTTAGTGAATTTGCTCTGGTAACAGACAGCCACAATATTTCCTGACTTGCCAAACACCAGGACTAGAATCTGGGTTGCTCATAGAGACAAGAGAAGCATGGGGATCTAAAATCAATCTCATAACCAAGTCAAACTGCCCAGAAAGTACTGTATAAGTGAATCAACACAAACTACATGTCTTGATGAAAGAAAAGATGGAAACAGTGGTAATATCTCAGTGCACAACCAGATGGCAGCTCTAACAGGGTGTTGGCTGCTTGTTATCTTTTGGCTGTTCCTTGCCTCCTTTCTTTGCCTTTCTTCCCTATGGGGCTCGGGGTTGTTTGGGCTGTTTGCTCACTATAATGTGAGCTAAATGGGCAGGTGGAACCCTTGGGCGACCTGAGTTGCATCTGGTGGCACACTGCGACACTACCGCTATTTCCATCTTTGTTCTTTTTTTCATCAAGAGATGTAGTTTGTGTTGCTCCACCTGTACTCTCTGGGCAGTTTGATTCAGTTATAAGTTTAATTTTAGATCCCCAGGCTTCTCTTGCCTCTATGAGCACACCAGACTTTGGTCTTGGTGTTTGGTAAGTCAGGTAGTATTGTGGTTGTCAGTTACCAGGGCAAATGCACCAGGAAGCTACCGAGGCTGCGCAGAAAATGACATTTCATTACGTTCAGTGCTTGATTTATTATGGTTCAGTAATTTTGTTTGAATTGTTTTTGATAAAGTTGAAAGTATAATTTCTAAAATTAAATTTCAGGTACACAGCGGATCAAGTTCAGGGGCGATGGAGCACACTTGTCACTTTATACCAAAGAATGATAGAACACAACTCCAAACCCCACAATGAACGAATCGTCATTGCCTTTAAAGATCATATCGAAAGAGTATTTAAATATGTCCCAGAGCGCAACTCCAAGTGGCTTAAGATTATGGAAAAGCGTGGCAAGAAACCAAAGGAACTCAAAAGTATGTTAAGGTGGCTCCATATTCTGTATTTCTGTTCTATTAAAATATTATTCCTACATTAGTTCACTCATTTTTTTTTTTCAGTTGCTGTATGTGCAAATTATATCTGCAAATATATATTTTCTAACTTCTAAGTATTTTAGCACTGCAATGAATAGGATAATGCTCTTTTGCTGGTAGGTCGACAATAATATAGCAATTTATATATAGTTTAAATTTTTATTGCTACATAGCTTACTGCCATTTCTAAAACTTTAAAAGAAGTTTAGTTTCTTAAAAATATTTAATATGTACTGTACTTGAATTTCATGATAAATAATGGATACCCACTTAAATAGAACCTGGTCAATCGGTAGATTGGGTGCAACATAGAATCCCAATTCTGGATTTTAAATAGATTGAAGATTGGTTGCAACAGGAAATAATGGAAGAGCTTAAATAGATCAGGATTGTGCCAAAGACAGCCCCATCAAGACAACCTGTTACATTTGCTTACCAGTCTGTTGCCAAACAAATGCTTTCCCCATGCCCTTCCTGAATTTGAATGTCTCCAGATTATACTCATTGTTATGAGTTCTGACCTGCTTTGATAGTTTCAAGACCTCTTTCACATCTTCTCTGCTGATATTCCTCATCCACTTGAGGACCTGAATCATGTCTCTCCTCACCCTCCACCTCTCCAGAGAATGTTGGGTGAGCTTCCTTAACTTCTTGTATAACAGGTCCCAAATACCATGATTCATTCTGGTCATCCTGTGTGGGATTTTATCAAGAGAATCGATGTCCACTTTGTATTCTGGCTTCTACATTGCGACTGTTGGCTAGGTCTTCATTAATACACAACTCAATGACTCTCAACTCACTCCAATTTCCTAACACACTCAATTTCTACATCTTTTTCAGTGTTTCCTTATTTGCTGCACTAGGTTCAGTATATTGTGCTGTTATCCCAGGTGTTCCTATTACATATTGAGTTAGAAAGCAGTTTTTGACAACCTCCAAGTGCTCCTCTGCTATTGGATTTAATGTTATTCTCGAAGATATTCAGTCTATTCCTCCATAATTGAAGTTCACAACAATACACAGTATTATTTTAAGAGGCTCTTAAAATTTCGGCCCAGATGAGACTGCTTGTTTTGTAGGGATGGATTGCTTTCTGATGGGATTTTCTTTGTTCTGTGGTGATCTCTGATCCCATGCTTCCCTTAGCCTTTTTGAGTTAACCCAATTCTGGCACTCGTGTGCTTCAAGAGTCTTGATTGTTTCTCCAAGACATAGATACTTCTAAGTTGTAGCATCGGCCATTCAGAAAGAGGCATTTCATAGCATTCAGTGCTGGATTTTTCTGAGCTATGGAATTAACCCAGATTCCCAACCTTCCTCCTCTCATAGAGAGAATCAGATTCTGGTCCTGGCTCTCAGTGGGCTCTCTGAGTGGGTATGGAGTCCTTTGTGTGATTCCCTAAGGTTTGGTTGCTCCATTGATATAGCTACGTAGAGCTACTTTATCAAGTGACCCAATAGAAAATAGATTTCATTACACTCGGCTCTGGATTTTTAAGATTTTGCTTTTGAAAAATTCTTGTGCTGTACTTCTGTATACAGTGTTACTTGTGTGAAAATATATATTCTATTATTTTGTATCTCTTCAGAAAAATGGTCCATACCCATTGAAAGACAGCTTTTAAAATACTACCATGAGAGAGTCTATCGCTTTAATAATGACTACGTGAATAACTCTGCATTGTGGGAAGAAATTGTAGAGGTAAGCTTAACATTCAATTACTTATTTTATTATACATGGTGTACTCTACAGAAACATTAACATGCATACACTTGAGAAGCTTCTGAACATAGGGGTCAGCTGCCTCCGGGCAGGTTGCTCCCCTACATTTATTAAACAGTTTAAAAGCATAAAAACTTTTTAATCGACTGTTGTTGTTATTATAAACAGCCTCCTAATGCTTTGGAGCTCATTAACTGTTTAAAACTGTCTATAGCCTTTATTAATTCTTAATATATCACTTCCTCATGGAATGTGCTTCTTCATTTAGATTACTTTAGTACTCTGAATGTACAGTAATTGCAATTCTTCATTCAACTTCATTTTAAATCATTATCGTATATCTTGCATATGTTTGCATCAAACTCAACTCTTTACTTAGAGATTATTCAAATGATTTTCTAATCTTCCTAATTAATGATAATGATTCGATTTGTCATAAGTCTTTGGTCAGTTATAACAGGCTGCTAAAACATTAATGTTTTGAATTATGTGATACTTTAGAAATGATGTTTATTTGTAACCTTTCAAAGAAAATTTCCTGAAAATCTTTACATTCTATGATTGAAATATCTTTATAGTCCTTGTTTTGTTCAGAAAGGGTACCAATTTCATTAAAAATTATATTTGTTTTAGAAATTGGAGAGAGAAATTGGATACGAAACTACAGTTGATAAGGTGAGGACACGATTCTACGAGCTGACTAAACAATTCTCTCTCATGGAACAGCATAATGCTCAGCCTGGTACTATACGCAGAGAATGTAGACACCATGAGCACCTTGCTGAGGTAAGATATATGTTCAGGTTCTCTACATGTATTATTGCTTGGGTTAGAATTTGTGCCTAACCATATTAAAGTAGTTGTCCTAGTTGACTGTGTATTGTAAGACCGTGTGTTACTACTCTGTGTGCCTGTAAACCCCAGCCAACAATCACGTACTATTTATTTAGATATCAGGTATATGATGTTTTAAATAGAGATAATTGTTAGATGGCAGCATCAGGTTGCCTTAGGTTAACTACTGACATTATTCAGGATTCAACTCAAAACAGTTGCCTACCTTCCAGGTACCTATTTGCTGCTAGGTGAAAGGAAATGTGCCCAACTATTTCTATCCCTTCAGGGGATTGAACCTGTGATCCTCGATTGTGAGTCGAGGATGTCGACTACTGTACAGTACTTTTTAAAATTATATATTTAATTTCACAAATATGTTGCCGAAAGTAAATATTTAGCTATAATGTATTACATTATTTGAAGGTAAAAATAGAATTAAAAAACAAAGCAAGCTCATTGAGAATCTCTTTGCAATCCTAAAATATTGTCTATGCTCGGTAATCCGAATCATAAGGGGCCCAACCCACTTAGAGTTAACCGGACATTCGATTTGGCTGACTTTTTTATCGGGAGCATCCTAAAATAAACACTGAACACTCTTTGTTCTGTGTATTAGGAAGTTGAAGATCCATCTCCCTACTTTGCCAGTACAGTACAGTAATTTCTTTTGTGTGCATTTTAAGGAATGTATGTAAGAAATGGATGGAAAGAGCACAGCTTAATCCTTCAAACATGCAGGAGTAAATCACAGTAGACAGACAGATTATCTTACAATAAATTTAGCATGAGTATTTGCATTTGCTTGTCATATGTTTTTTTTACATCACATAAATCTATGCATAGTTAAGTATATATAAATTCACACTGCAGTGCAGAAGAATTTGAAATATCTTAAATTTGATTTGATTCTTTTCTTACTACTGTATTTGATGTGTCAATTATTGTTTTAGTTATTTCCTTTAATTTACTGTATTTTATCTCTTAAATCTTTCTTACAGATCTACAACATCTATAATTATTGGCCCCATGACAGATCTACCATTAAACTAGAAAAGTCTAGTACTATTAGAATGAGGCAAGGTAATATATTTTGATTTAAAAGTTCCATAAACATTTATAAGGTAAACCATTTCATTTTGGTACCATTGTGCATATTTAGTGTGTGTAATAGACCAGTTGGTCTGTCACCCATATGGTATGCAGGTACAGTACTGTACTTAACACTTTCGCGCTTTAGATTAGAGATAACTCGTCGCCGTTTTCTCTTACGATTCCGCATAACAGCCGAGTTTTCTCGTCCATTGAAAAAATATTTCTATAAATTCCATTTTTTAACCGAAATGGATGGGGATACTTTTGTTTTGTAGGGAATTTATTTGCGAATGTTTTGGTACCAGAATGAATATTATATCACAAACTTCTATGAGTAAAAAAAAAAATACACAAAGTATGTTTGGGGGTGTGGCGAGCGTGTGGCAGTGGGTTCCCTTTAGCTGTTGATATATCCAACACATGGGAAATATTTGTATGTGTTATGTATATGTCTGTGTAGGGAATTTTACTGCGATCACTGTCATACAAATTATAAAATGTTTCAACAAGTATAAACATGACAAACATCAAACGAACGAAAAAAATGCGTTCGTTTCTGCCGCGAACGCATACTGAGCGACGTGGTTCTATATTTGGCGCTTCTCTTACACATGCTTTGTACAAATGTTATACAGTTCATCTTATAGAAAATTTTATTGCGAACACATTGGTATAAAAAAGAAATACGTACATAGAAAAGTAGGGTCAGGAAACGTATAAACTTTCCAAGCATGATTTCCCCCCTGTGTTTTCGCCAGTGCGCTCGCGGCTAACTACTCTCCACTTCACACACTCTTGCGGGTGGGCAATTACCTATATTAAACATTCATATGCATATGTCCGTGTAGAGAATTTTATTGCGATTCCAATGATACCAAAATTAGCGATGTAGGACAACTGTAGGTTTCGCAACCATTAAGAGAGTGGAAACATTTTGTTGCTGTTTGGCGCTCTCGGCGAGTGATCTGCATAGTTTTTTATTTGGTGTCGATACTCCTTATGCTTGGGCGGCATTTTATAGGTATGCTCTTATAGACAATTTCATTGCGAACACAGTGATACCAAATTTAAATACGTGCGCCTTCAATTATTGTCAGGACAGTCAAAAGAGTGTACACTTTTCGGTCTTACCGCGTAGGCGCGCGAAGTGCCGAAAGCATCTGGGGTATTCAGGCGATGAGTCACAATAACGTGGCTGAAGTATGTTGACCAGACCACACACTAGAAATTGAAGGGACGACGACGTTTCGGTCCGTCCTGGACCATTCTCAAGTCGATTGTGATGAGGAGGTAGGGACAGGCAATAAATAGGCAAGAGAGAGCTGAGGAGGAAAGTCAGGTGTAGGCGATAGTAGTAATGAGAACTGCAGCAGGCCTATTGGCCCATACGAGGCAGCTCCTATTATAACCACCGAAGGAGATAGTAATAGGAAAAAAGAAGAGGATAGCAAGGGAGCGTAGGAGAAGACAATGAACAGAAAAAGGGAGAAGAGAGAAAGAAAAGGAAAGAGAAAGAAAGAAATGGAAGGGGGTAAGCTTATGTTAAGTCACGTTTGTTAGAAAGATTAGAGCATTTGAGTATATACTGTGAAAGGGAAGAGTCCACAGCAACAAAGCCAGGACTCAAGTTCATGTTGGGTACATTGTTTATAAGAGCCGATTCTACAAGACGGCGTCTGTGTAGAGTAGAGGCAGGAAAGAATAGAGGCAGGAAAGAATAGAGGCAGGAAAGACACTGCTCACGTCTCCTCTTCCCACCACTCCTCCACACTACACAACAAACTTCAACGCCTGATCTCCAACAGTCCTTGGGCCAAATACTCTCTCTCTGACTGTGTTACCAACCTTTCGTCTTACTCTCTTTCTAAGCACCAGCAAGAACTTCTTGGTCTTGGTCTGTCTTTTGCTACTTCCCCTGGCCCACGCTGTGGCATTGATCTCATTAGTTCCTTTGACAGGTTTGTCAATTCTAACTCTAGTACTCTTTCGGACCTGTCTGCCTTTAGAGGGGCCCTTATCCCCGTTCTTGACAGCTTGTTTTCTAAAAATAACCACCTTCCTCGTCGCTTCCAGCTTGCCCTTGCCTCCCTGAAATCTAACAACTCTATTCTTATCCTTCCTTCCGACAAAAGCAATTCGGTGGTTGTCCTTGACCGTGAGGACTACCTCCGAAAAGCAGATGTCTTGCTCTCTGACTCTCGCACTTATGCTCCTCTGACTTCTAACCCTTTGGATCGCCTCAAAACTTCCTTTAACCGCAAACTAAGACAGCTCTCTAGTCTTTGCCCTCCTGACTTTGATCTCATTAAACGTTTCCGTGTCATCTGCCCTTCTCTTCCTTATTTCTATGGTCTTCCTAAGACTCATAAACCTGGTGTTCCTCTTCGTCCTATCATTTCTTCACGGGGCTCTGTCAGCTATCCTCTTGCCTCCTGGCTCGCTAAAACCCTGACACCTTACCTTGGCACTTTTTCCCCTGCCCACCTTCGTCACTCTCAGGACTTCATAGAAAGACTGCGCCTGCAACCCTCTTGTAAGATGCTTAGTCTTGATGTCGACTCTCTGTTCACTAATGTTCCGCTCGATGACGTTCTCTCTTTCCTCAGACAGAAGGCGTCAGAGGGCCTCCTTCCTCTCCCACTTCCCACTGACGTTTTCCTCGATCTCATTAGACTCTGTGTTGAATCTAACTCTTTCTCTTTCAACGGTAAATATTACACTCAAACTTTCGGCGTCGCTATGGGTTCCCCCCTCTCCCCTGTTCTTGCTAATTTCTACATGGAATACTTCGAAACTGTTCTTCTTCCTTCTATTGATACTCGTCCCTCTCTCTGGCTTCGATATGTTGATGATATTTTGCTTTATGGCCTCATGACCTTAATCTTTTCCAGCCTTTCCTCGCCTCTCTTAACAATCTGGCTCCTTCTATCCATTTCAAAGTTGAGTGGGAATCTAATTCCCTCCTTCCTTTTCTTGATGTTCATGTTCACAGCTCTGTGTCTGGGTTCTCTTTCTCTGTCTACCGTAAACCCGTGCATAGTGGCATGTACATTCACTTCTTTTCCTACCATCCTCCTTCTGTTAAGAAAAGTGTCCTCGTCTCTCTCTTCCTCCGCGCTCTACGCATCAGCGACCCTCAGTTTCTTGATTCTGAAATTGCCTTTATCTACAAATCATTCTCTCGCCTTGGTTATCCTTTGCATTTCATCAACTGTGCCCACTCTCAAGCTAAACGAAATTTCTTTCATCCTAAACCTGCTTCCAACACTAGTAGCACTGTACTATGCCTTCCCTTCATATCTGAACTCAAAACTTTTACCAATACGTTTCGTCCTCTTGACATTAAACTCGCCTTTCGACAAACTAACACACTTCGTAGCAATCTAGTTCACACTGCTCCTCCTGCTTCTAATGCTGCTGGTGTCTACTCTATTTCCTGTTCATCTTGTCCTCTCCAATACTTTGGCGAAACTGGCCGTACACTGAATGACAGACTTAAAGAACACAAGAGAAGTGTTAAGTCTGCAGACACTAACAATGCTCTCTTCTGCCATGTGAGGGATTCTAATCATCCCATTGATTGGTCTTCCTCCAAAATAATCTTTCCTGCCTCTACTCTACACAGACGCCGTCTTGTAGAATCGGCTCTTATAAACAATGTACCCAACATGAACTTGAGTCCTGGCTTTGTTGCTGTGGACTCTTCCCTTTCACAGTATATACTCAAATGCTCTAATCTTTCTAACAAACGTGACTTAACATAAGCTTACCCCCTTCCATTTCTTTCTTTCTCTTTCCTTTTCTTTCTCTCTTCTCCCTTTTTCTGTTCATTGTCTTCTCCTACGCTCCCTTGCTATCCTCTTCTTTTTTCCTATTACTATCTCCTTCGGTGGTTATAATAGGAGCTGCCTCGTATGGGCCAATAGGCCTGCTGCAGTTCTCATTACTACTATCGCCTACACCTGACTTTCCTCCTCAGCTCTCTCTTGCCTATTTATTGCCTGTCCCTACCTCCTCATCACAATCGACTTGAGAATGGTCCAGGACGGACCGAAACGTCGTCGTCCCTTCAATTTCTAGTGTGTGGTCTGGTCAACATCTGGGGTATTGTTTTTTTTTGAGCGCCGAGAGCGCGAAAGTGTTAAGATAGACATTGATTGTCTATCAACTGTTGATTTGCACAGTTGAAAGGTTAATAAGGTTACTTCAACAATTATACTCACCCGGTATATAGTACAAGTGTGATATAAAGAAGCATGAGGAGAGTGGTAGGAATTAGAAAAGTTAGGCAGCTTTTTAAGTATTGTGTGTATTTACAGATATGTTAGACACTAGTGTTACCATACTTGAAAAAAATATAGCATGGTTGTATAATCTTCTAGCATTTCTGTACTTTCCTGAGAGTTCAACTGATATACTGTACTGTAATGACATTGTAAAAGGTATCCAATTCAAATTAAAAAAGTATTTTGTGATATTTTAGGTAATATAAAAATAATATATAGCTGCTTTGAAAATAGATTAGAATTTAATTCCAATTCTTTTAGTTCATTCTCAGCTGGCATGGAACGAGGATGAGTCACGCTTATTGCTGCAGCTTTACCCACAAATCCTGGTAGCCCATCTTAGTAGTGGGGAGCACCAGCCCATGGAAGAACTCTGGCTGCAACTAGCCAAATCATATTTGAATGCCCAGAATGACAGAAAACAGTGCTATGAGGTGAATATTATTTTTTGTCAAAATTATATTAAGTATTTGTTCTGTACATTTTACATTGTTCACATTTACTGTATTTATCAGTTCTCCCTTATGACAACTTAAACTAAATATATATTTTTACACTTGGATTTAACTAGGAGTGATTTTCCTCCAGATTCTGTTGAAGCAGGAATTATCTGAATAGCTATTCACCTGGTATTCCATAGATGAAGTGATATGATTTTTAATCATATAAAGTTTATTAGAAATTTGATATACTTTAGTAATATGCAACCTGAATTGTCTTGGTTAGTGTCATCTTAGTCATTGTTCTGCACTGAATTGAGTAATCCACTATTTATAAAATTTAAGCTGCTAATTATTTAAGACATTGAATCTTTGCAGATAGAAGATCACATTGCTCTTCTACGACGAGGATATCATAGTCCGAACCCATTTCCTTTTGTAGTAGAAATGCAACTTTTGGAAGAAACAGAAATGACTCTAGGTTTCACTCCTGAACCATTACCAGTCGAGGCGGATCAACTGGTGCCATATTGGAGCCACTCGGCCGCAAACCTCCTCCTCGACTTTGTTATGCATCACCGCCAGGAAGGAGTTAAGAATTCAAGCCTTTTTGAGATGATCAGTCGAGATCTTGCTGGCTGTGGTTACAGGTAAAATATGACTTCTTTCTTACAAAAGTAGATTTTATTGTTTGGGGAGGGGGGAGGTGGAAATCTGAAAAAAAGTACAATGTAACCTCAATTTAGTGAAGTATGTGGGACCAACTCTGATTCGTTGGAGCGAGGGATCCGTTGTAATTGGAGATTCTTTCAGGATGCATTTCTGTCTTTCATTTTTTCTGGGGGGGGAGCCCCATCGGCTCCCCGGAACTATCCAGGCTGAATGGATATGTATAACTTTCTGGCATCGGTCAATGCATGGAGTTCTTGCCTACCGGGGACCACGAGCCAGAACCTGGCCCCCTCTAGAGAGGCACGAGGAGCAATGGCCTATAGAGACCCCCCTTATGATTGGGAGCATTCTATGTCTGCCATCGACCGGGACAGGCACCCAGAAAGGTAGGCGCCCCAAAACAAACCCCTATTCTGGTAAACTATTGCGACCGAAGACCGAACAGGTGGACAGAACTCTCCAAACGAAAATTAGCCCTCATGACGTCATCATGTCGCCGCGCCGCCGTCTGCGCAACCCCCCCTCCCTCCCCGGGAGGGGAAAGGGGGGAGCCCCAGACCCCACCGTCGGCGACCCAACCATTAGTTCTCAGGCTGATGGGATCTGGTGCGTTTGTGCCTCTGGCTCCTGTTTGCAGTTGCAGTTCTGTTCCTGGTGGTGTGAGCTGTCCCTTCCGGTGGTGTGTGGGCCAGGAGTATTATTCCACGGTGCTCGGGCTGCATGCGCCTAGGGTTATCTTCCCTAGGTGCCCTGTAAGTACTGCCCTTGGGGCTTAGGGCTACCTTCCCTGGGTCGCCTTGGGGTCTACCTCCGCTGTGCCATGTACTGCTCGGTACTTGGCCGCCCTTGGGGTCAGTTGGGATTTTTCTTGCCCTGGTTTGTCTCTGGGTAGGTGGTAGTTTTCGTCACTGGTAGGGGCACGGGGTACTGCACAGCTAGTTTTCACCATTAACAGCGGCCGGCTCTGTTCCGCCTGGGTATGTTGTCCTCTTGTGGGGTTTTTCTTTTGTTTGATTTTTGCCTGGGGGGGGGGGTCTGCCTGTTTGGTCCCCATCGCTGTTCTTGGGGTTTGTCTCCAGATTGTCTACTTGGTGGTCCTCCCCGCTTGGCCCCCGTGAGTGTACACGTCCTGGGGGTTCAGCTATAGCAGTTTGTTAGTAGTTTTGGGTGCCGGTTCGCAGTACCCTGCCTGGGCTTCCCTTAGCGTGTTGTCAAGGCTAAGGGCCCTGGAAAACCCTACGGGGGCTACGTGGTCCGATGGATGTGACCCCTGAGTCTCCCCTCGCGTCCTACGAGTTTGACGGTTGCTCTGTCCCCTTGTCTCGGGGATACTCACCGGTTTTGCCTCTGCCATGCTGCCTGTTGGGTTGGTGATTGTTTTGACCCAGAGTCGTGCGACGTGTGTTGTCTGTACGTTATCCAGTTCACCCAGGCTACTGCGCCTGATATGCGGGTGAGGGCAGCTGAGGCGTTGCATGTTCGCTTTAGGTTGCTGCAAAGCGCTAGGTTGGTCGCTGCCCCGGATGCCCTGAGACTGCCCTGTTTTGGTTATAGGGACCCAGACTTGGAGGTGGGGGTCGCTTCGGCTCTGGTTCCATCCGCCCCTCCAAGTCCTTCCCCTTCTGTTGCTCGTTCGGTTCTCCCCCCCCCCCCCCTTGCTGCTTGGTTGGGGAGGGGTTGGCTTGGGGGCCTTGGGCCCCGTTGGACCTCGCCTGGTTTTTTTTTTTTTTTTTTCCCTCCAAGCGGGGCTTGGTGTTACAAGGAGAGGGGTTCTCTTTCACTCCCTCCGCATACGAATTGGATTTGGTGTCCACCCCTCCCCGGGTTCGGTTCCATGATCCTGAGGGTTCTTCGGTTCCATCTTTCCAGAGGTTTCCCATTTCCCGTGTTTCGGCTTCGGAGGTGCGGGAGGCCTTGGCGGCTTACCTCTTGCGTGACCCGGATTATGCCTTCCTGATGGAGCCTCGTTCCTTCGTGTACGGAACCCCAGGTTCCTGCTGGTTTCGTTATGAGGTTCTGGAGTCGTCCTGGTTGGCAGACTGTCCTCTCTTTTCGTTGGAGGCTTGGCACATGTTCGGTCCCGTGCGCTTGAGTGGTGAGAGGTTTCCTTGGCGTTGCAGTTTTCCTGGGGGGGCGCTTTCGAGCATCTGAATGCTTGTTTGTTCGCCCCTGCTCTTCCGCGGGATGTTGGTGTCATGCAGCTTCACGTGCAGGTTCCTTCCCTCTCGGCTGCCTTGATTGCAGAGGATTTGTGGACTCGTGGCCTGCTTGCTTCAGCTCTGCGTTTCTTTTCCCTCCTCGAGCTATCCTCGGATTGGTTCGAGTTGGATGTGGGAGCACTTGGGGCTGCTGCTGGGTCTGGTGCGCTGCCCTCGGCTGTGCGGGCGTCGTCTGCTTTGTTGAAGCTCTTCGCGCCCATCCTGCGTGATGCAGTTTCGCGGTTCTATGCGTCTCGCCTCGCGTGTTGTCAGGCAGTGCTGGCTTCCTCCTTGGAGTCCGCCTGGGCCCTGGCTCTTCGTTTGTCCTCGCCCTTTTGTCCGTTGCTGTTTGCGAAGTCTGCTGTGGGGCAGTATCTGCAGGCGGCCTCGGTCAGTTGTCGGCCTATGTCGGAGTTGTTGTTGCTTCGGGGGGCTCGTGGTGGGCCTTCCCGGAAGGGTCGTGCCAGGGCTCGGGGGTCTTTTCGTCGGGGTAGGCCTTAGGTGCCAGATTCTGGGCTGGCGGCGCCTTCGGTTCTGGCTGTTGCTGGACGGAGTGGGCTCCGTCCTGTTCGCCGCCTTGGTTCTCGCAAGGCGCTTCAGCCCTTTCGCGGTTCGCCCCATTGACGGGGCGATGGGGGGGGGCGGCTCGCCCGGTTTGCCCACTCCTGATCTCGCGATTCAAGGGCTTTTCGGGTCGTTTCGCGCAGCCTGTAGTGGCGTTGGGTGGCTCTTTCTCCCTCGGGGGGTTCGGGGCTTGCGGGGCAGGACTCTTCTCCTGCGCTCTGTTGGGTCATCTCAGAGTGGGTTCGCTTGGGCGTAGTCGAAACGACGACGTCCCTCAGGTGGGTTTCCCGCCTGTTTCCGGTTCCGAAACGGGACTGCGCTGACCTCCGGTTCATTCTAGACTTGTCCCGTCTGAACCCGTGTGTGTTGTGCCCCTTCTTTCGGATGACTATGCTGTCCCAGGTCCGTCTTCTCTTGGAGAGGGGCGCTTGGATGGTGTCCCTGGATCTCAAGGGCGCGTATTGGTACGTCCCAGTTCATCCGGAGTTTAGGGACTGGCTCGGTTTTGTTGTGGGGCGTCAAGGTTACCGCTTTCGTTGTCCTTCCTTCGGGTTGAATCTGGCGCCACGCATTTTCACATGCCTCACTCGGGTCGTGGTGGCCCGCCTGCGTCTGCTAGGTGTTCGGGTGCTGGCCTATCTCGACGACTGGCTGGTTTGGGCTCCCAGCCAGTCCGTGTGTCTGCTCGCCAGGGATTTGGTTCTTTCCCAGCTCGCCGGATTCGGGTTCTTGGTGAACTGGAGGAAGTCCCGTCTGATTCCCTCTCAGGTTCGGTCTTGGCTGGGTCTGGTTTGGGACGCTCGTGCTGCTTCCTTGTCTCTTCCTCCGGCGGCTCTCTTGCACCTGCGGTCCCGCCTTCGCCCGTTTCTGAGGTGTTCCCGGGTCACAAGGCAGTTGCTCGAGAGTTTGTGCAGGAGCCTGAACTTTGCCATGATGGTCTACCCGCCGGGTCGGGTGTGGCTTCGTTGGCTGTTCTGGTTCCTTCGGGGCCGGCCCTTCTGCCTTTCTCGCGATCGTTGGGTTCGACCTCCAGGGGCTTTACGTCGGTTGCTGCGTCGCCGGCTTCCTCTTTGGGTTTTTTGGGGTTCGGTGCCTTGGCGCCTTCCCATGCCCTCACTCGATGTGTACACGGACGCGTCGTCTCTTGGCTGGGGTTTTGTGACCAGTGCTCACCAGGCCGGCCAGGGGCGGTGGGTTCCGTCTTTCCGTCGGGCTCACAGCACGGTGCGGGAGTTCGCGGCAGTGTGGATGTCGCTCCGGAGGATTCGAGTCGCTTGCGGATCGACGATCCGGCTCCATTCGGACTGCTCCCCGGTGGTTCATTGTTTGAACCAAGGGGGTTCGATGCGATCCTTGGCTCTTTGGGGCTGGTCGCTTCGGGTGACTCGTCTGCTGAGTTCTTGGGGTTTGGCTCTCCTGGCGGTTCATGTCCGGGGGGTGTCCAACGTCCTGGCGGACGGCCTGTCTCGGTTCCGTCCCCTGTCCTCGGAGTGGACGATCGATGCCGACTCCTTCCATTGGCTGTGCCGGATGTTCGGGATTCTGGACGTGGATCTCTTCGCGTCGGCGTGGTTGAGGCGTCTCCCGGTTTATGTGGCACCCTTTCCTGACTGCGAAGCCGTTGGGGTCGACGCCTTCAGGCTGGACTGGGCGAGGTGGGGTTACCTGTACCTCTTTTCCCCGGTTCCGCTGTTGCTCCAGGTCCTGACTCGCTTGGAGACTTACCAGGGTCGTGTTGTCCTTCTGGCCCCTTGGTTTCAGGTGCTGCTTGCTCAGTGTCCGTACCTTAGGGTCTTCCCGCGGCTCCGCCTCTTTCAGCAGATCGGTCCGGCCCTGTACGAGGCTGGTTCCATCTTCTCCTCGAGTCTTCGCGTCTGGTGTTTTTGACTCGGGTTTATCATTCGTTGTATGGTGCGCAGGTGGCTTCGTTGTTGGTCTCCCACCTGCGTGCTTCGTCTCAGCGGCAGTATGAGGTTTCCTGGTGGTCCTTCCGGTTTTTCCTGTCACTGCGTCGGTGTTCTTCGGTCTCTGATAGGGATGTTCTGTCTTTCTCTCTTGGCTGTTATAGGACCGTCATCTTATGCCGAGTACTGTTGCTTCGTATCGTGCGGCGTTGGCGGAGCCGCTTCAGCTTGCTTTCGGGGTTGATGTTACTTCTGCCCCGTTTCGCAAGTTATCTCGGGCGTTGTTTCACCTCCAGCCTGCTCATGCGCTGCCTGAGCTGTCTTCGTCTTTGGACCGCGTGCTCATGTTTCTCTCTCTGCCCAGGTTTGTGGCGGCCCCTTCTGTTCAGGATTGTTTTTCCAAGGCTCTTTTCCTGTTGGCATTGGCCTCGGGGGGTCGGGTTGGCGAGCTTCATGCTCTCCTCCGGCGCCGGGCTTTCTGCTATTTCAGTCCTGGTGGTCGTTTTGTTCGTTTCCAGCCGTCTCCCTCTTTTCTGGCGAAGAATGAGACGGCTGCGTTCTGGAGGGGGCCGTGGGTTGTTGATGCTTGGTTGGTCAGGCCGGGGGTGCATCATGTGTTGTGTCCAGTTGCGGCTCTCCGCCGTTATTTGCGCGCCACGGCTTCTGTTGCCGGGGATGCGCTCTGGGTTGATCCAGTTTCCCTTCTTCCCTGTTCCCGGGCTCGGGTCTCTCAGGTTGTCTGCAGGGTTATTAGGTGTAGCCAGCCTGCGGTTTTTCCCCGGGCCCACGACGTTCGTAAGTTTGCTGCTTTGGCGGCTGTCTTTGGGAACATGTCTTGGGTGGACATTCGGGCCCGGGGTTTTTGGAGATCGAACAGGGTCCTGGCCGCTCACTACCTGGTAAATGTTCCTGGGCCTCGTCGGGCCTGCGTTGCTTTGAGTCGACGGTTGCAGCCAGTTGTCTCGCCTTCGCGTTGAGTGAGGACGGACCGCCGCTCGGGTAAGTCCGTTTTTTCCTTATCTTTGGGTAGTTAGCTCCGAGGAGCCGATGGGGCTCCCCCCAGAAATCCAGCGTTGAATGTAATGAAACACCATTTTCTGGGTAAGTCCCGAAGGCTCCCCGGCATCCCTCCCTTCCTCTGGTCGGCGGTGTTTTTCGCAATTTTGACATCCAGCCTAAGAACTAATGGTTGGGTCGCCAACGGTGGGGTCTGGGGCATCCCCCTTCCCCCTCCCGGGGAGGGGGGGGGGTTTGCGCAGACGGCGGCGCGGCGACATGATGACGTCATGAGGGCTAATTTTCGTTTGGGGAGTTCTGTCCATCTGTTTGGTCTTCGGTCGCAATAGTTTACCAGAATAGGGGTTTGTTTTGGGGCGCCTACCTTTCTGGGTGCCTGTCCCGGTCGATGGCAGACATAGAATGCTCCCAATCATAAGGGGGGGTCTCTATAGGCCATTGCTCCTCGTGCCTCTCTAGAGGGGGCCAGGTTCTGCCTCGTGGTCCCCGGTAGGTAAGAACTCTATGCATTATGCATTGACTGATGCCAGAAAGTTATACATATCCATTCAGCCTGGATAGCTCCGGGGAGCCTCCGGGATTCGCCCAGAAAATGGCATTTCATTACATTCAACGCTGGATTTTTTTTCAAGAAAAATATATTACTATGCCTGTTTCTCTCTTCTAATGTTATATTCATCTACAAAATGTTTTAAAAATGTAATTGGAATCATACATAATAAGTGTTACCATTCATATACTAATATTTCCCACACACTGTGGGTTAATTTCACTTAGCACAATTTTAATTTCAATCTATCTTATAATAAACAACTGCCAGGAGAACCTGTCTGTAAAGAGACTTCACCACCACTAGCATATTTTCTCTGCCCCAGCCTTGAAACCTTATTTTCAAAGAAAAAAAAGGCCCACATTTAAGTGAACAAAAACCCTGGCAAATCAAAATGAAAAGAAACTATAGAATTCGGTTTTAAATGTGGTTAATGGCTTTCCCAAGGCTCTAACAACTTCTCTAATTTTTCATCCGTCAACAAGAATCATTGGAAACATGACTGGAGCCATATTAAACGTTGCCATTCATAAATGCTGGATAGTATATTTCTAATATAGAATTTTGTTTGTACATATTTCAGATATACTGGGGAAGAGTGCCGCCTTTACTACTCCTTATTGAGACAGCTTTACACAAATAGGATGAGAACAATCAAACGTAACAGGGAGCTTTTGAAACCTTTCCCTTATATGGACAAAATGGCTGAAGTAGATTCTGTTGTTTCCCATCCAAAGTTTGTAGGTAAGTTTATTTAACATCAAAGAAAACTGTGGCTTGTTATGCCACAGTTTTATTTTGTTGTTGTTATTTTGTTATTGCCACTTCCCCTATCAGTGGCAACGGAGGGGGTGGGATTTATTTCTTTATGCCCCACCTCCTAGCCATTTATACTTGGAGCACTAATTAGTTTCATCATATTTTTTCTGAACGTTGTGGATGGAATTGGCTTCAACAGCCTCATCCTTCAATGCATTCTTCTTGCCGACCACTGTACACGGGATGAGAACTTCCTTACATCTCCATGACTCAATTGTGTGTCCAGCTTTCACCAATGTTCTCTTCTCCTACTTACTTTTAATTTATTTTTAGGCTTCATCTGTCTGTATTGTCTCTGCCCCCTCAGGATTTGTTATGTTGTGATCATATCTCTTCTTTTTTCTTCTCTGGGGCTGTAAGGGTGAGTTCCCTCAATCTGACCTCATAGCTGAAAACTCTTTCTTGTACTGATCTAGTTGCAAACCTTTGAACTTGCTCAATTTGCTTCTTTATTTTTTACTTTGAGGTGTGGATGCTGTGCTGGTGATGCATACTCGAGTAATGGTCTTGCAAAAGCAATGTCACTTGAAAGTCTCCATGTTTAGATTCTTAAATGATGATCTTATGTTTGGGAATTTCCCACATGCTGCTGATAATATCCTGTTCACATGAGCTTGTACTGTTAGTGTTAGGATTATGTCTACTCCCAGGTCTTTTTCTCTTATTGTTTTGTGTAATTGCCTTCCCCTTATGGTGTAGTCATATATAGATCCCGACAGAACAGGTGGAACCAAAGATACCGGTAAAATGCCTAGAGCTAAACCCTGTTCGGCAAGAAAACTACGCATGCAGAGGCCAGAGAGCAGGGGATGCTAGATTTCCCCAACTGAGAAAACACCAGCAAGGTAGAGTGAGACAAAACTGACAACAGTAAGGCAAATCTGAACAACTCTGAAAAGGAGACATTCAGAAGTTAGGTCGTTCACTCACTACTTCCACCACGCCCACCAGGTGGCAGCACCGGGAGCTTTTGAATTTACTGAGGCATCCCATCGGCCATTCACCTGTTACGCAGCAACATTCATGTGTGTTCTTCATGTCACTTTTACTCTGAGGGTCCCAGTTTTCCAGACAAGTGTTGGCCATCCTTTGGACTTTGTCTTGTGAGGGTCATTTGCTTGTGTTTGTTCTGGTTCTAGTATTTGCTTCATGTGTGTGTGTTTATATGCCTTATTTATTGTGTGGAGCTCGAGTAACTGTGTATTTTGAGCTGCATGAGTTTATATTAAAGAACAATTTTAGTAAAGGAGATTCTCCTGATAGCGATTGTCACCTTATTGTATAACATGAGATTTGCAGAAACACATGACTAGCTCATAGTGTCAGAGCAGGTCCAGTTATGTTAGCTAGAAAATAGAGGTACAGTATTTCTATCAATATTGGTTTGTTGTAAATTTGATATTATTAGTTATGAATGTTGTTATTTAAGCACTGTTTGAATGTGTTTGTGTATAATATAGTACAGTATTTGTAAACATAGATGACCTGTGTATAATATAGTACGTGTAAACATAGGTTGCCACTCACCGTTCAGTAACCTGACAGCTGAGCCCCATAACTTAAATTTTGTCCAAATCATAAGACGTTTAATCTTTGCTGCAATTTTGTCAGAGTTACCAGGCAATTTGTGTTGCCGAGATTGGAATTGGAGAGTAGTCGCTGTAATGGTGATTTTTCCAGATGCCTCTGTTGACAGTACTGATAGTAGTGTCTGAAGGCAGGTTTGGGTAGCAGGGGGGCCAAACTGAAATTTTGTTACTGTATTTCCTTGGGGAAGCTGGACATTGCCTAAAGGAGTAACTGAGTTGCTTGTTTTGAAAGCTTTTCTACATTTAAAGACAACCTTATTTTTCCATAAAAATTTGTATTGTTACATGCAATATTATACAGCACTTCAGTTTTATTAGTGCTCCAGGAATGCATTCTCACAAAATAGGGATTCTATGGTACATAGAATCCCTATTTTACATTCTATTGGTACATGCTCTACATTGGTACATGCTCTACATGAATCCCATGCTCTACATGAATCCCATGCTCTACATTCTATTGGTACATTTGATGATACATATTAAGGCAATGCTTAATTTTTCTCATTTAGAATCAGAAGAGACACGAAAGATGATATTGTCTACGGCTTGTTCAAGATTAGAGGCAATCATGGATGGTTGTGATGATGCTCGGAGAGATTTTATGGTAAACTGGTTGACCAACCTTAAAATGTGCATTAAACGTTCTGCTCTTATTCATCCTCCACCACCTGTAAAATATGTAAGTACTGGTATATGGAAGTAAATGGTTGTCACCATCCTCTAGAATAATACTTATACTTCTGCTCTACTTTTAATTGTTGTTTTACTTTTATGTAATTTATTATTGACTTAACCGACACCTATGTTGTCTTTTAGAAATGTTCTCTCTCTCATGAGATTGCTGTTCATCAGTTTTCCTGTAAATAGCTTAACAAATTCAGCCAAATTAAATCTCAATTAATGCATTGTTAATGCAATGCTTTAAAACTGTAATAATTAATTATGCACTCAGTTAATCATACCTATTTGATTACAAACCCAACTCACAAATCTGGAATCTGAAAAGAAAGGAGAGTGACAACGTTTTGGTCCGTCTAGGATACATATCAAGTCATCTAGGATACTTACCAAGTTGTCTTGGATACTTACCAAGTCATCTAGGATACTTACCAAGTTGTCTTGGATACTCGCCAAGTCATCTAGGATACTTACCAAGTTGTCTTGGATACTCGCCAAGTCATCTAGGATGGATGGAAATGTCATCACACTTTTCTTTTCAGATGTATGGGTTGGGTGTATAATTTTCAGCTACATTATTGTGATTGCCATGTTTCATGGAGATAACTGTTAACTATGAATAATATAATGTGTTCCTTTATGTGTTAACATGTGATGTGCTTTTCAGTTAGCTCGTATATTAGCAGAAACTATAGAAGATTCATCAGTGGAGGGAGAGTACAAACAGTTTGACAGCATTCTTGGGCCTCACCTAGACTTACTGAACTCGATTGCAGGTTGTTATTTGTGTTTTATGTCCTGTTTTAGTTTGTAGAGAATGAACCCCAGTTTGTGTGTTTATGCTTCATTCATTATCATTACTTTTTTTTTCCCCCCAAGTTTTCTTGGGTTTTGGATTGATCTTTGATTTCCAAGCTCATCTTATTGTGTGTAGAGTGCCAGGTTCTGGTCCGGGCTCGCAGCCAGCTGGAGTGGGTTTCAGAGATCTGGTGTGATCCCCAAGTCTTGGTGGCTCCAGTGCTTTAGTTCAGGGAGCAGCAGAGGGGGTTCACTAGAAAGGGGGAACGTCATCACATTCAAAGCTTTATTTTTTTGCATTTATTGAACAGATATTTTACTTTTCACAATCACAAAAACATTTTCTTCTATATAAAAGTTTAAAGTACTAAAAATTTCCTTCATATTTTTTTGAAAGATGAATGTAACATTCATCTTGTTAAATGTTAAATGAATATCAAAGAATAATTTATATTTTATTATTGTATTTTGTTTATATATATAAATCTTTATGATTAAATGGGTTGATTTCTATCAAATAACAATGCAAAATAATGTCATAACATCATCATTTGTTGCAGAGAGAGGGGGGTCAAGTCTAATGTACCAGCCAACAATATTCAAGAATAAAGGAAAGAAGATTGTTACAAATAAAACAGTGCAGACAAGTATGTTTTGTCATTTAATATATGGAAGTATTTAGAGATAATGGTAATAGTAAACTATTACTATCTCCATAGTAAACAAGTATGTTGGATACACACGCAAAGTGGTCTATATTAGAACTATCCTGCCTCTACAGTAATTATATCATTCACGATAATAATAAATATAATTTCTATATTGTGTGGTCACAGTTTATTTACAGTTTGTAATTTATGTATATTTTGATTATTATGTTGTGTGTGTGTCAGCCCCTTGAGTAGCCTTCTTGTGTTTAGGTGTAGGTGCTGCAGAATCCCTCATATACCACCTGACACGAGGTCTGATGGCTGAGTGGACAGCGCTTGGGTTTCGTAGTCCTGAAGTTCCGGGTTCGATCCTCGGTGGAAGCGGAAGCAAATGTGCCGAGTTTCTTTCACCCTGATGTACCTGTTCACCTAGCAGTAAATAGGTATCTGGAAGTTGGAAAGCTGCTACGGGCTGCTTCTTGGGGTTGTGTAACAAAAAGGAGGCCTGGTCGAGGACCGGGCCGTGGGGACGCTAAGCCCTGAAAATTATCTCAAGATACGATACCACATCCCGCAGACTTGTCCTACCTTGTTAAATCCCATAATCAGAATCTGGTTTACTCGGAGCGTCAGATTGCCCTCAATGCAAGGAAACCACAAAGAAAGTCAGTTGAAACAAAACAAACCGCTGCTCTTGATGAGAAATTTAAGAAAATATGGGAAACAATAGTTTGGTTAAACAAACTTTCTGAAAGTCACTGGAAACACCAAGGTGGCAGCCTAGATCACCAGGAGGTTACCAACCAGTAAGACGACATACGAGATAATGACACTGCAGCCCTTTTGTTTTTCTCGGGTTATGTATTTAACCGAGGTTACTTCATAACAGATAAAACAGTACTGTAGTGAGGAATCAATCACACTTTGTTCATTTCATTCTTGTCCACCAAATACCTCCACACTAAACATCAAGATAAATTACATCAATATAACCCACCACACACAAATGTCAATATTCTCCACAAAACATAATTCACTGCTCTACAAATTTACCTTAAACTTAATTCACCAGAGCCTTCACCGACTCAACAAATCAGTGGGGGCCCTCAGACTCGGCCTCATACAGGGCCCTCAGACTCTGCCTCCTACAGGGCCCTCAGACTCGGCCTCCTACAGGGCCCTCAGACTCGGCCTCCTACAGGGCCCTCAGACTCGGCCTCCTACAGGGCCCTCAGACTCGGCCTCCTACAGGGCCCTCAGACTCGGCCTCCTACAGGGCCCTCAGACTCGGCCTCCTACAGGGCCCTCAGACTCGGCCTCCTACAGGGCCCTCAGACTCGGCCTCCTACAGGGCCCTCAGACTCGGCCTCCTACAGGGCCCTCAGACTCGGCCTCCTACAGGGCCCTCAGACTCGGCCTCCTACAGGGCCCTCAGACTCGGCCTCCTACAGGGCCCTCAGACTCGGCCTCCTACAGGGCCCTCAGACTCGGCCTCCTACAGGGCCCTCAGACTCGGCCTCCTACAGGGCCCTCAGACTCAACCTCCACCAGCATAATTCGAACTATTAACTACACAGCCCAATTCATATCTAAATACTGTGGTGGTATGAATGGAATGCTACATGCTCACATGTGCACTGATTAACTTTTACTCAGGGAATATACTGAGAACACTCACATTCTCACTTGGTGTCTGTGAATGTCATCCAGAATGGATGGAGGACAGAATCACGACCCACCTGTGTTCTGAGGTTAGGCTTGATGGGCTGCTGCTTTCTGTACTACTCTCGTCTCTTCCAACCATTAGACTCTTCTGTACAAAATTCACTAAGTCCCATCCCCCATTTTTACTCCATAATGGCATAAATGTATGTATAAGCCATTTCAACCCTTCCAAGTACCTAAACTTAGCCAGCCTCACAGACTTCCGTTGTCTATGCAGAAGCCAAAGAACCCAGTAATTATGAGTTGTTGCAATGTTTGTAAGTCTGAGGCTATCTTGAGGTCATCTTGAGATGATTTCGGGGCGTTTAGTGTCCCCGCGGCCCGGTCCTCGACCAGGCCTCCACCCCCAGGAAGCAGCCCGTGACAGCTGACTAACACCCAGGTACCTATTTTACTGCTAGGTAACAGGGGCATAGGGTGAAAGAAACTCTACCCATTGTTTCTCACCGGCGCCTGGGATTGAACCCAGGACCACAGGATCACAAGTCCCGCATGCTGTCCGCTCGGCCGACCGGCTCCCTGGAGTGATCTCTTACTCCAAAATAACATTCTAGTAAATTCTCCCTCACACATCTACTCATTTACTCATCGTAAATACCACATACAAGCCCCTAATGTAACATTGTTGTGCTTTGGCATCTGACCCAGCTCTTGAGTGTCTCTTCATTTGGACTGTCACGTCCTCCTCTGTCCACAGATAAGCCATAGCAACCTTTCTCTCTTCTGTTTTGTGTTTTTCAGGTTTGATTGCTTTCTCTGTTGAGACTTGAGATCATTTTATATTGAATTTTTTTCCAGAATATGGAACTGTTCACTGGACTGAAGCAAATCACATCATTATGCTAAATACAGTTAAAGAATGGCGCCTTTTGTGTCATGATTCTGCGGAGTTTGAGGGCGTACTAATAAGCGAAGAGCTATGGAAGGAGGTAGCTTCAAGACTAAGTACTCATTATAAAGTTGATCCAAACAAGTGTCAGGAACGCTTTTCTCAGGTAAATATTGACTTAGGTTGATTGATATTAATTATTTATTGTTTTTATATGGTTCCACAACTGGTTCTATAGTTCTTGAATATAGTAGTTAAATTGTGCAAATAAGTAAAATATTCTATAATATTCAAATTGTTTAAAATTAGCATGCAAAGTTTGACAATTTGTTTTTTTTGCCGTATTACAGCTGTGTCGAGAATACAAGAGTGTTGTTTCTTTCAATGCTCGTATAGGTCTAGAAGAGGCTACTAAAACTGTAGTATGTAAAGAGCTTGTAGAAAGCATTTTGATCCCATTCATATGCCATGATGCTGACTTTGACATTAGAGGTGAGTATTATTATGCATATATTTACGTGTAATTATGCAATTTATATACCAAATATCTTAAAATATTCAAGATAACATTGTTTGTCCTCTACCTATATATTTGCTATCTTCAATTTCTATCTTTATCACTGATGGTTCCTTCAAGAGAATCCCCTTAAATGCCAAGTATACACTGATACCAGCATGATAGACAGGATAAATGAAGATGAAGGATGGCTGGGACTTGGCTTGAGGCCAAGGGGCTTTTCCTTGACTGTTAGACTGGAGCACCACTTTGAAGGTGCTTGTCAAATTCTCTCTCTTGAACACTGCGAGAGGTCGGCCAGGTATGACCCGTGTGTGTAGGGAAAGAGTGTTGAAAAGTCTTGGGCTTTTAGTGTTGATCAAGTTCTCTCTCGGCGTGCCTATTCCAACTCTACTTTTCAGTATGGCTATTTTCCACATCCTGCCATGCACTCTGGTCTCATGTGGTGTTATTTCAGTGTGTAGTTTTGGAACCAGTCCTTCTAATTTTTCCATATGTAGATTATTATGTATCTCTTCCGCCTGCACTCTAGGGAATATAGATTTAATATTTATAGTTAGTTTCAATAACTTAGATGTTTTATTGAGTGGATTCTAGCAATAAAATATCTTTGCATGTTCTCCAGGTCAGCAATTTCTCCAGCTTTGAATTGGGCTGGAGAAATATTTCAACAATATTTCTCTCTAGATAGCATTAATGGCTTAAATATCTTAAAAGTATTATCAATGGCATGACATCTCTTGTTTTGAAGGTCTTGTTATCCAACGTGTTATTTTTCTTGCATTTGTGACAGCAACTTTGTTGCATCCTTTAAAAGTAAGGTCTTCAGAAACAATAACTGTACAACTTAAACTTTTACATTGATTTTTTTCGATAGTGTGGTTTGACTTTGTTTTATATGTAGTTTTTGATGTTTTATTCATTGTGCAGTAACTGGAATTTATCCTCATTAAACAGTGTTATTTTCTGTGGTCCGTTGCAAGACATCATTAGCATCGGATTGGAGACTTGCCGTGTCCTCTGTAGTGCCTACTCTCGTGAAAATTCTAGTGTTGCTGTATCTGCAAAAGATGATAAAGTACTATAGTTTGTATCCTTGTTTATGTCTGATTTGAGGATGAGGAAAAGTACCGGAGCAAGTACGGTACTGTACCTTGGGGAACTGAGCTTTTCACGGTGGATGATTCAGATCTTTTTTGGTTGACTATTACACTCTAGGTTCTCTTTGTTAGGTAGATAAAGATCCATCTGCTTACCTTGCCAGTAATTCCTTTTGTGTGCAATAACACCATGGTCACATTTGTCGAAGGCAAAATCTGTGTATATGTCATCAGCATTTTATTTTTTTTCCATGGCATCTAAGGCTTTGTCATAGCCTTAGATGCCAGCCTATTCATTTTGATGAATATAAAATTCTAGGAGTTCCGCTTGTCACCACCAGGTTATGATAGGTACTAACAAGTTTGAGGTGGATTTGGGTAAATCTTGTTTTATTTCGGTCATTTGCCAAGTTGTGTGGCACTTTTGAAGCCTCTTTTTCTGTGAACCCTCCAGCTGTCTGTAAAGTTTCACCGTCTTTCTGAATGCTTTCCTGGTGGGGCTTTGGTTCCTGGTAGGCCAAACAGAACTTCTGCAACTGATGTGACACTTCAGGAGGAGCGATCTCAGCAAGATAGCTTCAGGGAGCCAGCGGGTTCTCTGCAGATAAGTCTACTTAGGATGTCATAGTGACAATTAGCAGAAACATCCAGCCTTCAATCATTTTCTACTTCTACCGATTTAAAAGCTACCAAGAAACAAGTTGCAGGCTTGGTTCCTCCTAATAGTTGCCACATCTACATTATCCCTCCATTATGAGAGCCGGTGGGCCGGGGAAACAGCACGCTGGACTTGTGATCCTGTGGTCCTGGGTTCGATCCCAGGCGCCGGCAAGAAACAATGGGCAGAGTTTCTTTCACCCTATGCCCCCTGTTACCTAGCAGTAAAATAGGTACCTGGGTGTTAGTCAGCTGTCACGGGCTGCTTCCTGGGGGTGGAGGCCTGGTCGAGGACTGGGCCGCGGGGACACTAAAAAGCCCCGAAATCATCTCAAGATAACCTCATCTCAAGATATAGACAATGTCTGTCATTAAATACAGTATCTATCAACTCTCCTAGCTAGTCACAAGCACTTCTATATTTCATATTAAACAACCTATGGGTAAGACATTCTAATATTACATAATAGTTTCCTATGGTAAGCTCGAGACACCTCACTTAAAAGTACAGTTGAAAAGTGGCAACATCACCATGTCTAACTAGGCATTAATAATTTGCACCACTATTACAATACAGTTTTCTAACTTTTTTATTTACATAAAATGAAACTTACAATTTAAATAATATTCATCAAAATCTCCTTAGAATTTCTTGTGCTACTCAATACTAATATTGCAATACAAGAAATTAAAATTCACACATTTTACACAAACTATTATAATTGTTATGGCTTAGGCCTAAGCCTAATCAGTAACAACCTAACCCTCCATATTATGAGAATGAGTGAGTGATCTATAGGTATAATGTAATGTTTTCAGACGAGTGGTGGGCTAGTGAAGAGGGCGGTGATTGGAGTCGAGGTGAGACGTTAGAGCTTCTTTTCACAGTCAGGGAACTGTGGCAAGGCCAAGTGAAAATAGATTGGGACATGGTAAGTACTGTATTTGTACTATGTACGCTGCAGAGTATGGCTATTGATCTTGTTATAGGTAAACAAATATACATTATGTTAGTAAGGCACTCGAATGCCGTGTTCGTGTTCGGTAGTCGCCCCTTTGTTTGGCACTCGACTGTAAACATACGCCCCAGATGAGTCTTTCCCAGTCGCAGTTGTTCAGTGTACATCACCAGACTCCTCTACACATTCTTGTGTTTTCTTGTATATTTTTTATGTTCTTAGTGTAAATAAGTCACTATGGAAGCCAAGAAAGTTAGTGATAAGAGCCAAGCAAAAAGAAAGTTAGTACCACGATTGATATGAAAAAGAACTCGTAGCAAAATATGAAAATGGTGCCTGTGTGTTTTATCTTGCTGCCGAGTTTGGTATGTTAAATGCCTAAATCTAGTTCTCTAATAAAAGAAATGTGTGCAAAATGGGGGGGAAAAGTGCAAAGTTTTCTTTAAAAATATCACTGATAAAGCTGTGATAATGGTGGGGGACTGCCAAAGAATACCATCTTTCTTCCTTGGCTTCACTTTTCACACATACAATCACCTCCCCTAAGTGCAGGTAAAGTGTGTACAGTATTTGCCTTGATTTCATTTATTTATTTTTTTTATATATTTATTTTTGTCAGTATAAATATAGATACAAAAACTTCTAGCATATCATAATTGTTGACCTAACCTTAGCATAATGACAGGTGAGCATGATGATGAATGCTAGTGGATATCCACGCCATGATGAGTGTTGCCGGAACAGGTTCCAGCAGCTGTATAACGGTTATCTGGCAGCTTCAGAACACAACAAGAATTGTAGCATAAGAACCCGAAGACGACCACCCTTTTATTTCAAGATGAAATCTCTCTTTGACTTTAGTGAGACAAATCACACCTTTGATCCTGGTAAGTGTTTGCAACCACGTATTTACTGACATAAGTAAATGCCTTTAACTAACATTTTTTGCTGATGTGGCATTCTGCTTGTTTTCTTGCTTAAATTTAACTACCCTCTCAAGAAATTTACTCAAGACATTTTTAAACTCATTTTCTTTTTATAAACATGTTCATAGTTAGAAGATTCATTTTATTATCAAAATGTTTGAAAACAAATGTACTTGAGTGCAAGAAAAACAAACTTTTGATAAATGAAGTTGGGTGGGCAAGGCATGGCCGAGTTTACAAAAGTTGACAAACATTTCTACATTGTCCTATTTATGGTCATATATTCTTTATTTCTGGGAGGGGCCCCCCACAATAACTCCCTGTAGTTGTGCACTGGTCCAGCCAGGCTTTAGGGAGATGCACCCGGCCTCCAAGACTCACCCCGGGCCTACTGGGCGCCAGGACCAGAATCTCTCTCCGAGGCAAAATGGGAGTTTTGGGATCAGTCATAAATCCAAAACTAAGAAAAAATCCTTACTAGAAAGTATAAGTGCAACAAAGCATCCAACTGCTTGAAGAAAATTCAGCACCCAGAGGTAACACGGCAAATGGTTGTTACTTGGAATAAACACCCTAACCATGATGTACAGTACCTGGCTTCTGTTTGGTCAGCTTCAGAACTTCTACTCCTGGGGTCAGACTAAGTGCAGTTACAGGATGAGCGCTACGCTTGTGGTGTGTCCCGTCTTCCCAGTACTCTGTCATATGATGCTTTGAAACTACTGACAGTTTTGGCATTCACTACCACCTCGCTTAACTTGTTCTAACCCTCTACCACTCTGTTTGCAGAAGTGAACTTTCTCTTTTTTTTTTTTTTTTACAGCTTTGTTTTCTTAGTTTAAACCTATGTCCTCTTGTTGAAGTTGCAGTTTTTTTATTCTTCTTTGTCAATTTTGTTATTTCCTGTTATTATTGTGTATGTAGTGATCATATCTCCTCTTTTTCTTCTATCTTCTAGCTTTGATATATTTAACACCTCTAACCTCTCCTCATAGCTCTTGTTTCTTAGTTCCAAAAGTCATTTAATTGCATATCTTTGCACCTTTTCCAATTTATTGATGTGCTTCTTGCAATATGGGCACCATATATCTGCTGCATATTCCAATGTTGGTCTCAATAAGATCATGATTAATTTCTTTAATATTTTGCCAATATATTTATATTTTCTTTAATTGGTCCTTTTTCATAAATTCAGGAGTCCTCTTCAGAGGCACTGTTTTGAGTTAGCTTGGGAGCCACTGAGCCACCCTTCCTCAAAATCAAGTACGCTGTATGTATGATAATGAAATTACATTGTCTGGTGTGGTCTGCTGTAGCTGTCTGCATCTGCTTCGTTCCCTTCTTCCATGTGTGATGGAAGGATTTGTTGGGAAGTTTCATGAGGGAACTCTGAATGACCTGGGGCCAGATTCACGAAGCCGTTACGCAAGTACTTATGAACGTGTACATCTTTCCTCAATCTTTGACGTCTTTGGTTACGTTTATTAAACAGTTTACAAGCATAAAAACTTTCCAATTAACTGTTGTTATTGTTAGAAACAGCCTCCTGGTGCTTCAAAGCTCATTAACTGTTTAATACTTGTAAACAAAGTCACCAAAGGGTGAGAAAAGATACACAGGTTCATAAGTGCTTGCGTAACTGCCTTGTGAATCGGGTCCCTTGGGCTGTTACCTAGTAGCAGTCTGGTCTAATATGGTAGGTATATTGACAATAATATGGCAATGATCATTTAACTCGTTAATTTTATGTATCTAATTTCTTTTAATCAATTTCTTGTTTTATTAGAGCAAGTAGGTTCTAGTCCTGACTCGTCTAGATTCCTGGCCTCCTCTCAGAGGTGCAAGGAGTGGTGACATTTGTGTGTATTTATGCCACCACTGGGCACTCAGAAAGTCAGTGAGACAAAACATATCACTGCTGGCATCAGTTTACACCGCAGCCTCAAAAACTGCAGAAAGAACTCCATAAACAGTGTAAACAAACTATCAAAATCTTTTGAAACTAGCGCAAGCTCATTTGATAAAGGGAAGGGGTGGAGGGCAGTTCCCAGTCGGCCAGCTACTCGACCCTCAGTTCTATGATAAATGTGAACAATCCCCCTTACGACCTGGAAGGAGGGAAGGTGTCACGGAGCAACCGGGACTCTCACAGAAATTGGCTTTTCATTACATTCACCGCTGGTTTTCTGGGGATGGGGGGAACCCCTTATAGCTTCCTGAAGCTATCTACTCACAGAGAAGAAAAATAAAAGGGCACTGACCTGGGAGGAGGGAGCACCACAGGAACCGAGGTGAAGAATAGATACCCAGCCGAGAGACAAGCCCCAAAGGCACACAAGGGAGCCAGGGCCCAGGAACACCAAGTTCTTTAAGCTCAGAAATAATGCTTTGAGTTAGTCCAACAGTTCTTTCCTGAGCAGGCGATTCAGGCATGGAATCACTCCCATGCCCTTCCATTTGTTGTAACCTTTCAAGAGTCTTTCCTGGGAAGTGTTGTTAAATGAGGCAGGATTGTTACAATTTTTTTTTTTTTTTTTTTTTTTTTTTTGAGATATATACAAGAGTTGTTACATTCTTGTAGAGCCACTAGTACGCGTAGCGTTTCGGGCAAGTCCTTAATCCTACGGTCCCTGGAATACGATCCCCTGCCGCAAAGAATCGTTTTTTCATCCAAGTACACATTTTACTGTTGCGTTAAACAGAGGCTACAGTTAAGGAATTGCGCCCAGTAAATCCTCCCCGGCCAGGAAAGCAGAATTGCTTTCTGCTTATACCTGGTGATGGGTGGAAACAATAACTAGGCTGTCAACTAGCAGTTAACAGTGCACACAGTTTACTAGGTAGATTTCTTAAAATCAAAGTGTGCTTGGAGGTGGTTTTGTGTGTGTGTAGGTGATTGTACCTTTTGAGTTCATTCTGTGTTGAAGGGAGACTACTCCAGAATATCTTTTCCCATCTACAATACAGCTGGAGCATATGAAAATGTCCCTGCTACATTGGGGATGAGGTCATAGTGACCCTGTATGGAGCTCACTATATCCCACTGGGGAGGGGGGGGGGATGAGTTGGGTATTGCCTAAGGGAGTGACAGTATGGCTTGCTCAGTAATGAGCCTTAAATTTATACTCGAAGCTATTTTTAAGTTTTTCTAATTGGAATACTGTCAACAGAACCACTCGGAGGGCAAGAGATTGAAATGGATGAAAATAAAGTTCTTGAAGTGCTTGTTAGAGGATTAAGCATAATAAAAGGTAATTTCTGTCATAGTGTTCCCCGAAGACCACTGTTGGTGGCCCTGTCGAAGTACCTTAATGACCACTTCTGCCTCACAACTCCAGCCTTTCCTCCTCATCAGTAAGTAATGTTCTTTCAGTGTTTGCTAAGACGTATTCAGTTGTTCATTTGTTTATCAAAATATAAAGTAATTCAGGTTATAAATAGGGAAAGTAATATTGGAAGAGATAGAAAGTTTTAAGTACTTTGGAGAAATGCTACATAAAGATTAAGCATTGAATATCAAACACCTTTTTCTGGTAGGCCACTCAGTTGCTCCTTGAGCTATATCACTGGGCCTGTCAAACCTTACAAAATGCTCTCGTATTTCATTGGTTTGAGTTGGAAGTGGTAATGATTCAAAGCTAAAATAGTCCAACTTCTCTCCTCTACATGTTGGGTGTTTTTTAACCTGGAATATTGCCATTTGAATGGCAAGAAGATGGCTAGTTTGTTGTCCCACCAGTGTCTTTATTTGCAGCAGTAGTATGAGATGGCCTGGTACTCATTTCACCACTGTCCCTTCATTGTCTTCGGTTTCGGTTAGGGTCATCCTGTTTCTTTTGTCTTGACCGTTTCTTGGTCGACATCTCGTGTCTAATTCTGTCACCTGTTATCATTTGATATTAGAGGAGCCGTTGTTGATTGCATTCAGCATCAAGACCTCCTCATTGCCATTCAGGTAGTTGTGTTGTGATTTTTTTTCACCACCAGCTGGCTCATGCTGCTCCTGAGCTGTCCTGGTCTTTCTCTCCTTGCCTCGGTTTATGGTTTGCTCTTCAGTTCGTGATGTCTTTCTCAAGGCTTTGTTTTTGTTGGCTCTTGTATGATTGGGAAGCTTCAGGCATGTCTATAAAGGCAGGGGTTCTGTTCTTATTGCCCTGGTGGGCAGTTTGTTAGTATGGAGCCTTCTTTTCTGCCAAATGAGTTGGCTGGTTTCTGGAGGGTTCTTTTGGTGATGATGCTTGGGGGGTTTGGCCATGGATGCATCATTTGTTGTCCAGTCACAGCTCTTTGCCACTATCTGTGGGCCATTGGTTCTTATCTTGTTGAAGAACTTATCATATCTTGTTGGTTGACCCTGTTTGCTTGGTCTCCTGTTCCAATACTCGCCTTTTCCAAGTCATCTGCAGTGTCATTATGTCCTGGGCCAGTGACATTTGCAAATATATGGCTTCGGCAGCGGTCTTCTCTGGCATATCCTGGGCTGATATTCAGACTTGGGGATTTCGGTATTCTAACAGGAATTTGGTGGCCACGTATTTAGTTAATGCTCCCAGTCCAAATTAGTCTTTTGTTGCTTTGTCCATGCCTCTTCTTCCAAGAAGTCCTGTTCTTGTTCTCTATGAATAATTGGTTTCAGGGAGCTACCAGGGGGCTCTCCTATAAACCTAGCATTGAATGTAATGATATGCCTCTTTCTGGTAGAGCCCCAGTGGCTACCCAATTCCCTCACTCCCTTCCAGGTTCGTTTGGTTTTTTGATGAATTGCTCATCAGGTTCAGAACCGAGTAGGGAAGTCTGCTGAGCTCAGGGGCTGGGCCGCCTGGTGGTGGTGGTTGGTGCTTATGAGTTTCGTGCTAGTTTGTGTGAATCCCTTTGGTTCATGTGAATTGTTTACAGAGTTCTTTAGTGGTTTCAAGACTTCGTTTTCTATGAACCCTTCCATTGTCTGTAAGGCTTCTCTGCCTTTCTGGATGCATTCCCGGTGGCGGGACAAATTGTCACTCGGTCTCTCTGCTTCTGGGAGGGGGCCAGTTGGGCCAGATTCTGGCTCTGGTAGGGCATGTTTTTTAAACTGATATGACCCATTAACGTGGAGTGCATGCTAGGTCACCTCAGCAGCTCCATCAGCAAGATAGCTGCAGGGAGCGGCTGGGGCTCTACCAGAAAGAGGCATTTAATTTCATTCAATTCTGTTTTTTGTTTTTTTTATTGGAACTGGAGTTCTTCACTAAGATCTAAAATTAATGTTGCAGGATATGGTATCTGATGGTGAAGCTTCATCATATTCATCAAGATGATGAATATGATAATACAATAGTACCCAACGAAATAAATTTACATGACCAGTGGCAGAACCACAGCCTTCCAATGGTTGCTTATGGACTTCTTGCTGTGCCTCTTCCTGGATGGCAGTCTGTAAGTCTTAGTTATGTAACCTAAGATATTATTCATTTGTAAAGAAATTACAATAATTGAATTATTTTAATCATTTATATGATTTTTTTATAGGTCAAGCATTTCTGAATAAATGGTTAACAAATCAGTTCAGTAATCTTACTATAAAATAAGCTTTTTTTAATCAAGTAAATTATACATATCTTCTTGCACTTATTTGTGTGTTGAGCACATAGTTATTTCTTCAGTTTATTCCTTCAAATAATACATGCACTTGTTCGCCTACATTTTGCATCTGTTTAACAATTATCTTTGCAAACCATCTTTCTTGTGCTTCTACTGTAACCCCCCTTTCCCCCCACATGCCTACAGTCTCATATCCTCCTAAAGAATGTCTTTGGACTCCTTGCAAATTTTGCACCAACCATTTCGGTTATACCCATTTTTCATTAGAAATAGAAAACTACCGAATATTTCCCTTTGAGCATTCTTACATCCCCCACCATTACCCGTGCTTAACATTTTCATGGCTTGGGGGGGATGTTAGTTAGCAGAAAAGGATGTTAATAATTTCTGCTAGCAGTGATTAATTATATAATTATTTGAGGCAGGATTAGTTTGTCCGTGTTCCCAAATCCTGTAACATTTATATTCTATAATATCCTCCGGACAGCATTCATTGCTTTGGGTTTCACTCCTACCCCATGCACACTTTATGCTCTAGTTAAATTCCATCATTAGAAACATGTTACAAAAAGTGCCCGCCAGGTCAAAGGCCGGCATACAAGCAGGTGAGTATATAATCATTTTGGCAGGAAAAGCATGCTTAGGTTCTAGACAGTTGGTTGTCATCTGAAAGGGAGTGGATGATTCTCACAATTTTAGCTTACTGGCCAGCCTGCTGGCTAGTTGCTAGCCAGAGCTAGTTGGTTGGCCAGCCTGACTCACTGGTCAACTACCTAGCTGACTGACTGTCACATGTTTTCATCATGTTTGAATCTCCCTTTCCCCTCTCCCCACATACCCCTCCCTCCCTCTCTTTCCAGCCCTGTTATTGTGCATTAGCATGATGCAACACCAAAGAGTCAGTTGCATTTTTCAACCTCAGTATCCAGGTTTTAATATATGACCTTGTGAGAATGTACTATATACATATCTATATGTATATAGTACTATATACATTAGTCCCAATATACTACAAACATTAAGCACTACATTGTTGTGGTTACCTATATCCATGCCCCATTAATAATTAATGTGATTAACAAAGGCAATTGTTGGGATTAATTTAGAAGAACTTTAGTCATTATCCAACATTGAAATAAATTTTCCACAATAGCCAAGTAAGTGACTGAATTTTTTGCTTAAATTTCACATAGTCAGGGCATGCATTTTAACAATAGTACTAGAAGAAAAAATTAAATTTAATTTCTTGTGTATGCAGGAATTCTCATGTAATGTTTGTGCAGTCCAGAAGTTAAGGCTCCTAGTAAAATGGATCTTACTGCATTTATTATCGATTGGTTAGATCAAATTATTTTGCACTTTGAAGGATTGAGGGCAATTCCAATCTACCTTTTAAAAAGATTTACCAGCTAAAGATTCTCTAGCAGCGACTCTTGTGTACCTGCCGTTGTGCCATCATCCAGGACCCAGATGTTGAGCTTGCTGGTCAACCTGCTTGTGTCAACCTCTTCAGCCATGCAGAAGAGGAGACGAGCAAGAGAATCCCTTTGCTGAACACCTGCAGAATTTACTTTTATGCTTCTCCTAACAACAATGTCGACACCTTGCTGTGTCTGGCTGAAACAAAGGTTGAAGAGAATAAGAAAGCATGGTTTAACTGCTTCTAACACAATCTCTCTTAACAGGTGAAATCATATTATTTCCGACAGTTTTTGAGAAGTCATTAATGTATGCTCGTACTGCATGAGCTGCTGCTTCTCATTCATGAGGAATGCCAAAACTAGCTGGTGTGGTTGAAACATTGTAGCAGCGTCTGGATGCTTCTGACAGCTGCCCTGGTAATGGGGTGACTATTGGTCTGATTCCATCATCATTCTTCTTAATGGCTGTTTATCTATTAACTATTTTATGTATCTTTTCTCAGGTTTGTGACTGGAGTGTAGAAGAAGTGTACTTGTTGACAGAGACGGCCATTAATTGGGAACTTCAGCCTCGGAACTTACAGTCAGTCGGAAAAACCATGGCAATTGTAGCCAGCGAGGTGTTAAGATCTAATGGGTTTGAAAAAACCTCTTTGCGGTGCCAGGACCAGTGGCAGTATCTTGTAGCAACATTCAAGCATGGTGGTTACAAGCAACTTACTGAGCAAATTAATCTTCTCTATTTACTAGCACCTTGTATGCTAGATCCCCAACCATCTTACTTATATCCAACTGTCCGAGTTTCTAAAAACACTGAGCAGCAACAAGATTGTCAGACAAATAAATTCAAGCTGCCAGTTCAGGCAACAAAACCACAAAAAATACAAACCAAAGTACCCCCACAGTTGGTAAATAAGGAGCAAACCCCAAAAGTGTCTTCAAGAAAGTTAGAAATAAATGAAAAGAATGTGGCCGAGTTGGCAGATTGTAAACTGAATTTGCAAGAAACTAAAAGCAAAAGTGCTCCAGGAAATGTGGTCTCATATGTTCAGATTAATGTCTTGCAGCAGTCCGTCCCAAAGAAGCGTCATGTACAAGTCTCAACTGATGAAATAAGAGAGTGGGAGGTAGAGGAAGTTGTTAGTTCAACTATGATCGATATGAAGGAAGAATCAAATTTTGTGGATTCAACAGGAACTTCATTAGATAAAAACTCTCCAAAAAGTACAGAAGTTGAGGAACAAGTCTCTGATAGAGACCAGGACAGATTTACATCCGCCACAGAAATAAAATCTTCAAACAGCAGCCCATCAAACAAAATTACATATATTTTACAGTGTGATAGTGATTCACAAGAAGATAAAGTGAAAGTAGAGATAATAAGTATTAAAGAAGGTAAAAGAACAAAATTGATTGAATGCAGAACTGTAAAAGGAATTGTTCCATCTCGATTGCTTAAACTCTATTATCCCGCTAACTTCGTAATACCATCTGGCCTTAAACACATGTATATTCCCAGGATATTAGTTCATCCAGATATTGTAACTGCTAAAAAAAAGATGAAAGTGTCTCATTCTCGTGATAAACCTGCCTTGCCCAAGTCTAAAACAACTTTTAATCCATCAGTACTACAGGCACCCTACTTAAATATAAAGACAGAATCAGAAGAAATTCAATTTGGGGAAAGTGGTTTTGATGAACCAGATGATTCAAATATCCAATTTGACTCTAATGATGATCAAAGTGAAGAATCCAAAAGAGGTGGAATAATGAAACTATTGGAACAGTATAGCCAGCAGTGTAGAGAGGAAAAGACAAGATTGTTGAACACACTACAGGAAAGTCATCAACAGCAGACATTGGTACTGAAGCAAATCCTAAATGTCTTCCAAAATCTCCAAAACATTTTGTAATTAATCACAAATAATTCTTATTAATGTTATTGATAGAAAAGGTTATATTTCATATAGTAATATACTATAATCTACTGTTCCTGCATTAGCATTATTGCTCTTGTAAGATTTTTTATATATTTTTTTTTATCTGACATCAAAACTTGTGAATGTATAGAGCATATCAAGTGCTTTTTGATTCTGTATGTGCCAGCTTGTTGAAAGCTAAACAAAATTTAACCTTGAATATATGTGGCTTCAATTAAGGAGCTGAATTGTACTGCAAATACTGCATGTTCATTCATACAAGGCACATTCTCTACTTTTATACCTTCCTAGCAGTGTAACAATTATGTAATAGCAATACTGTATTTATTCACATCCTTAAATTCAACTTGTTTTAATTTGTTTAATTATTTTCCTTTATATATATAATTGTAATTTCCATTCTTTTACCCCTCATGGCCCCCTCTCCGCTCAGCTCGTTGTCGCCGTGTGGGGGCTTAGTGGGCAGCTGCCAGAGTGTGATGCTCCTTGGGACAGTCCTCTGTCCTTTTCTAGCCTTGTGCTCCTGCTGCCGTCCTCTCCAATTCTGCTGGGCATCTTTTCCTTTTCCTTCTGTTTCGTCTTTTCTCCCCCCTCTTCTCCTATCTGCTTGCCGTTTCCTGCCGACCTTTTGCTCGTTCTGGTTCTTCCCTTGGACTTCTTCTATTTTGACGCCCGGGTGCTTGAGGAGGCATACTCTTGCACCCGTAGAACTGTAGTACCCGACGTCGAGAGCGAGGGGAACCTTTTATTGTCAATCCCCCTTTCGTCACTGAACCCGATCTCGACAGACTGTCGGTTTCTTAAGGTGGCGTTTGTGGGGCGTATACTCACGACGCACCCCTAGGAGGCCTCGGCAAGATCGGCGATAGCTTCTTGTTGGGTGTCGTGCCTCTAATTGTGGCTCCATGGTGGGTGTGGGGGCACATTCGTGAATGAATTCTTCTTTTTGTAATGATGATAACCCCTGTTTCGGCTGCTTCTGGTTTACCTTCTCAGGCTCGTGGGGTGGGCGACCAAGCCCCCGAGTCGGTCCGTATTGGAAGACCGGGCTCTGTAGCCTCCGCTGCATTGGGCCCCGACCTTGTTCCTCCTTTGGCCTCTCTGACTCCTTCCCCTGGCTCCCCTCCCTCCTCTGTGGTTGGGTCGAGCCCCAAGCCCCCAGTGGTGACTACCTCGTCCCCTAGCGTGGCTCCTTCTCTAGTTGTAACTACTGCGCCTTTTAACCCCTCTCTCTCTGGGGGTTCTCACCGCCGTCTTCGTCACGGCCGCCCTCGCTCGATTCCTTCCAGTTCTGCTACCTATCAAGCCTTGTTTGGTCCCGTTTCGTGGGCCAAATATTTTGATCTCCTCCCTCTTGATTCTGCGCCTCCTGACGATTTCTCCCTTCATCGACATCTCATTGATTCCGTGGATGCCTCCATTACTTTTAACCCCACTCGTCTCGGTACGCGTGTCGTTGCTGCTCCTTCTCAGGATGCTGCTTCCCGCTTGGCTGCCTTATCCTGCCTTGGCGAGACCCCCGTTCGGGTCTCGAAGAACGTTCAGTTGAATGCCAGTGTTGGCACTATTTTGCTCCCGCCCCATGTTGCGACCGGTGTTCGGGACCTACGCGACTGCCACGACGATATTCGACATATCCTCGCTGCCCAGGGCCATTCTATTCCCCAGGTGGACACGTTTACTCGTCCCCCTCGTGGTAGTCGCCGTCAACCCCTCCGGGTTGTGAAGATTACCTTTGATGGTAGGACCCTTCCACCCTCTGTCATTCTTGCTGGTGCCAGGTGCTCTGTCCAGGAGTACGTTCCTTCTCCTCGGCTCTGCAACAAGTGCTGGAGGTTTGGGCATGGTGCCCTCCGCTGCTCCGGGACTGTCTCTCTCTGTCCTTTGTGTGGTGGCGAAGGTCACTCTAAGTCGGAGTGCGCTTCTCCCCAGGCTCGTTGCCTCAACTGCGGTGAGGCCCATCCTACCTTCTCCCGTGCGTGTGTCCATTACAAGCTTGAGGCAGCCGTCCTCAACTTGAAGCACCGGGAGCGTTTATCTTTTCCTGAGGCGAGGCGCCAGGTTCGCCGGCTCCCGCCTTATGCTAATATCTCTTATGCTCGCGTGTTGCGCTCTTCCTCTCCTCGTCCTTCCCGCCTTCCTCAGACTCACAACCGTTTCCAGGCCTTGGACCCTGATGCGCCCACTGCCCCCTCCTCTGTCCCTTTGGGTTCTCTCCCGAAGGATCCTCCTCCTGGTCCTCTGTCTGGGGTTCCCCTTCCTTCTACCCGGTCTGTCGTGTCTTCTGTGTCTCCTTCCTCGTCCCCCTCCGATCCTCCTTCCCATCCTCTTCCTCCATCTATCGGCTCTCCCCGCCGCCTGTCGGTGCGGGCGGATGTCCATCGCTCTCCTAACGGCCGTCGTGTGTGCTCTCGTTCGGCTTCTCCTGTTGAGACACTGGAATCCGTTGCCCGGTACGTAGTTGCTGGGACACCGGTCTCTTTAAGTCAGAAGCGTAAGCCTGGCTCCTCTCCTTCCTCTTCCCCGGCGGGTAAGAAGGCTTCGCTTTCTTCCTCAGCTCCTCCTTCTGGCTCTGTTGCTCCTTCCACTCCCGTTTCAGTGCTTGCGCCCCCTGTTCCCGCTATGGAGGTTTCTTTGGCCCCTGCTTCCCTTTCGGTTGCTGCTCTTGCTGGGGTGCGCTCCTCTCTTTCTACTCCCCCTCTTCCTGCTGCTGTCCTTGACTGCTCCTCTCCGTTGTCTCCTCCTCCTCCTCCTCCTCCTCCTCCTCCTCCTCCTCCTCCTCCTCCTCCGGACCCTGCCCGCCCACCTCTGATCTGTTCTCCCGTTTCCTTCCCTCCGTCTTTGCTCAGTTTACCCATGCCCCCTAACCCTGACTTTGCTGACCCTGATCCCGACCCTGATATTCTTTAACGTGCTCTGTTGGTCTTTCGCCTTTGTTTCTTCCTTGTTCTCTGTTTTTGTCCTTTCTCTTCTCGTCGTTGTCCATTCTTCAATGGAACGTTCGAGGTTATTACGCTAATTTCCTCGAACTCCAACTTCTGATTTTGCGGTTTTCGCCCCTTTGTGTCTGTCTCCAGGAGCCGATGCTTGGTGCTCGTCCTGGTCGTTTTCGTGGCTATTCCTTTCTCTCCCCCCCCCCAGCCATTGCTGGGGCTTCTAATTCTTCTGCTCTCTTGATTCGGGCTGATGTTCCCTTTGTTCCTTTACTTTTTCCTTCGCCTCTCCATTGTTCTGCTGCTCGTATCTTTGTGGGGAAATGGTACACAGTTTGTTCCATTTATCTCCCCCCGAGTGTCCCGCTCTCTCTTCCTGATTTGAAACACCTCCTAGACTCCTTGCCGGAGCCTGTGCTCCTGCTGGGTGACTTCAATTGTCGTCATTCTCTTTGGGGTGACGTTCTGACGAATACCCGGGGTCGCCTCCTTGAGCCGTTTCTCCTCTCTTCTTCCCTGTCTCTTCTGAATTCTGGTGAGCCCACTCATTTGGACTCTCGAACTCGTACCCTTTCTTGTCTTGATCTTTCTCTCTGCTCTTCTTCTCTTTACTTAGATTTCACATGGCAGGTTCTTGATGACCTCCATGGAAGTGATCATTTCCCCATCCTTGTTTCCTTTTTCTCTTTTCGCCCTTCCCTCTCTTTCCCTAGGTGGCAGTTTGCTAAGGCGGACTGGACCCTATTTTCCCTCAGTGCTACTCTCTCTGACCTCTCCCTTCTGCCCCTCTCTCGCGCTCTCCTCCTTTTTCATGACACTGTCTTCGACGCTGCCCTCCGCTCTATTCCTCGCTCTTCCTCTCGGGGTCCACGGAAGTGCGTTCCCTGGTGGAATGCGGACTGTGCTCGGGCTGTCCGCTGTAAGCGTGCAGCCTGGAAGAAGCACCGCCGTAGGCAGCCGACCGATTCTTTTCTTTTCTTTCGGAAAGCGAGTGCGGTGGCCCGTAGGGCCATCCGTACGGCTAAACGTGAATGTTGGGCATCTTATGTCTCGACAATTACGTCCGAAACCCCTCTGGCCCAGATCTGGAAGCGTATCCGCAAGATAGCGGGTAAGTTCGTTCCCGATGTTTCACCGGTCCTTCACCTCCATGATACTCTTGTGGCGGACCCGTTGCAGGTCGCTTCCGAACTGGGTTCCCACTTTTCTTCTGTTAGCTCTGGTCTTCATCTTCCCCAATCTTTCCTTCTTCGTAAACCTGTCCTTGAGTCTCGTCCTTTAGATTTCTGCACTCATCTTCAGCTTCCCTATAATGATCCCTTCTCTCTCTCTGAACTTCGTTCTGCCCTGGCCCTCTGCGGTTCTACGGCGGCGGGCTCCGATGGTATTCATTATGAGATGCTTCGCCATTTCCCTCCGAGCACGTCTCAGTATTTACTGAGTCTGTATAATCGGATCTGGGAGTCGTCGTCAGTCCCTGAGGACTGGCTCGATGCCGTTGTCCTCCCTGTTCGCAAACCGGGGTCTCTGGGTACTTCCCCTAAGGACTTTCGCCCTATTGCTCTCACAAGTTGTGTCTGCAAACTCTTTGAACGTATGGTTAACGTTCGTCTGATGTGGTTCCTGGAACACCATCACCTCCTCTCCCCTTCTCAATTTGGTTTCCGCAAGTGCCGCAGCACGACAGATGTCCTGGTGAACTTGGAGGTCTATATACGTACTGCTTTTGCTGCGAAGACCTCCGTTGTTGCCGTCCTTTTTGACCTAGAAAAGGCTTACGACACCACTTGGCGTTATCATATCCTATCTCAACTTCATTCTTTTGGCCTTCGTGGTCATCTCCCTCTCTTTCTCCGCAGCTTCCTCTCTCGTCGTTCCTTTCGGGTGCGCCTTGGTACCGCTCTCTCTCCCTCTTTTCAGCAATACGAAGGTGTGCCCCAGGGTAGTGTTCTGAGCACTACTCTTTTTCTGGTTGCCCTCAATGGTCTTCTTTCCTCTCTTCCTTCTGGTGTCTTCTCCGCTCTCTATGTCGATGATCTTACCCTTTGTTGTCAGGGTGATGATTCGCCTCTCCTTCAACGCCGGCTTCAACTTGCGATTGATGCCGTGTCGTCTTGGGCCACAGGTCATGGCTTCAAGTTCTCTACTTCTAAGACTTGTGCCATGACTTTTACGTGGAAACGGGTTGTTCTTCGTCCCTCTTTGTCACTTTATGGTCATCCCCTTGAATACAAAGATTCCGCGAAGCTTTTGGGGTTATTCCTTGACACTCGTTTGTCTTGGTCTCCCCATATCTCTTACCTCCGTGTTGAGTGCTCTAAGTCCCTTACCCTCCTTCGGGTCTTGTCCCATACTTCTTGGGGGGCAGATAGGCGCACTCTCCTTGCTTTACATTCCTCTCTCGTCCTGTCTAAGCTCGATTATGGTTGCCCTGCTTACTCGTCTGCTTCTCCTTCTACTCTTCGCCGTCTTGATGCTTTGCACCATGCTGGGTTGCGCCTCAGTTCTGGTGCCTTTCGTTCGACTCCCGTCCTTAGCTTGTATGTTGACACTGGCTTCCTGTCTCTCCAGGACCGCCGTGATCGCTACTGTCTTCGCTATCTTGCGCGGTCCTTGCAACATCCTTCCTCTCGTCTCTGTCGTGCTTTAACTTTTACCCCTCCTGCGGTTCCTGTTCCTCTTCACCACCTCCCTCTTTCTGTCCGGTTATCTCGCCTGCAGGATTCTCTTTCCGTTCGTATTTCTGATGTTTCTCCTCGTGTTGTTCCTTCTTTGCCCCCGTGGAGGGTCCCTCTTCCGCGGTTTTGTACATCCTTGACTCGTATCACTAAAGCTTTTACCCCTCCTACAGTTCTAAAACGCCTTTTCCTCGAGCACTTTTCTTCTCACTCCCGCTCCGTTTCTGTCTTCACCGATGGGTCTAAGTCAGCGGACGGTGTTGGCTACTCTGTTGTTTTTCCTGATCGCACTTATATGTGTCGCTTGCCTCCGGAGACTAGCATCTTTACAGCGGAACTTTATGCTATTCTCTATGCTCTTCGTCTCCTGCTTTCTCGTTGTCAGTCTTCCTTTGTGGTTGTTGTTGACTCTCGTAGTGCCCTCATGGCTCTCGGGTGCTTTAATCCAGTTCATCCGGTAGTTGTCGAGATCCAGCATTGGCTGTTTCTCGTTCACAGTAAATTTAAGTCGGTTGAGTTTTGTTGGGTTCCCAGCCATATTGGCGTGTCTTTAAATGAGCGTGCGGATGCTGCCGCTAAGGAAGCTGTCCGCTCTTGTCCCATCTCTCGTAAAGGCATTCCGTATTCCGACTTTTACCCGGTTATCCATTCCTCAGTCCTTACCCGTTGGCAGGCTTCTTGGTTGTCTGTTACTGGTAACAAGCTACGTACTCTTAAATGTTGTGTTTCCTCGTGGCCGTCCTCCTTCCACCGTAACCGGCGGTGGGAAACAGCTCTAGCGAGGTTGCGTATTGGCCATACTCGCTTAACCCATGGTCACTTGATGGAGCGCCGCCCTGCTCCTTATTGTCCTAGTTGCATTGTCCCTCTTACGGTCGTGCATGTCCTTCTTGAATGTCCTGACTTCCAGGACGAGCGTGTGTCTTGCTTTCCGACCGCCCCTCGCGGTCACCTATCCCTCGATAGAATTCTTGGTGACTCGGATACTTTTGATATCGTTCGCCTTATGCGTTTTTGTTCTCGTATTGGCATCCTTGGTGATATTTAGCGCCCTCTGATTATTTTGCGTATTTGATGGTGCTACATAGCCTTCCCGGTTTGGTGCCTTCTTTTGATAATTACTTACTTACTTACTTAATCTTCATCATCATCAAACATTAACCCACCATTTGGTCACCACTTGGTCCGGGAGACATCTCCCGTCACGCAGGGTGCAGTTGCACCTCCACAGATCTCCAGTATCAGCTCTTGATACTGGCAATGGCTCAAAAGGGCCACCACTTACGGGCTATTCATGCCCGTGCCACCTTTTCGATGGTTTAATCGTCATCTTGGACACATTCATGGGAGACATCTCCCGTCACGCTGAGTGCACTTGCACCTCCACAGATCTCCAGTATCAGCTCTTGATACTGGTGATGGCTCGAAAGGGCCACCACTTACGAGCTATTCATGCCCGTGCCATCTTTTGGGTGGCTTCATCTTCATCTTCTTCATCTGTTTAAAACACGGGAGACATCTCCCGTCACGCTGGGTGCAGTCGCACCTCCACAGATCTCCAGTATCATCTATTGATACTGGTGATGGCTCAAAAGGGCCACCACTTACCAATTCATGCCCGTGCCACCTATTGGGTGGCTTCATCTTCATCTTAACACATTCACAAGGGAGACATCTCCCATCATGCAGGGTGCATTCGCACCTCCACAGATCTCCAGTATCACCACTTGATACTGGTAATGGCTTAAAATGGCCACCACTTACGGGCTATTCATGCCCGTGCCACCTTTTGGGTGGCTTAATCTTCATCATCATCTCCGTCTTTGCTTAGTTTACCCATGCCCCCTAACCCTGACTTTGCTGACCCTGATCCCGACCCTGATATTCTTTAACGTGCTCTGTTGCTCTTTCGCCTTTGTTTCTTCCTTGTTCTCTGTTTTTGTCCTTTCTCTTCTCGTCGTTGTCCATTCTTCAATGGAACGTTCGAGGTTATTACGCTAATTTCCTCGAACTCCAACTTCTGATTTTGCGGTTTTCGCCCCTTTGTGTCTGTCTCCAGGAGCCGATGCTTGGTGCTCGTCCTGGTCGTTTTCGTGGCTATTCCTTTCTCTCCCTCCCCCCCCCCAGCTGTTGCTGGGGCTTCTAATTCTTCTGCTCTTTTGATTCGTGCTGATGTTCCCTTTGTTCCTTTACTTTTTCCTTCACCTCTCCATTGTTCTGCTGCTCGTGTCTTTGTGGGGAAATGGTACACTGTTTGTTCCATTTATCTCCCCCCGAGTGTCCCGCTTTCTCTTCCTGATTTGAAACGCCGCCTAGACTCCCTGCCGGAGCCTGTGCTCCTGCTGGGTGACTTCAATTGTCGTCATTCTCTTTGGGGTGACGTTCTGACGAATACCCGGGGTCGCCTTCTTGAGCCGTTTCTCCTCTCTTCTTCCCTGTCTCTTCTGAATTCTGGTGAGCCCACTCATTTGGACTCTCGGACTCGCACCCTTTCTTGTCTTGATCTTTCTCTCTGCTCTTCTTCTCTTTACTTAGATTTCACGTGGCAGGTTCTTGATGACCTCCATGGAAGTGATCATTTCCCCATCCTTGTTTCCTTTTTCTCTTTTTGCCCTTCCCTCTCTTTCCCTAGGTGGCAGTTTGCTAAGGCAGACTGGACCCTATTTACCCTCAGTGCTGCCCTCTCTGACCTCTCCCTTTTGCCTCTCTCTCGCGCTCTCCTCCTTTTTCATGACACTGTCTTCAACGCTGCCCTCCGCTCTATTCCTCGCTCTTCCTCTCGGGGTCCATGGAAGTGCGTTCCCTGGTGGAATGCGGACTGTGCTCGGGCTGTCCGCTGTAAGCGTGCAGCCTGGAAGAGGCACCGCCGTAGGCAGACGACCGATTCTTTTCTTTTCTTTCGGAAAGCGAGTGCGGTGGCCCGTAGGGCCATCCGTACAGCTAAACGTGAATGTTGGGCATCTTATGTCTCAACAATTACGTCCGAAACCCCCTCTGGCCCAGATCTGGAAGCGTATCCGCAAGATAGCGGGTAAGTTCGTTCCCGATGTTTCACCGGTCCTTCGCCTCCATGATACTCTTGTGGTGGACCTGTTGCAGGTCGCTTCTGAACTGGGTTCCCACTTTTCTTCTGTTAGCTCTGGTCTTCATCTTCCCCAATCTTTCCTTCTTCGTAAACCTGTCCTTGAGTCTCGTCCTTTAGATTTCTGCACTCATCTTCAGCTTCCCTATAATGATCCCTTCTCTCTCTCTGAACTTCGTTCTGCCCTGGCCCTCTGCGGTTCTACGGCGGCGGGCTCCGATGGTATTCATTATGAGATGCTTCGCCATCTCCCTCCGAGCACGTCTCGGTATTTACTGAGTCTGTATAATCGGATCTGGGAGTCGTCGTCAGTCCCTGAGGACTGGCTCGATGCCGTTGTCCTCCCTGTTCCCAAACCGGGGTCTCTGGGTATTTTCCCTAAGGACTTTCGCCCTATTGCTCTCACAAGTTGTGTCTGCAAACTCTTTGAACGTATGGTTAACGTTCGTCTGATGTGGTTCCTGGAACACCATCACCTCCTCTCCCCTTCTCAATTTGGTTTCCGCAAGTGCCGCAGCACGACAGATGTCCTGGTGAACTTGGAGGTCTATATTCGTACTGCTTTTGCTGCGAAGACCTCCGTTGTTGCCGTCCTTTTTGACCTGGAAAAGGCTTACGACACCACTTGGCGTTATCATATCCTATCTCAACTTCATTCTTTTGGCCTTCGTGGTCATCTCCCTCTCTTTCTCCGCAGCTTCCTCTCTCGTCGTTCCTTTCGGGTGCGCCTTGGTACCGCTCTCTCTCCCTCTTTTCAGCAATACGAAGGTGTGCCCCAGGGTAGTGTTCTGAGCACTACTCTTTTTTTTTCTGGTTGCCCTCAATGGTCTTCTTTCCTCTCTTCCTTCTGGTGTCTTCTCCGCTCTCTATGTCGATGATCTTACCCTTTGTTGTCAGGGTGATGATTCGCCTCTCCTTCAACGCCGGCTTCAACTTGCAATTGATGCCATGTCGTCTTGGGCCACAGATCATGGCTTCAAGTTCTCTACTTCTAAGACTTGTGCCATGACTTTTACGCGGAAACGGGTTGTTCTTCGTCCCTCTTTGTCACTTTATGGTCATCCCCTTGAATACAAAGATTCCACGAAGCTTTTGGGGTTATTCCTTGACACTCGTTTGTCTTGGTCTCCCCATATCTCTTACCTCCGTGTTGAGTGCTCTAAGGCCCTTACCCTCCTTCGGGTCTTGTCCCATACTTCTTGGGGGGCAGATAGGCGCACTCTCCTTGCTTTACATTCCTCTCTCGTCCTGTCTAAGCTCGATTATGGTTGCCCTGCTTACTCGTCTGCTTCTCCTTCTTCTCTTCGCTGTCTTGATGCTTTGCACCATACTGGGTTGCGCCTCAGTTCTGGTGCCTTTCGATCGACTCCCATCCTTAGCTTGTATGTTGACACTGGCTTCCTGTCTCTCCAGGACCGCCGTGATCGCTACTGTCTTCGCTATCTTGCGCGGTCCTTGCAACATCCTCTCGCCTCTGTCGTGCTTTAACTTTTACCCCTCCTGCGGTTCCTGTTCATCTTCACCACCTCCCTCTTTCTGTCTGGTTATCTCGCCTACAGGATTCTCTTTCCGTTCGTATTTCTGATGTTTCTCCTCGTGTTGTTCCTTCTTTGCCCCCGTGGAGGGTCCCTCTTCCGCGGTTTTGTACATCCTTGACCCGTATCACTAAAGCTTTTACCCCTCCTACGGTTCTAAAACGCCTTTTCCTCGAGCACTTTTCTTCTCACTCCCGCTCCGTTTCTGTCTTCACCGATGGGTCTAAGTCAGCGGACGGTGTTGGCTACTCTGTTGTTTTTCCTGATCACACTTATATGTGTCGCTTACCTCCGGAGACTAGCATCTTTACAGCGGAACTTTATGCTATTCTCTATGCTCTTCGTCTCCTGCTTTCTCGTTGTCAGTCTTCCTTTGTAGTTGTTGTTGACTCTCGTAGTGCCCTCATGGCTCTCGGGTCCTTTAATCCGGTTCATCCAGTAGTTGTCGAGATCCAGCATTGGCTGTTTCTTGTTCACAGTAAATTTAAGTCGGTTGAGTTTTGTTGGGTTCCCAGCCATATTGGTGTGTCTTGAAATGAGCGTGCGGATGCTGCCGCCAAGGAAGCTGTCCGCTCTTGTCCCATCTCTCGTAAAGGCATTCCGTATTCCAACTTTTACCCGGTTATCCATTCCTCAGTCCTTACCCGTTGGCAGGCTTCTTGGTTGTCTGTTACTGGTAACAAGCTACGTACTCTTAAATGTTGTGTTTCCTCGTGGCCGTCCTCCTTCCACCGTAACCGGCGGTGGGAAACAGCTCTGGCGAGGTTGCGTATTGGCCATACTCGCTTAACCCATAGTCACTTGATGGAGCGCCGCCCTGCTCCTTATTGTCCTATTTGCATTGTCCCTCTTACAGTCGTGCATGTCCTTCTTGAATGTCCTGACTTCCAGGACGAGCGTGTGTCTTGCTTTCCGACCGCCCCTCGCGGTCGCCTGTCCCTCGATAGAATTCTTGGTGACTCGGATACTTTTGATATCGTTCGCCTTATGCGTTTTTGTTCTCGTATTGGCTTCCTTGGTGATATTTAGCGCCCTCTGATTATTTTGCGTACTTGATGGTGCTACATAGCCTTCCCGGTTTGGTGCCTTCTTTTGATAATTACTTACTTGGGCAGCGCCCACTCATCTTGTGAGTGGACATACCGCCATAGCAGCATGTACATCACTACCCAAAAGGAAGAAATCCCACGGGGTTGTTCATCCTGTAAGACATCAAGCAGAAGTTGCCCAGGAAACAGCGGTGAAAGGGAATACGGTACTTATTTCATAACCAGGACCCAGAAACTGGGCAGCTGTAAGTGTCTTTGCCCACAGGTGTTGGAATGCTTCCCTGTACAGGAACCAGCTTGCATCTTGCCTGAAATGCTATGCTTGTTAGTGGTTTTGCAAGAACGTCAAAATATTCAGATGTTTATTCAGATTCAGATGTTTATTCAGGTAAGGTATATACATACAAGTGATGTTACATTAATGGATTGATATATAGATAGAGCTAGTACATACAATGCCTAAAGCCACTATTACGCAATGCGTTTCGGGCAAGAAAAACATTAATATCTAGAACTTAATACTAATTGAGCATAAAGAATAAAAGGTGTTGAGAACAAATACAAATAAAGATAAAAAAAAAGGGGGAACATGACTGAAAAAGCAGCACAAATACAATAAGTTGACAAACAGTGTTGATAAAGAAAAAAAAAAAAGAAAATAACAGACATGGGTTGACAATAGAGGAGTGAGGTAGATTACAGGGAATTTATTAGGTAGTGTTTAGTTTTTATCTTAAACTGGTTGAGAGAGGTACAGTCTTTAACATGGTTGGGAAGGTCATTCCACATTCTGGGCCCCTTGATTTGCAGAGCATTTCTAGTTTGATTAAGACGTACTCTAGGAATATCAAAACTGTATTTATTTCTGGTGTGGTGCTCATGGGTTCTGTTACAACCTTCTATGAAGCTTTTAAGATCAGGATTGGCATTATAGTTTAGCGTTTTATATATGTATAATACACATGAGAGAATGTGCAGTGACTTAATATCTAACATATTCAGAGATTTGAGTAGGGGTACCGAGTGATGTCTGGGGCCAGAGTTGGATATTGTTCTAATAGCAGCTTTGTGTTGGGTAATTAGAGGACGTAAGCGATTTTGGGTAGTAGAACCCCAAGCACAAATACCATAGTTGAGATAAGGATAGATAAGGGAGTAATAGAGAGTCACCAGGGCAGGGCGTGGTACATAATATCTGATCTTAGAAAGAATGCCCACAGTTTTTGAAACTTTTTTTGATATATTTAGAATGTGTCCCTGGAAATTCAGCTTGTGGTCAATGAGAATGCCAAGGAATTTGCCATCTAATTTGTTACAAATTTGGGTATTGTTTATTTTGAGATTTATATGACTAGAGGATTTATTGCCAAACAGAATATAGAAAGTTTTGTCAATGTTAAGGGTGAGTTTGTTGGCAGTTAGCCAAAGATGGACTTTATTTAGCTCAGTATTTACTGTGGCATTTAGAGCAAGAGGGTCAGGACTGGAGTAAATGAAGGTTGTGTCGTCAGCAAATAGAATTGGTTTGAGGTGTTGGGAGGCATTTGGAAGGTCATTAATGTAGATGAGAAAGAGGAGAGGGCCAAGTATGCTGCCCTGAGGAACACCAATGTTGATGGGTAGGGTGGGAGAAATTGTATTATTCACAGAAACATATTGGAGCCTGTCAGTAAGGTAGGACTCGAGGTATTGTAGGGAGTGTCCTCTGACTCCATAATGATGTAATTTAAGAAGAAGGTTATGGTGGTTGACAGTATCAAAAGCTTTACGCAGGTCCACAAATAACCCAACAGGGAACTCCTTTTTATCAAGAGCTGTATGAATCGAGTTAAGCATACTAATAAGTGCATCGTTAGTGCTTTTTTTGGGTCTGAAGCCATATTGGCAAGGGCTAAGTATATTGAGTTTGGCTAGATATGAGTAAAGCTGCTTATATATAAGTTTTTCAAAAAATTTTGACAAGTTTGGCAGGATTGATATAGGTCTGTAGTTGTTAACATCTGTGGGGTCACCACATTTGTGGACAGGCGTTACTCTCGCTTTTTTTAGAATATCTGGAAAGGTTTGGAGTTCAAGTGACTTGTTGAAGAGCAAAGCAATAGCAGGGGCTAAAGATCTGGAGGCTTTTTTGTAAATTAAAGTTGGTATCTCCTCAAGGGCACCAGACTTGGTTGTAAGGGAAAGGATTATCTCATTGACGTCAGTGGAGTTAATAGGCTTTAGGTACAGAGACTGTGGATAGTTACCTGTAAGATAGTCCTTAATGTCAGTACTGGAAGATGGAATATCATTTGCAAGGGATGAACCAATGGAAGAGAAGAACCTATTGAACTCAATAGCAGAATCAGAGGCTGAAAGCTGACCATCGTTATTAGACAGGAGAGTCGGTTTGTTATTTAAAGATTTCTTTGATCCCAATATTTGTGAAATTGTGCTCCAAGTTTGTTTAATGTTGCTCTTTATTTGAGTAAATTTATCTTCGTAGTATTTAGTTTTGGCTCGTCTAATTATCTTAGATAGCAATAATGAGTAATTCTTTGAGAATTCTTTGGAGACAATTCCTAACCTATACTTCTTCTCAAGGTCGTGTTTTTTGTTAATGGATTTCAGTATTCCCTTTGTAAGCCAAGGATTGTTAATGGGTAAAAAGAATAAGATGTGTTGAGTACAAATAAAAATAGAGGTAAAAGAGGGGGGGAACATTGTTGAAAAAGCAGCACAAATACAATTACAAATTATTACAGAAAATTACATTCAAACAGCGTTGATTTGAAAAACAAAAAAAAAAAAAAAAACATACATGGGTTGACAACAGAGGGGTAAGGTAGGTTACAGGGAATTTATTAGGTATAGCTTCGTTTTTAACTTAAACTGGTTGAGAGAGGTACAGTCTTTAACATGGTTGGGAAGGTCATTCCACATTCTGGGCCCCTTGATTTGTAGAGCATTTCTGGTTTGATTAAGTCGTACTCTAGGAATATCAAAACTGTATTTATTTCTGGTGTGGTGCTCATGGGTTCTGTTACAACCTTCTATGAAGCTTTTGAGATCAGGATTGGCATTATAGTTTAGCGTTTTATATATGTATAATACACATGAGAGAATGTGAAGTGACTTAATGTCTAACATATTCAGAGATTTAATAGATAGAGCTAGTACATACAATGCCTAGAGCCACTATTACGCAAAGCGTTTCGGGCAGGAAAAACATTAATGACTAAAGCTTAAAACTAATGGGTAAAAAGAATAAAATGTGTTGAGAACAAATAAAAACAGAGGTAAAAGAGGGGGGAACATGGTTGAAAAAGCAGCACAAATACAATTACAAATTATTACAGAAAATTACATTCAAACAGCGTTGTTTTGAAAAAAAAAAAAAAAACATGGGTTGACAACAGAGGGGTAAGGTAGGTTACAGGGAATTTATTAGGTAGTGCTTCGTTTTTATCTTAAACTGGTTGAGAGAGGTACAGTCTTTAACATGGTTGGGAAGATCATTCCACATTCTGGGTCCCTTGATTTGAAGAGCATTTCTAGTATGATTAAGTCGTACTCTAGGAATATCAAAACTGTATTTATTTCTGGTGTGGTGCTCATGGGTTCTGTTACAACCTTCAATGAATCTTTTGAGGTCAGGATTGGCATTACAGTTCAGCGTTTTATATATGTATAATACACATGAGAGAATGTGCAATGACTCAATATCTAACATATTCAGAGATTTGAGTAGGGGTACCGAGTGATGTCTGGGGCTAGAGTTGGATATTGTCCTAATAGCAGCTTTGTGTTGAGTAATTAGAGGACGTAAATGATTTTGGGTAGTAGAACCCCAAGCACAAATGCCATAGTTGAGATATGGATAGATGAGGGAGTAATAGAGAGTCACCAGGGCAGGGCGGGGTACATAATATCTGATCTTAGAAAGAATGCCAACAGTTTTTGAAACTTTTTTTGATATATTTAGAATGTGTCCCTGGAAATTCAGCTTGTGGTCGATGAGAACGCCAAGGAATTTGCCATCTAATTTGTTACAAATTTGGGTACTGTTTATTTTGAGATTTAAATGATTAGAGGATTTATTGCCAAACAGAATATAAAACGTTTTGTCAATGTTAAGGGTGAGTTTGTTGGCAGTTAGCCAAAGATGGACTTTCTCTAGCTCAGTATTTACTGTGGCATTTAGAGCAAGGGGGTCTGGACTGGAGTAAATGAAGGTTGTGTCGTCAGCAAATAGAATTGGTTTGAGGTGTTGGGAGGCATTTGGGAGGTCATTAATGTAGATGAGAAAGAGGAGAGGGCCAAGTATGCTGCCCTGAGGAACACCAATGTTGATGGGTAGGGTGGGAGAAATTGTATTATTCACAGAAACATACTGGAGCCTGTCAGTAAGATAAGATTTGAGGTATTGCAGGGAGTGTCCTCTGACTCCATAATGATGTAATTTAAGAAGAAGGTTCTGGTGGTTGACAGTATCAAAAGCCTTACGCAGGTCCACAAATAACACAACAGGGAACTCCTTTTTATCAAGAGCTGTGTGAATCAAGTTAATCATACTAATAAGTGCATCGTTAGTGCTTTTTTTGGGTCTGAAGCCATATTGACAAGAGCTAAGTATATTGTGTTTGGCTAGAAAAGAGTAAAGCTGCTTGTAGATTAGTTTTTCGAATATTTTTGACAAGTTAGGCAGGATTGGTATAGGTCTGTAGTTGTTAACATCTGTGTGATCACCACATTTGTGGACAGGGGTTACTCTTGTTTTTTTTAGAATGTCTGGAAAGGTTTGGAGTTCAAGTGACTTGTTGAAGAGCAATGCAATAGCGAATCCATGGCAACATTACGAATCCATGGTTCAACCAGGAATGTAAGGTAGCATTGATCTAGAATTACCACAGTTATCCAAGTAAGTGGGTTTACAGATCCAATGAAACATAGCTGAAATACGGGGGCACAAAGGGGCTCTGCCCTCACTCCGCCTGCCCCCGCCGCTGCCCTCGCTGCTCTCCCCCCCCCCCCTGGTTCCCTGTTTACTCGGTCTCGCCCGCTTACTTCCGCATTCTTCCATCCCATTCTACGTTATCGCCTCTCGCTCTTCGGCCTATGTCCTTTCTCAGACCGGGTTGTGTGCCGTCCAGCGCGCCTCGGCGACGTTATCTTCTCTTCGGCCCTCTGTCATTTCCGCCCCCCCCCCCAGCCGTGCGGGCTCGCCTGTGGGAAACGTCCCCTTGGTTCCTCCTACGTCTGCTTATCTGTTAAATTTGTTATTGTTGGACTTGCAATTTGTTTTGTATTTATTACGGCAAAATTTTTCCCGCAATTTACACTTTAAGTTTCACGTTCAATTTGTTATATTAAGGGACTATCAATTAGGATTTGTATTAATCTATTGCTTTGCCTCTGTGCCTTTAAGTTATTTTCAGCTAGGGTACGCTAGTTGCAGTGCATTCGGGTGGGGCCCCCCCCCATTTTTTCCTCCGGTTATTTCGTCCTATTACACTCGTTTCCCTCATTATATATTCTAATATTGTGCATTATATTTGACCACCCATTCTTCATCGTATCGACAGTACATTAAGTTACATTTGGATGCTATCGAGAAGTTTAGCATGGCCTCGCGCACGGTGTCATGCAAAAACTGGCCATTCGGCCTTCCTTTCGGCAAGCTCAAGCCAGTCAGTTAGCATGATGTCGGCCAGCATGTTGTTGGCCAGCAGCAGCCAGCATGCTGTTGGCCACACGGTCGCTAACAATAATAATAATAATAATAATAATAATAATTTTTATTTAGGCAAAGGTACATACATAAAGAGATTTTACAAAGTTTGTTGGCTTTATAGATAGAGCTAGTACATACAATGCCTAAAGCCACTATTACGCAAAGCGTTTCGGGCAGGAAAAAACACTACTGACTAAAGCTTAAAACTAATGGGTAAAAAGAAAAAAATGCGTTGAGTACAAATAAAAATAGAGGTAAAAGAGGGGGGGAACATTGTTGAAAAAACAGCACAAATACAATTATAAATTATTACAGAAAATTACATTAAAACAGCGTTGATTTGTAAAACAAAAAAAAAAACAAAAAACGTTCTTTGGCCATCCGGCCTTCTGGGCTAAGTAAGTAAGTAATTATCAAAAGAAGGCACCAAACCGGGAAGGCTATGTAGCACCATCAAATACGCAAAATAATCAGAGGGCGCTAAATATCACCAAGGATGCCAATACGAGAACAAAAACGCATAAGGCGAACGATATCAAAAGTATCCGAGTCACCAAGAATTCTATCGAGGGACAGGTGACCGCGAGGGGCGGTCGGAAAGCAAGACACACGCTCGTCCTGGAAGTCAGGACATTCAAGAAGGACATGCACGACCGTAAGAGGGACAATGCAACTAGGACAATAAGGAGCAGGGCGGCGCTCCATCAAGTGACCATGGGTTAAGCGAGTATGGCCAATACGCCACCTCGCCAGAGCTGTTTCCCACCGCCGGTTACGGTGGAAGGAGGACGGCCACGAGGAAACACAACATTTAAGAGTACGTAGCTTGTTACCAGTAAGAGACAACCAAGAAGCCTGCCAACGGGTAAGGACTGAGGAATGGATAACCGGGTAAAAGTCGGAATACGGAATGCATTTACGAGAGATGGGACAAGAGCGGACAGCTTCCTTAGCGGCAGCATCCGCACGCTCAATTAAAGACACGCCAATATGGCTGGGAACCCAACAAAACTCAACCGACTTAAATTTACTGTGAACGAGAAACAGCCAATGCTGGATCTCGACAACTACTGGATGAACTGGATTAAAGCACCCGAGAGCCATGAGGGCACTACGAGAGTCAACAACAACCACAAAGGAAGACTGACAACGAGAAAGCAGGAGACGAAGAGCATAGAGAATAGCATAAAGTTCCGCTGTAAAGATGCTAGTCTCCGGAGGCAAGCGACACATATAAGTGCGATCAGGAAAAACAACAGAGTAGCCAACACCGTCCGCTGACTTAGACCCATCGGTGAAGACAGAAACTGAGCGGGAGTGAGAAGAAAAGTGCTCGAGGAAAAGGCGTTTTAGAACCGTAGGAGGGGTAAAAGCTTTAGTGATACGAGTCAAGGATGTACAAAACCGCGGAAGAGGGACCCTCCACGGGGGCAAAGAAGGAACAACACGAGGAGAAACATCAGAAATACGAACGGAAAGAGAATCCTGTAGGCGAGATAACCGGACAGAAAGAGGGAGGTGGTGAAGAGGAACAGGAACCGCAGGAGGGGTAAAAGTTAAAGCACGACAGAGGCGAGAGGAAGGATGTTGCAAGGACCGCGCAAGATAGCGAAGACAGTAGCGATCACGGCGGTCCTGGAGAGACAGGAAGCCAGTGTCAACATACAAGCTAAGGACGGGAGTCGAACGAAAGGCACCAGAACTGAGGCGCAACCCAGTGTGGTGCAAAGCATCAAGACGGCGAAGAGTAGAAGGAGAAGCAGACGAGTAAGCAGGGCAACCATAATCGAGCTTAGACAGGACGAGAGAGGAATGTAAAGCAAGGAGAGTGCGCCTATCTGCCCCCCAAGAAGTATGGGACAAGACCCGAAGGAGGGTAAGGGCCTTAGAGCACTCAACACGGAGGTAAGAGATATGGGGAGACCAAGACAAACGAGTGTCAAGGAATAACCCCAAAAGCTTCGCGGAATCTTTGTATTCAAGGGGATGACCATAAAGTGACAAAGAGGGACGAAGAACAACCCGTTTCCGCGTAAAAGTCATGGCACAAGTCTTAGAAGTAGAGAACTTGAAGCCATGACCTGTGGCCCAAGACGACACGGCATCAATTGCAAGTTGAAGCCGGCGTTGAAGGAGAGGCGAATCATCACCCTGACAACAAAGGGTAAGATCATCGACATAGAGAGCGGAGAAGACACCAGAAGGAAGAGAGGAAAGAAGACCATTGAGGGCAACCAGAAAAAGAGTAGTGCTCAGAACACTACCCTGGGGCACACCTTCGTATTGCTGAAAAGAGGGAGACAGAGCGGTACCAAGGCGCACCCGAAAGGAACGACGAGAGAGGAAGCTGCGGAGAAAGAGAGGGAGATGACCACGAAGGCCAAAAGAATGAAGTTGAGATAGGATATGATAACGCCAAGTGGTGTCGTAAGCCTTTTCTAGGTCAAAAAGGACGGCAACAACGGAGGTCTTCGCAGCAAAAGCAGTACGAATATAGACCTCCAAGTTCACCAGGACATCTGTCGTGCTGCGGCACTTGCGGAAACCAAATTGAGAAGGGGAGAGGAGGTGATGGTGTTCCAGGAACCACATCAGACGAACGTTAACCATACGTTCAAAGAGTTTGCAGACACAACTTGTGAGAGCAATAGGGCGAAAGTCCTTAGGGGAAGTACCCAGAGACCCCGGTTTGCGAACAGGGAGGACAACGGCATCGAGCCAGTCCTCAGGGACTGACGACGACTCCCAGATCCGATTATACAGACTCAGTAAATACTGAGACGTGCTCGGAGGGAGATGGCGAAGCATCTCATAATGAATACCATCGGAGCCCGCCGCCGTAGAACCGCAGAGGGCCAGGGCAGAACGAAGTTCAGAGAGAGAGAAGGGATCATTATAGGGAAGCTGAAGATGAGTGCAGAAATCTAAAGGACGAGACTCAAGGACAGGTTTACGAAGAAGGAAAGATTGGGGAAGATGAAGACCAGAGCTAACAGAAGAAAAGTGGGAACCCAGTTCGGAAGCGACCCGCAACGGGTCCGCCACAAGAGTATCATGGAGGTGAAGGACCGGTGAAACATCGGGAACGAACTTACCCGCTATCTTGCGGATACGCTTCCAGATCTAGGCCAGAGGGGTTTCGGACGTAATTGTCGAGACATAAGATGCCCAACATTCACGTTTAGCCGTACGGATGGCCCTACGGGCCACCGCACTCGCTTTCCGAAAGAAAAGAAAAGAATCGGTCGTCTGCCTACGGCGGTGCTTCTTCCAGGCTGCACGCTTACAGCGGACAGCCCGAGCACAGTCCGCATTCCACCAGGGAACGCACTTCCGTGGACCCCGAGAGGAAGAGCGAGGAATAGAGCGGAGGGCAGCGTCGAAGACAGTGTCATGAAAAAGGAGGAGAGCGCGAGAGAGGGGCAGAAGGGAGAGGTCAGAGAGAGTAGCACTGAAGGAAAATAGGGTCCAGTCCGCCTTAGCAAACTGCCACCTAGGGAAAGAGAGGGAAGGGCGAAAAGAGAAAAAGGAAACAAGGATGGGGAAATGATCACTTCCATGGAGGTCATCAAGAACCTGCCACGTGAAATCTAAGTAAAGAGAAGAAGAGCAGAGAGAAAGATCAAGACAAGAAAGGGTGCGAGTTCGAGAGTCCAAATGAGTGGGCTCACCAGAATTCAGAAGAGACAGGGAAGAAGAGAGGAGAAACGGCTCAAGGAGGCGACCCCGGGTATTCGTCAGAACGTCACCCCAAAGAGAATGACGACAATTGAAGTCACCCAGCAGGAGCACAGGCTCCGGCAAGGAGTCTAGGAGGTGATTCAAATCAGGAAGAGAGAGCGGGACACTCGGGGGAGATAAATGGAACAAACTGTACCATTTCCCCACAAAGATACGAGCAGCAGAACAATGGAGAGGCGAAGGAAAAAGTAAAGGAACAAAGGGAACATCAGCCCGAATCAAGAGAGCAGAAGAATTAGAAGCCCCAGCAATGGCTGGGGGGGGGGGGGAGAGAAAGGAATAGCCACGAAAACGACCAGGACGAGCACCAAGCATTGGCTCCTGGAGACAGACACAAAGGGGCGAAAACCGCGAAACCAGAAGTTGGAGTTCGAGGAAATTGGCGTAATAACCTCGAACGTTCCATTGAAGAATGGACAACGACGAGAAGAGAAAGGACAAAAACAGAGAACAAGGAAGAAACAAAGGCGAAAGAGCAACAGAGCACGTTAAAGAATATCAGGGTCGGGATCAGGGTCAGCAAAGTCAGGGTTAGGGGGCATGGGTAAACTGAGCAAAGACGGAGGGAAGGAAACGGGAGAACAGATCAGAGGTGGGCGGGCAGGGTCCGGAGGAGGAGGAGGAGACAACGGAGAGGAGCAGTCAAGGACAGCAGCAGGAAGAGGGGGAGTAGAAAGAGAGGAGCGCACCCCAGCAAGAGCAGCAACCGAAAGGGAAGCAGGGGCCAAAGAAACCTCCATAGCAGGAACAGGGGGCGCAAGCACTGAAACGGGAGGGGAAGGAGCAACAGAGCCAGGAGGAGGGGCTGAGGAAGAAAGCGAAGCCTTCTTACCCGCCGGGGAAGAGGAAGGAGAGGAGCCAGGCTTACGCTTCTGACTTAAAGAGACCGGTGTCCCAGCAACTACGTACCGGGCAACGGATTCCAGTGTCTCAACAGGAGAAGCCGAACGAGAGCACACACGACGGCCGTTAGGAGAGCGATGGACATCCGCCCGCACCGACAGGCGGTGGGGAGAGCCGATAGATGGAGGAAGAGGATGGGAAGGAGGATCGGAGGGGGACGAGGAAGAAGACACAGAAGACACGACAGACCGGGTAGAAGGAAGGGGAACCCCAGACAGAGGACCAGGAGGAGGATCCTTCGGGAGAGAACCCAAAGGGACAGAGGAGGGGGCAGTGGGCGCATCAGGGTCCAAGGCCCGGAAACGGTTGTGAGTCTGAGGAAGGCGGGAAGGACGAGGAGAGGAAGAGCGCAACACGCGAGCATAAGAGATATTAGCATAAGGCGGGAGCCGGCGAACCTGGCGCCTCGCCTCAGGAAAAGATAAACGCTCCCGGTGCTTCAAGTTGAGGACGGCTGCCTCAAGCTTGTAATGGACACACGCACGGGAGAAGGTAGGATGGGCCTCACCGCAGTTGAGGCAACGAGCCTGGGGAGAAGCGCACTCCGACTTAGAGTGACCTTCGCCACCACACAAAGGACAGAGAGAGACAGTCCCGGAGCAGCGGAGGGCACCATGCCCAAACCTCCAGCACTTGTTGCAGAGCCGAGGAGAAGGAATGTACTCCTGGACAGAGCACCTGGCACCAGCAAGAATGACAGAGGGTGGAAGGGTCCTACCATCAAAGGTAATCTTCACAACCCGGAGGGGTTGACGGCGACTACCACGAGGGGGACGAGTAAACGTGTCCACCTGGAGAATAGAGTGGCCCTGGGCAGCGAGGATATGTCGAATATCGTCGTGGCAGTCGCGCAGGTCCCGAACACCAGTCGCAACATGGGGCGGGAGCAAAATAGTGCCAACACTGGCATTCAACTGAACGTTCTTCGAGACCCGAACGGGGGTCTCGCCAAGGCAGGATAAGGCAGCCAAGCGGGAAGCAGCATCCTGAGAAGGAGCAGCAACGACACGTGTACCGAGACGAGTGGGGTTGAAAGTAATGGAGGCATCCACGGAATCAATGAGATGTCGATGGAGGGAGAAATCGTCAGGAGGCGCAGAATCAAGAGGGAGGAGATCAAAATATTTGGCCCACGAAGCGGGACCAAACAAGGCTTGATAGGTAGCAGAACTGGAAGGAAACGAGCGAGGGCGGCCGTGACGAGGACGGCGGTGAGAACCCCCAGAGAGAGAGGGGTTAAAAGGCGCAGCTAGAACTAGAGAAGGAGCCGCGCCAGGGGACGAGGTAGTCACCACTGGGGGCTTGGGGCTCGACCCAACCACAGAGGAGGGAGGGGAGCCAGAGGAAGGAGTCAGAGAGGCCAAAGGAGGAGCAAGGTCGGGGCCCAATGCAGCGGAGGCTACAGAGCCCGGTCTTCCAATACGGACCGACTCGGGGGCTTGGTCGCCCACCCCACGAGCCTGAGAAGGTAAACCAGAAGAAGCCGAAGCAGGGGTAATCATCTTGACGAAAGAAAGAATTCACTCACGAATGTGCCCCCACACCCACCATGGAGCCACAATTAGAGGCAGGACACCCAACAAGAAGCTATCGCCGATCTTGCCGGGGCCTCCTAGGGGTGCGTCGCGAGTATACGCCCCACAAACGCCACCTTAAGAAACCGACAGTCCGTCGAGATCGGGTTCAGTGACGAAGTGGGGATTGACAATAAAAGGTTCCCCTCGCTCTCGACGTCGGGTACTGCAGTTCTACGGGTGCATGAGTATGCCTCCCCAAGCACCCGGGCGTCAAAAAAGAAGAAGTCCAAGGGAAGAACCAGAACGAGCAAAAGGTCGGTAGGAAACGGCAAGCAGATAGGAGAAGAGGGGGGAGAAAAACGAAACAGAAGGAAAAGGAAAAGATGCCCAGCAGAATTGGAGAGGACGGCAGCAGGAGCACAAGGCTAGAAAAAAAAAGGACAGAGGACTGTCCCAAGGAGCATCACACTCCGGCAGCCGCCCACTAAGCCCCCACACGGCGACAACGAGCTGAGCGGGGAGGGGGCCTTCTGGGCTATTTTACTCTTCTTGTTCCTTCGCCATTGTTGTTTCCTACTACGTAATAGTATTCTATTTAATTTTACCTCATCTATCATTAGGTTAGGGGCCCTTACCTCCAACCGCTACTCCTTCCCCTGCGCTCTGCCCGCTTGGCGCACAACGCCGGCTTCTTCTGTTCCCTTTTTTCGCAGCCACGACAAGCCGGAACCCCCCCTCCTCACCCAACTGCGGCGAGGAAGAGAACGCGAGCCGGATATTCCTCTTATCACCATTACAACGCACGCAGCGGTGCCGGGATGCAGCCGCCCAGGGCCTACGTTAATACTATTATCTTCCCTTATTTGCTGGGCTATATGGTAGTATTAATATTATTCCGTATCGTTACTGTCATTCCAGTATTATTTTATTAAAAATATAAATTGTTATTATGGTTTGGCGTTGCTTTCTTAATTTCTTCCATTCTGCGGCACTTGCCGTCATCGGTTATTTACGATATTACATTGTATTCTTCATTGTACGATTATTTACGACATTGTATTCTTATTATTATCCTTATTACAGTTACTGGATGACGGTTCCCTGCCGTCGATTTCACTTTGCTCCTGTTCTAAAAGATGTAGCCGAAGTTCACGGCGTACTAGCTGCGGCTCGCAGCCGCTCATTGACAACACAAGACTACACTCAGCGGCCACTTAAGGCAGACTCCTTGGCTTCTATCCAGCCCTATCACCCGTCTGGAGGCAGAGATGGGATGGAGACCAAGGGTAATGTTCCCCGCTCACATTCTACATCCGCTTAGGACACAAGCATGTTATAGATTTGGCTTTAAGAATTGGTTCTTATTCCATTTTATTGTTTATGTATATATTGCTTAGTTGTATATACCCGTTCTTGGTATATGTATTGTTTATATTCAAGATTTATAGTGTTTCGTATTACCCTGTTATAGTTGCTTTGTGCTTCCTTGCTGTTCTCCTACTGGCTTTCTCCCACCTTTGCTCTTAGCAAAGGTACTTCTCCCTTCCGTTTGCCGGAAGATTCTTAGAATTGTTAGCCCCCTTCATTGCTACAGTATAATTATTCGGAAAACTCTTTATTCATCCAGGATTGTTAATTAAGGAATCTCTTAATTCCTGCTGCCGGGCTCCCTCCCCCCGTTTTTCGTCTCCGTATTGATTCAGCTAGGGTTTCCCTCTCGTCTGTGCTCTTGCCTGTCACGATAACACTGCATGCCGCTTCTGCCCACCCTTACTGCCTTATATCTTTCAGCCCGGGGGAGGTGATCTACGCGACAAAAAATCGACGCACGCTCCGACTGGACCAGTGTTACGGCCCTCTCGGGACGCAACGGGGTCCTTACTCTGATGTTGTTAGAGGAAGATATATATATCCGTTCCCAAGCCAGTAGTGGCTATCAAGGGATGAGATCCGTGACGCAAGTAACTTAAAGGGAGTAGGGAAAGAAAGCTAAGAACTTAATATTATACTTATCACCATCACCAATTAAATATATAAAATCAAAAAGTGCACAGGGGGAGGGGTATTAACACTATACAAGGGGATTATGCACAACATAGTCTTCTGCTGAAGACTCTGGATCCAGAAGCTAGGTGCTGAGTTCGCGGTGCTTTCTTCGTGGCCTCACAACGTGTCCTCTGAGAATGCCGAGCCTACCCGGGCCACAGGTCAGCCAAAACACAGGTCCACTGGGGGCACCGCCGTGGAGGCCGTCAACCACACGTCCAGCTGGTCTGCTGGCAGGTTCTGAGCCAACAAGGCTGGTACGGCCACTCCACGAACGATAAAAGGGGAACGCCCTAGACAGGAGCCTCGTGTGACACCACAAATCACTCTCCTGTCTTCAGTACCCCAGTGGATGATCGTCTCCAACAGTCGGTCCCGGGTAAATCCTCTTACTGCCACTCCACTGGCAGGCTAACACACCACAGTGTTCTTCCGGGGGACGACTTCACAACAGCTGCAGCAACGTTCAAGGTATGGAGACTGGCTGCCTCGGGTAGACTGACTCAACCTTCAACACAGAGGTCCCAGGTCGACTCTGTAAACAGACACGTCATCAATAACTGGGACACTAAAACACCTCACTTACGGGCTCGGGCACAAACACCTGACGTATCCAGTCCATAGATGGCGCTGTCGTCGGAGCACCACCTCACCAGAGGTCAGTGGCGGCGGTGTAGAGTGCTCAACGGGACTGGAAACTGGTTCTCGTAGCTGGTACCCTGCGTCCTCACCAGGTGTCGTCGTCCTCTTGGAGGGGGGTTTCGGGAGCTGACCCACAGATGACGCGGTTGTCACTGCTCCGAGCTCGGACACTGGATCCGGGTTCGTAACAACCAGGTATCGCTTACATGGTCAGGAATCAACACTCTTCGGATCCTACAAGCACAGATCCTACAAGCGCTCCTGTCACCAGGCGAGATTTCTCCAGGATCCTATGCGCTGCCCTCTCGGCGCTAGGCTTGCCTCCAGATGACTACACCCCGCACCCAGCTGTCTCGGGACGGGCTCGCCACATCAGGAATAATGGCAGTCGGCAGGTGGAAGAGTAGTGCTCTCACATCCTACGTCAGCCGGGACGTTGTTGCTCTTCCACTTTGAGTGCCTCACGCGGCCAGCTGGCACTCTCCCTTCGGGGGGGGGGGGTCCGGCCGCTGGCCTGCGGTGGGGGTGCAGCGCCGGTCCCCAAGTGTCCCGCTGTCCGCAGCTAATACTTTGCCCAGTCTAGGTGCTAGTAAGCCCTACTTGTAGTCACACCCCCTTCTCCTTATTCATTAGGTCTTTTACGGCCTCTTGGCCGGGTACATTACGTGTTATGTGGTCTCTCACTTATTAGTTATTCTTTGTGTTCTGCCTGTTATATCCTAGTGTTATATAATTACTACACATTTGCACTCGGCCTTAATTCTAGTACCAGTTAACCTTTAGGTTTCTGCAGAATTAGTTTCCATGTCACTATAGGCTAAGGTCTCATACTTACTACGGGTGTACCTTTTAAGTTAAATCTAGTCCTCGGACTTGGAATTGTTACTGTTAATTCTTACTTTATATATTTACTTTATATATTTTAATATAAACTTTATATATTTACTTACTTTATATATTCGAAACTTTATATATTTACTTGTTCAATATTAAGTTTAATATAATATAAACTTTGTTTATATGTCTATAATATAAACCGTGTTTAATATAAACTTTATATATTTACTTACTTTATATATTTGAAACTTTATATATTTACATGTTCTGCAGAATTTAATCTTCAATAAATTTAAAGCCCCATACTGCCAGTATCTTTCTCCCCCTGATCAGAAAAAACATTAATGACTAAAGCTTAATACTAATGGGTATAAAGAATAAAATGTGTTGAGAACAAATAAAAATAGAGGTAAAAGAGGGGGGAACATGGCTGAAAAAGCAGCACAAATACAATTACAAATTATTACAGACAATTACATTCAAACAGCGTTATATGAATAAATCTCCCGCCACACTCTGCACACTCGAAACGGCGTTCAACTGAATGCCTTAACATGTGTCTCATCGTAAGGACAGGACGACCGAATCTCTCACCACACTCTGGACACTCGTGAGGATTTGTCATCTGAATGCACGAAAATGGTCACTGCTTCACAAGCGGGGATTTTTCTGGCGGGGGAGAAAGAAACAATTGCACAGCGCGTCCCGCGGCGTTGCGCGGGCAGTTTGGGGCCGTATAAATACGGGCGCACAATGGGGCTCTGCCTCACTCCGCCCGCCCTCGCCGCTGCCCTCGCCGCTGCCCTCGCAACCACTCCCCGGCCGCCCGACTTCGCACGAGATGGACAACACGCCAGCCGCCTCGGTACCTGACCTCTCTCTCACGGACATCCTGGGGCCCTCGACACCCCAGACTGTTCCGGCAGGGCCCTCCTGCCCTACACTTTTAAACCCAAGGTGAGGTTTTCTGTTCAATCCTAGTCAGGTCTTCCCCAGTGCGGCGTGTGCCATGCGCCATCCCCTCGCGGTACGTGTGTGCCGCCTTAGTTAGTCCTTTGGGCTCTCTGCTGTTAGTTCCCGGAGAGCTGGGGCGCCCTCCTTGGGCCTGTGCCGGGCGCCCCCGTGCCGTGCTGGTCGCGTGGCTGGCTTAGGGTCGGCGTGCCCCGGGCCGCGTCCCTAGTGGCCTGCGTTCGGTCTCCTCTCTTCTGGGGCCCCGTCCAGCCGTGCCCGTCCGTGTCCAAGGGGCCCCGCAGCGCGGCGTGCCCAGGCGCGCGCCCTGCCCGGGGCCCCGTCGGCGGCCAGGCGTGCCCTTGCCGGCGTCGCCATGTGGCCAGGCGTGGTGGGCCCTACGCACTTTGTGCTCTGCCTTGGGGCCCTTCCCTCGCCGCCATCGACCACGTGTCTGGTCGTCTGGGCGGGCTTCGGCGTCCTTCCCGCCTTTCCTTCGGGGCTCCCTGTCGCCGGCCCGCCGGGTTTCCCTGGGTGTCTCAGGGGGCCAGGCTTCGCCTTGTCCGAGGACATGTGTCGCCGTCGGCGACGGATTGTGGCCAGGTTCGGTCCTACGCCCGGGGCGAATGTTCTCGGCGGCGGCGACACGTGGCCAGGCGTGGGCGGCCCTATGGCGGGCCCCGCCTCGGGGCCCATGCATGCCTTGCCGGGTCGTCACGTGCCTGGCCGGCAGGGTGTGCTTCTGCGTCTTTCCTGTTTTTCCCTCGGGTGTTCCCTGTTGCCGGTCTGCCGGCTTCCCTGGGATGTCCCCAGGGGTCGGGTCTCCCTGAGCGGACAAGCGTCGCCCCTGGCGACGACTCGTGGCCAGGTCCAGCCCTCCGCCCGGGCCTGCTACGGGGCACGCGCCTGGTCATGCTGCCACGTGACACGGCGTTCCGTGGCGCGCACGGTTGGGCTGTGTCCCGCCCTTCCTGTTCCCTTTTGGGTGCTAATCCACGTGGCTTTGCGCCACAGCTTCCCACGTCGGGGCTCGGGCTGCCTCGCGCCCGTACGGCCGCGCCTGTGTACGGCCCCCCCCCTCCCCCTTTTCGTCTAGGCCCTGAGCATGCCGTGTGGCAGCGCGTGGTTGGTAGGCCACGGGGTCCTTGCCGTGTGTGGTGTGTTCTCTGCTAGGCACGTCGCCCTCGGACGTCTCGCCCGGCCGTGTTGCCCGGGGTGTTAGCCCCAGGCCCTTCGGTGTCCCGGAGTCCCCAGGTACGTCTTCCCCAGAGTGGCGCCGATCAAGATGTCCCCAGACGTCCGTCGGCCGGTGTAGTCCGGCATGTAGTCCCCAGACGTACGTCTGGCCGGTGTTGCCCGGTGTGTTATTTCAAGCTTTCCGCCGTCCAGGCCCTCAGGCACGTGCCCTGCTTGCCTGGGGGGTAGCCAGGAACGTTACTCCATGTCCTCCGTCTGGCCGGTGTTGCCGGCAGGTTGGTTCCCAGGCGCTCCCGCCCGGCCAGTGTAGCCTGGTGTGTTTGTCTTAAGCGCCCTGCACGTCGTTGTAGCAGGGATTCCTTCTACGTCGTAAGTTCAGCGTTCGTCCGCCTGTGTCGTCTGTTGTTCTTCTTCGTCGGAGGGAGACGCCGGCGTTGGAGCAAGGACCCGAGATCAGTTCGACGACGACGGCAGGTTTACGTCTAACGGTACGCACCACAGGCCCTGGGTTCGGCGTTGCCGCCGGCAATCCAGGATGACTTCGTTATGTCCGTTAAGTCCTCGGCGTCCAGTTCCAGGGGCCGTGCCCTGGACAGGGGGGTGGCCCCCATGTTGCCTGGGGCACGGTATCCTCCAGCAGATGGCGGCGTCGAAGCGTCGTCGGGAACGTCGTTTATTTAATGTTTCTCATTCGTTGCCTTCCTAATTAAGACACTGTAAATTAAGACTTTCTCACACTTGGTGTGAGAAAATACGGAAGGTTTCTTATTTTGTACTAGCAGACATCTCGCGGCATGCCTTGCCCTTATTCATATTTATGTTCTACATTTCAGCACTGACATGCCTCTGCTTTCAGATCACCTCGGATTCACTTTGCCACCAGCCTAACTTTTTACTCAGGCATTCGTAGCCTTGTGCATGTCGCACGTTCAAATCTTCGCGTTCGCTGTGTTACAGTATGCTTGTTTCACCTTTCCTTGTCTTACGTCATTAAGTAAAGTCAGCCAGGATGTCCTATTTGCAGAGTTATAAGTAATTTATTAAGTAAAGTCAGCCAGGAGGTGCTATTTGCAGTATTTGCGGGCCCTTATTTTGCTTTACGTTCCCTGGCCCTGCATTTTGCCTAGTTTCCTCAGTAGTTACAGTACTTTCACTTGGCTCTTGCAGTTTATTCACGTCGCTTATTTGGTTATATTTATGTTATGCATCTCCTCCGTCCTCTTAATGTAAAATGGCTATATATCCACGCCGATTGTATACCCTTTTGTACTTGCAGATACCACGTGCCATGCCTTGCCCTATTCATAATTATGTTCTACATCTCAGCGCTAACATGCCTCCTGTTTCAGGTTACCTCGGACTCTCTTTCCCAAACAGCCTCCTTAATTTACTCCGACAGTTGATGCGTTGCTCATGTCGCATGTTTAATTTTGCGTTGCTGTGTTCAGTGTGCTTGCCCACTTTTACCCTGCCTTACGTCATTAAGTAAAGACAGCCAGGATGTGCTATTTGTAGAGTTACCAAGTAATTTATTAAGTAAAGTCAGACAGGCAGTGCTAGTTGCAGAGTTACTAAGTAAATTATTAAGTAAAGTCAGCCAGGATGTGCTATTTGCAGAGTTCCTAAGAATTATTAAGTAAAGTCAGACAGGATGTGCTAGTTGCAGTATTCGCGGGCCCTTATTTTAGCTTCTCGTCTCCTGGCCCTGCATATTTGCCTAGTTTCATCGGTAGTTACAGTAGTTTATGCTTAGCTTTGCAGTTTAGTTTCCTCAGTGGTTACAGTACTTACACTTGGCTCTTGCAGTTTATTCACGTTACTTATTTGGTTATAATTATGTTATGCTTCACCTCCGTTCTCTTAATGTAAAAATGGTTATATATGCACGCCGATTGTATACCCTTATTTTGTACTGGCAGACATCTCGCGACCTGCCTTGCCCTTCCTCTTAATTACGTTCTACATTTCAGCACTAACATGCCTCCTGCTTTCAGATTACCACGGATTCCTTTTCCCAAACAGCCTACCTTAATTTACTCCGACAGTTGATGCTTAATTTGCTCATGTCGCATGTTTAATTTTGCGTTGCTGTGTTCAGTATGTTTGTTCATTTTTCCTTGCCTACGTCATTAAGTAAAGTCAGCCAGGATGTGCTATTTGCAGAGTTACTAATTAAATTATTAAGTAAAGTCAGCCAGGATGTGCTATTTGCGGAGTTACTATGTAATTATTAAGTAGAGTCAGCCAGGATGTGCTGTTTGCAGAGTTCCTAAGTAAATTATTAAGTAAAGTCAGCCAGGATGTGCTATTTGCAGAGTTACTAAGTAAATTATTAAGTAAAGTCAGCCAGGATGTGCTATTTGCAGAGTTCCTAAGTAAATTATTAAGTAAAGTCAGCCAGGATGTGCTATTTGCAGAGTTACTAAGTAAATTAAGTAAAGTCAGCCAGGATGTGCTATTTGCAGAGTTACTAATTAAATTATTAAGTAAAGTCAGCCAGGATGTGCTATTTGCAGAGTTACTATGTAATTATTAAGTAGAGTCAGCCAGGATGTGCTATTTGCAGAGTTACTAAGTAAATTATTAAGTAAAGTCAGCCAGGATGTGCTATTTGCAGAGTTACTAAGTAAATTATTAAGTAAAGTCAGCCAGGATGTGCTATTTGCAGAGTTACTAATTACTAGTCTTTTGCTGGGTTACCTTTATGCTTCTCCCCCTCCTGTCTAGGCATGTCTAGGTATGGCTAGCGGTGCGCGAGCCGCGGCTTATCGGTTGCCCCCACCCCCGGGTCCCTGTTTACTCGGTCTCGCCCGCTTACTTCCGCATTCTTCCACCCCATTCTACGTTATCGCCTCTCGCTTTTGGGCCTATGTCCTTTCTCAGACCGGGTTGTGTGCCGTCCAGCGCGCCTCGGCGACGTTATCTTCTCTTCGGCCCTCTGTCATTTCCGCCCCCCCCCTTCCCCCAGCCGTGCGGGCTCGCCTGTGCGAAACGTCCCCTTGGTTCCTCCTACGTCTGCGTGTCTGTTAATTTTGTTATTGTTGGACTCGCAATTTGATTTGTATTTATTCGAACAAATTTTTCTCCCGCAATTTACTCTTTAAGTTTCACGTTCAATTTGTTATTAAGGGACTATCAATTAGGATTTGTATTAATCTATTGCTTTGCCTCTGTGCCTTTAAGTTATTTTCAGCTAGGGTACGCTAGTTGCAGTGCATTCGGGTGGCCCCCCCCCAAAAAAAAAAAAAATTTCCACCGGTTATTTCGTCCTATTACACTCGTTTCCCTCTTTATATTCTAAATATCGCGCATTATATTTGACCACCCTTTCTTCATCGTATCGACAGTACATTGAGATACATTTGGAATGCTACCGAGTTTAGCATGGCCGCGCGCACGGTGTCATGCAAAAACTGGCCATTCGGCCTTCCTTCGGCAAGCTCATGCCAGTCAGTTAGCATGATGACGGCCAGCATGTTGTTGGCCAGCAGCAGACAGCATGTTGTTGGCCAGCAGCAGCCAGCATGCTGTTGGCCATACGGTCGCTAACGTTCTTTGGCCATCCGGCCTTCTGGGCTATTTTACTCTTCTTGTTCCTTCGCCATTGCTGTTTCCTACTACGTAATAGTATTCTATTAAACTTTACCTCATCTATCATTAGGTTAGGGGCCCTTACCTCCAACCGCTATTCCTTCCACCGCGCTCTACCCGCTTGGCGCTCAACGCCGGCTTCTTCTGATCCCTTTATTTGCAGCCACGACAAGCCGGAAACCCCCCCCCCTCCTCACCCTACTGCGGCGAGGAAGAGAACGCGAGCCGGATATTCCTCTGATCACCATTACAACGCACGCAGCGGTGCCGAGATGCAGCCGCCCAGGGCCTACGTTAATACTATTATCTTCCCTTTATTTGCTGGGCTATATGGCAGTATTAATATTATTCCGTATCGTTACTGTTATTCCAGCATTATTTTATTAAAATATAAATTGTTATTATGGTTTGGCGTTGCTTTCTTAATTTCTTCCATTCTGCGGCACTTGCCGTCAACGGTTATTTAAGATATTACATTGTTTTCTTCATTGTACGATTATTTACGACATTGTATTCTTATTATTATCCTTATTACAGTTACTGAATGGCAGCTCCCTGCCGTCGATTTCACTTTGCTCCTGTTCTAAAGATGTTGCCGAAGTTCACGGCGTACTAGCTGCGGCTCGCAGACGCTCATTGACAACACAAGACTACACTCAGCGGCCACTTAGGCAGACTCCTTGGCTTCTATCCAGCCCAATCACCCGTCTGGAGGCAGAGATGGGATAGAGACCAAGGGTAATGTTCCCCGCTCACATTCTACATCCGCTTAGGACACAAGCATGTTATAGATTTGGCTTTAAGAATTGGTTCTTATTCCATTTTATTGTTTATGTATATGTTGCTTAGTTGTTATGGTCACTGCTTGCATCACAAGCGGGGATGTTTCTGGCGGGGGAGAAAGAAACAATTGCGCAGCGCGTCCCGCGGCGTTGCGCGGGCAGTTTGGGGCCGTATAAATACGGGCGCACAACGGGGCTCCGCCTCACTCCGCCTGCCCTCGCCGCTGCCCTCGCAAAACTCACTGCTGCTCAGCGAGTCGTAAACACATAAGTTTAGCCCGCTCAACTGTTCTCACAGCATGGACCCTACAACAGTTCCTCGCGACAACGACTCGGAGCGACCCGTTAGGGGCGTCCTGCCCTTCTCAACATTTAAGGTAGTTTTGTGTTTTGTTGGCGCGCGGGACCAGTGTTTGTGTTGGCGCGTCAGACCAGTGTTTGTCTCTTTGTTGGCGCGCGCGCCCTGAAGCACGCCTGTTGGTTCAGCGTTGGTGACCAAATGCAGGTGCAGTGGTCCTAGAGGGGAAGGTGACCCTCGGTGTTATGGGGCACTGGGTTTTCTCCAGTAGGTGGCTGTTATTTGAACCACACTCGGGAGGAGGCCTGTCCACCCCTACCCTCTCCTTCCCCATCTGCTCAGCCCTGTCCTTAAGCTCCCCACCCAGTCGACGTGAGGTATGCTGTTGGGCGACTTCTGTTATGCCGTTATTTATTATTTACGTTCTTTATATGTCCTTCCTTACAGTCTGACTGTTAGTCAGGGTGTGTTTCCTCACGCTACAATATTTACTGTAATTTTACCTTTGCTTTCGCCCCTAGCTATAATTTTCATGGATTTGTATTTTCATAAGTTCCTTAATTTATTAATGAATTTAATGGTGGCAAGCTGCATGTTTCTTTTGCAGGCTTTTCATTCAGGTCTGTTTTAACTTTTGCTTATTGCCTATAAGTTATTAGGTAAAGTCAGCTAGGTTAGGCTAGCTGCCGAGTCACAGGCCTCTGGCCACCAGCTTTAAGTTTAATGGACTAGTTTTTCCATAAGTTTCCTTAACTTATTAACGAATTTATTGCAGTGTCAAGCTCCCTGTTTCTTTTGCAGGTTGTACATTTAGTTTTATTTAACTTTAGCTTATTGCCTTTAAGTTATTAGGGAAAGTCAGCTAGGTTAGGCTAGCTGCTGTGTCACAGGCCTCTGGCCCCTAGCTTTGTTTTCATGGACCTGTTTTCCCACAAGTTTCCTTAATTTACTACTGAAATTTATGCAGTGTTAAGCTGCATGTTTCTTTAGCTGGATTTAAATTTAGGTTTGTTTTAACTTCTGGTCATTGCCTTTAAGTTAGTAGGTAAAGTTAGCTAGGTTAGGCAAGCTGCTGTGTCACAGGCCTCTGGCCCCTAGCTTTGTTTTCGTGGACTTGTTTTCCCACAAGTTTCCTTAATTTACTACTGAAATTTATGCAGTGTTAAGCTGCATGTTTCTTTAGCTGGATTTAAATTTAGGTTTGTTTTAACTTCTGGTCATTGCCTTTAAGTTAGTAGGTAAAGTTAGCTAGGTTAGGCTAGCTGCAGTGTCTCAGGCCTCTGGCCCCTAGCTTCGTTTTCTGGATTTGTTTCCATAAGTTTCCTCATTTTATTATTGAATTTTATGCAGTGTCAAGCTGCGTGTTTCTTTAGCTGGTTTTAATTTAGGTTGTTTTAACTTTTGGTCATTGCCTATAAGTTATTAGGTAAAGTTAGCTAGGTTATGCTAGCTGCTGTGTCTCAGGCCTCCGGCCTCTAGCTTTAAATTTTCTTGGACTTGTGTTTTCCATAAGTTTCCTTAATTTATTATTGAATTTAATGCAGTGTCAAGCTGCATGTTTTCTTTTGCAGGTTTTACACTTAGGTTTGTGTAACTTTGCTTGCCTATAAGTTATTAGGTAAAGTCGGCTAGGTTAGGCTAGCTGCAGTGTCTCAGGCCTCTGGCTCCTAGCTTTGTTTCATGGACTTGTTTTTCCATAACTTTCCTTTATTAATGAATTTTATGCAGTGTCAAGCTGCATGTTTTCTTTAGCTGGTTTTACATTTGTTTGTTTAACTTTTGCTATTGCCTTTAAGTTATTATGTAAAGTCAGCTAGGTTATGCTAGCTGCTGTGTCACAGGCCTCCGGCCTCTAGCTTTAAGTTTTTATGGACTTGTTTTCCATAAGTTCCTTAATTTATTACTGAATTTTATGCAGTGTCAAGCTGCTAGTTTCTTTGCTGGTTTTACATTCGTTTGTTTAACCTCTGCTTTGCCTTTAAGTTATTATGTAAAGTCAGCTAGGATGTGATAGTTGTCGGGATCGGGCCCTTGCCTCTTGCTTTAAGTTTCTTCTGGCCCTGCATTTATGTGTAGTTTCCTCAGCAAATGTCCTGCATTTTACATTGCCCTTGCTGCATGTTTTTACTTTACTGGTTTACAATTGTTTAACTTATGCTTCACCTTTAAGTAAAGTCAGCTAGGATGTCCTAGATGCTGTCTTCGGGCCTCATGCCTCTCCCTTTAAGTTTATCTCGGACTCGTATTGATTAGTTCCATCAGCAATTTATTACTAATTATGCATTGCCTAAGTGCATGTCATTTTACTTACTGTTTTACCTTTATACTTGTTTCCTTGACTTTGTCAAAGTTATTAAGTACTGACGCTAGACAGTACCAGTTTCGTTTACCAGTACCAGTAAACGTTTTTACAGTCGTTTTGTCTGCCCGGTGTAGCCCAGAAGAATCTGCAGCCTCCCGGCTGCTGGCTTATCCAGACATGTGTGGCCTCTCAGGACGCTGGTTATCAGACGTATTGTCTGCTCGGTGTAGTCCGGAATATACTGCGGCCTCCCAGGCCGCTGGTTATCAGACGTTTTGTCTGCTCAGTGTAGCCCGGAAGATACTGCTGCTTCCCAGGCCGCTGGTTTATTCAGACGTTTAGTCTGCCCAACGTAGCCAGGAAGGTTGACAGCCGCTGCCGTCTTAGCTGACTGCGTTCAGGGGCTGCTCCCCAGCCGACGTCCTTCCTGCGATGAGTTAAGCCGACGTCCTTCCTGCGATGAGTTAAGCCGACGTCCTTCCTGCGATGAGTTAAGCCGACGTCCTTCCTGCGATGAGTTAAGCCGACGTCCTTCCTGCGATGAGTTAAGCCGACGATGTTCTACAGGTATTATATTTATATTGGTCATATAAATACACGGCCTTTCTGGCCGCGGGTTTATCCAGACGTGTTGTCTGCCGGTGTAGCCCGGAATCTACTGCGGCCCCCCAGGCCGCTGGTTTCTCCAGACGTTTTGTCTGCCCAATGTAGCCACGAAGGTTGTCATAGCCGCTGCCGTCTTCTCTGTCTGCGCTCGGGGGTTCATGTCCAGCCGACGTTCTTCCTGTGGTGAGTTAAGCTGGCGATGTTATTCAGGTATCTTATTTACATTGGCCATATAAATATGTGGTCTTTCAGGCCGCTGGTTTATCCAGACGTGTTGTCTGCCTGGTAGCCCGGAAGTCACAGTGGGCCCCCCCCCCCCCCCCAGGCCGCTGGTTTATCCAGACGTTTCATCTGCCGGTGTAGCCCGGAACGTTTCCACAGCCACCGACTGTGGAAACTTACAAGTGTTAATCCCGTTTCTCTAACGAATTATAGTCCAGCTTTATTTTGAGCATACTTTGTTTTGCAATTTATAATTATTTATGTTATAATTGTATTAATTGTAATTATGTTATAATAGCACAGTTTGCCTAGTTTCCTCAGTAGTTACAGTACTTTCGTTTGGCTCTTGCAGTTATTCACGTCGCTTATTTGGTTATATTTATGTTATGCATCTCCTCCGTTCCCTTAATGTAATATGGCTATATATCCACGCCGATTGTATACCCTTATTTTGTACTTGCAGATACCACGTGCCATGCCTTGCCCTATTCATAATTATGTTCTACATCTCGGCGCTAACATGCCTCCTGTTTCAGGTTACCTCGGACTTTCTTTCCCAATCAGCCTCCTTAATTTACTCCGACAGTTGATGCGTTGCTCATGTCGCATGTTTATTTTTGCGTTGCTGTGTCCAGTATGCTTGCCCACTTTTACCCTGCCTTACGTCATCAAGTAAAGACAGCCAGGATGTGCTATTTGCAGAGTTACCAAGTAATTTATTAAGTAAAGTCAGACAGGCAGTGCAAGTTGCAGAGTTACTAAGTAAATTATTAAGTAAAGTCAGCCAGGATGTGCTATTTGCAGAGTTCCTAAGAATTATTAAGTAAAGTCAGACAGGATGTGCTATTTGCAGTATTCGCGGGCCCTTATTTTAGCTTCACGTCTCCTGGCCCTGCATTTTTGCCTAGTTTCATCGGTAGTTACAGTAGTTTATGCTTAGCTTTGCAGTTTAGTTTCCTCAGTGGTTACAGTATTTACGCTTGGCTCTTGCAGTTTATTCACGTTACTTATCAGGTTATATTTGTTATGCTTTCCCTCCGTTCTCTTAATGTAAAAATGGTTATATATGCACGCCGATTGTATACCCTTATTTTGTACCTGCAGATATCACGTGCCATGCCTTGCCCTATTCAGGTGACCTGGACAGGGGGGTGGCCCCCACGTTGCCTGGGGCACGGTACACTCCAGCAGATGGCGGCGTCGAAGCGTCGTCGGGAACGTCGTATATTTAATGATATCCCGTTCTTTGCCTTCCTAAGACAATGTAAATTAAGATTTTATACGCTTATATGGAAGGTTTCTTATTTTGTACTGGCAGACATCTCGCGACATGCCTTGCCCTTCCTCTTAATTACGTTCTACATTTCAGCACTAACATGCCTCCTGCTTTCAGATTACCACGGATTCCTTTTCCCAAACAGCCTACCTTAATTTACTCCGACAGTTGATGCTTTGCTCATGTCGCATGTTTAATTTTGCGTTGCTGTGTTCAGTATGTTTGTTCATTTTCCTTGCCTTACGTCATTACGTAAAGTCAGCCAGGATGTGCTATTTGCAGAGTTACTAATTAAATTATTAAGTAAAGTCAGCCAGGATGTGCTATTTGCAGAGTTACTAATTAAATTATTAAGTAAAGTCAGCCAGGATGTGCTATTCGCAGAGTTCCTAAGTAAATTATTAAGTAAAGTCAGCCAGGATGTGCTATTTGCAGAGTTACTAAGTAAATTATTAAGTAAAGTCAGCCAGGATGTGCTATTTGCAGAGTTACTAAGTAAATTATTAAGAAGTCAGCCAGGATGTGCTATTTGCAGAGTTACTAAGTAAATTATTAAGTCAGCCAGGATGTGCTATTTGCAGAGTTACTAATTACTAGTCTTTTGCTGGGCTACCTTTATGCTTCTCCCCTTCCTGTCTAGGTATGTTTAGGTATGGCTAGCGGTGCGCGAGCCGCGGCTTATCGGTTCCTCCTACGTCTGCGTGTCTGTTAATTTTGTTATTGTTGGACTCGCAATTTGATTTGTATTTATTACGGAAAAATTTTTCTCCCGCAATTTACTCTTTGTTTAAGTTTCACGTTCAATTTGTTATTAAGGGACTATCAATTAGGATTTGTATTAATCTATTGCTTTGCCTCTGTGCCTTTAAGTTATTTTCAGCTAAGGTACGCTAGTTGCAGTGCATTCGGGTGGCCCCCCCCCCCCCCACAATTTTTTTTTTTTTCTCCTCCGGTTATTTCGTCCTATTACACTCGTTTCCCTCATTATATATTCTATTCTGAATTTTGTGCATTATATCTGACCTCCCATTCTTCATCGTATCGACAGTACATTAAGTTACATTTGGATGCTACCGAGAAGTTTAGCATGGCCTCGCGCACGGTGTCATGCAAAAAACTGGCCATTCGGCCTTCCTTTCGGCAAGCTCAAGCCAGTCAGTTAGCATGACGTCGGCCAGCTTGTGGTTGGCCAGCGCAGCCAGCATGCTGTTGGCCATACGGTCGCTAACGTTCTTTGGCCATCCGGCCTTCTGGGCTATTTTACTCTTCTTGTTCCTTCGCCATTGTTGTTTCCTACTACGTAATAGTATTCTATTTAATTTTACCTCGTCTATCATTAGGTTAGGGGCCCCTTACCTCCAACCGCTATTCCTTCCACTGCGCTCTGCCCGCTTGGTGCTCAATGCCGGTTTCTTCTGTTCCCTTTATTCGCAGCCACGACAAGCCGGAACCCCCCCCCTTCACACCCTACTGCGGCGAGGAAGAGAACGCGAGCCGGATATTCCTCTGATCACCATCAACGCACGCAGCGGTGCCGGGATGCAGCCGCCCAGGGCCTACATTAATACTATTATCTTCTCTTTATTTGCTGGGCTATATGGCAGTATTAATATTACTCCGTACCGTTACTGTCATTCCAGTATTATTTTATTAAAATATAAATTGTTATTATGGTTTGGCGTTGCTTTCTTAATTTCTTCCATTCTGCGGCACTTGCCGTCATCTGTTATTTACGATATTACATTGTATTCTTCATTGTACGATTATTTACGACATTGTATTCTTATTATTATCCTTATTACAGTTACTGAATGGCAGCTCCCTGCCGTCGATTTCACTTTGCTCCTGTTCTAAAGATGTTGCCGAAGTTCACGGCGTACTAGCTGCGGCTCGCAGACGCTCATTGACAACACAAGACTACACTCAGCGGCCACTCAAGGCAGACTCCTTGGCTTCTATCCAGCCCAATCACCCGTCTGGAGGCAGAGATGGGATAGAGACCAAGGGTAATGTTCCCCGCTCACATTCTACATCCGATTAGGACACAAGCAGGTTATAGATTTGGCTTTAAGAATTGGTTCTTATTCCATTTTATTGTTTATGTATATGTTGCTTAGTTGTTATACCCTTTCTTGGTATATGTATTGTTTATATTCAAGATTTATAGTGTTTCGTCTTACCCTGTTATAGTTGCTTTGTGCCTCCTTGCTGTTCTACCGGTTTTCTCCCACCTTTGCTCTTAGCAAAGGTACTTCCCCCTTCCGTTTGCTGGAAGATTCTTAGATTTGTTAGCCCCCTTCATTGCTACAGTATAATTATTCGGATGCTCTTTATTCATCCAGGATTGTTAATTAAGGTTTCTCTTAATTCCTGCTGCCGGGCTCCCTCCCCCGTTTTTCGTCTCTGTATTGATTCAGCTAGGGTTTCCCTCTCGTCTGTGCTCTTGCCTGTCACGATAACACTGCACGCCGCTTCTGCCCACCCTTACTGCCTTATATCTTTCAGCCCGGGGGAGGTGAGCTACGCGACAAAAAATCGACGCACGCTCCGACTGGACCAGGTATCGCTTACATGGTCAGGAATCAACACTCTTCGGATCCTACAAGCGCTCCTGTCACCAGGCGAGATTTCTCCAGGATCCTACGCGCTGCCCTCTCGGCGCTAGGCTTGACTTCAGATGACTACGCTCCGCACCCAGCTGTCTCGGGACGGGCTCGCCACATCAGAAATAATGGCAAACGGCAGGCGGAAGAGTAGTGCTCACATCCTACGTCAGACGGGACGTTGTTGCTCTGCTACATTGAGTGCCTCACGCGGCCAGCTGGCACTCGCCCTTCGGGGGGGGTCCGGCCGCTGGCCTGCGGTGGGGGTGCAGCGCCGGTCCCCAAGTGTCCCGCTGTCCGCAGCTAATACTTTGCCCAGTCTAGGTGCTAGTAAGCCCTACTTGTAGTCACACCCCCTTCTCCTTATCCATTAGGTCTTTTACGGCCTCTTGGCCGGGTACATTACGTGTTATGTGGTCTCTCACTTATTAGTTATTCTTTGTGTCCTGCCTGTTATATCCTAGTGTTATATAATTACTACACATTTGCACTCGGCCTTAATTCTAGTACCAGTTAACCTTTAGGTTTCTGCAGAATTAGTTTCCATGTCACTATAGGCTAAGGTCTCATACTTACTACGGGTGTACCTTTTAAGTTAAATCTAGTCCTTGGAATTGTTACTGTTAATTCTTACTTTATATATTTACTTTATATATTTACTTTATATATTTTAATATAAACGTTATATATTCCTTAAATTATATTTGAAACTTTGTATATTTACATGTTCAATATTAAGTTTTATATAATATCAACTTTGTTAAGTCTATAATATAAACCGTGTTTAATATAAACTTTATATAATTACTTACTTTATGTGAACTTTATATATTTACATGTTCTGCAGAATTTAATCTTCAATAAACTGTAACGCCCCATACTGCCAGTATCTTTCTCCCCCTGGTCAGAAAATGGTCACTGCTTGCATCACAAGCGGGGATGTTTCTGGCGGGGGAGAAAGAAACAATTGTGCAGCGCGTCCCGCGGCGTTGCGCGGGCAGTTTGGGGCCGTATAAATACGGGCGCACAACGGGGCTCCGCCTCACTCCGCCTGCCCTCGCCGCTGCCCTCGCAAAACCCCACCCTCCCCCCCTTTTGCAAGCGGCTGCTTTTGTACCCCCGTCATGCTTTGCACAGTTGTCCCGATTGTCTCCCCACTGCATGTGGGAAGGGGGGTGCAGCGCCGGTCCCCAAGTGTCCCGCTGTCCGCAGCTAATACTTTGCCCAGTCTAGGTGCTAGTAAGCCCTACTTGTAGTCACACCCCCTTCTCCTTATCCATTAGGTCTTTTACGGCCTCTTGGCCGGGTACATTACGTGTTATGTGGTCTCTCACTTATTAGTTATTCTTTGTGTCCTGCCTGTTATATCCTAGTGTTATATAATTACTACACATTTGCACTCGGCCTTAATTCTAGTACCAGTTAACCTTTAGGTTTCTGCAGAATTAGTTTCCATGTCACTATAGGCTAAGGTCTCATACTTACTACGGGTGTACCTTTTAAGTTAAATCTAGTCCTTGGAATTGTTACTGTTAATTCTTACTTTATATATTTACTTTATATATTTACTTTATATATTTTAATATAAACGTTATATATTCCTTAAATTATATTTGAAACTTTGTATATTTACATGTTCAATATTAAGTTTTATATAATATCAACTTTGTTAAGTCTATAATATAAACCGTGTTTAATATAAACTTTATATAATTACTTACTTTATGTGAACTTTATATATTTACATGTTCTGCAGAATTTAATCTTCAATAAACTGTAACGCCCCATACTGCCAGTATCTTTCTCCCCCTGGTCAGAAAATACCCGTTCTTGGTATATGTATTGTTTATATTCAAGATTTATAGTGTTTCGTATTACCCTGTTATAGTTGCTTTGTGCTTCCTTGCTGTTCTCCTACTGGTTTTCTCCCACCTTTGCTCTTAGCAAAGGTACTTCCCCCTTCCGTTTGCTGGAAGATTCTTAGAATCGTTAGCCCCCTTCATTGCTACAGTATAATTACTCGGATGCTCTTTATTCATCCAGGATTGTTAATTAAGGTTTCTCTTAATTCCTGCTGCCGGGCTCCCTCCCCCGTTTTTCGTCTCTGTATTGATTCAGCTAGGGTTTCCCCCTCGTCTGTGCTCTTGCCTGTCACGATAACACTGCACGCCGCTTCTGCCCACCCTTACTGCCTTATATCTTTCAGCCCGGGGGAGGTGAGCTACGCGACAAAAAATCGTCGCACGCTCCGACTGGACCAGGTATTGCTACATGGTCAGGAATCAACACTCTTCGGATCCTACAAGCACAGATCCTACAAGCGCTCCTGTCACCAGGCGGGATTTCTCCAGGATCCTATGCGCTGCCCTCTCGGCGCTAGGCTTAACTTCAGATGACTACGCCCCGCACCCAGCTGTCTCGGGACGGGCTCGCCACATCAGAAATAATGGCAGACGGCAGGCGGAAGAGTAGTGCTCACATCCTACGTCAGACGGGACGTTTGTTGCTCTGCTACTTTGAGTGCCTCACGCGGCCAGCTGGCACTCGCCCTTCGGGGGGGGGGGGTGGGGGGGGGGGTCCGGCCGCTGGCCTGCGGTGGGGGTGCAGCGCCGGTCCCCAAGTGTCCCGCTGTCCGCAGCTAATACTTTGCCCAGTCTAGGTGCTAGTAAGCCCTACTTGTAGTCACACCCCCTTCTCCTTATCCATTAGGTCTTTTACGGCCTCTTGGCCGGGTACATTACGTGTTATGTGGTCTCTCACTTATTAGTTATTCTTTGTGTCCTGCCTGTTATATCCTAGTGTTATATAATTACTACACATTTGCACTCGGCCTTAATTCTAGTACCAGTTAACCTTTAGGTTTCTGCAGAATTAGTTTCCATGTCACTATAGGCTAAGGTCTCATACTTACTACGGGTGTACCTTAAGTTAAATCTAGTCCTCGGACTTGGAATTGTTACTGTTAATTCTTACTTTATATATTTACTTTATATATTTTGATATAAACGTTATATATTTACTTTATATATTTACATGTTCAATATTAAGTTTAATATAATATCAACTTTGTTATAAGTCTATAATATAAACCGTGTTTAATATAGACTTTATATAATTACTTACTTTATATTTGAACTTTATATATTTACATGTTCTGCAGAATTTAATCCTCAATAAACTTTAACGCCCCATACTGCCAGTATCTTTCTCCCCCTGGTCAGAAAATGTGTCTTCATATGACGAAGCAGACTGAACCTCTTCCCACACTGTGGGACACTCGTGAGGTTTGACATCTACACTTGTGGGGTTTGTCAGCCGAATGTAATAAAACATGAGTGGTCATACTTCGAAAATGCCTGAACCTCTTCCCACACTCTAGGCACTTATAAGGATTCTTCCCCGAATGCACTAACATGTGAGTCTTTATATTTTCCGCTGTCTTTTCTATCTGTCTGTCTGTCTTTTTCTATTTTCTGCCCGAAACGCTTTGCGTAATAGTGGCTTTAGGCATTGTATGTACTAGCTCCTATCTATAAAGCCAACAAACTTTGTAAAATCTCTTTATGTATGTACCTTTGCCTAAATAAAAATTATTATTATTATTATTATTTTCACGCTGACTGAATCTCCTCCCACACTCAGGACACTCGTGAGGTTTGTCACCCGAATGCACCATGTGAGTCTTCATACCTCCAAGCTGACTGAAGCTCTTCCCACACTCTGGAGACTTATGAGCTTTCACCTTCATCGCGACAAGTGCAGAATATGTGAAGAATTTCGTGATGGTGATGCTCCATTAAGATAGGCGCAGTGTGTGTGAAGGTTATACCTTAATGCTGATGTGTGGAAAACACAACACCAGCGTTTTGTAGTGTAACTGGTGAGGCAGAGGCGAGTAGATCATGGCTCTAATCGTTGCTGCCTAATGTTTACCCACCCGGCAGTGCTGGGTGCAGGAGAGCCTGATCTAGAGGGTTGCACTTTCCTTAAGAGGTCTCCCGTCTCTTACCGGTTTAATGCACCGGATCAGGGTGGGGTCTGACCTCTTAAAGCAAAGTACTGATGATATATGGAGGGTGCTGTGTCCGCGGCTTGCATTTAAGTACCCCACTCGGTGCGCGCTATATAGTCGGTTAGTCTCCAACTCATGGTAATGCATTTTTTTCTTCGCAGAATTTCACCGCTTTTCTGAGAAAATCAGTGATTATTTATTTCTGGTGTGGTGCTCATAGGTTCTGTTACAACCTTCAATGAATCTTTTGAGGTCAGGATTGGCATTAAAGTTCAGCGTTTTATATATGTATAATACACATGCGAGAATGTGCAGTGACTTAATATCTAACATATTAAGAGATTTGAGTAGGGGTACCGAGTGATGTCTGGGGCCAGAGTTGGATATTGTCCTAATAGCAGCTTTGTGTTGAGTAATTAGAGGACATAAATGATTTTGGGTAGTAGAAATGCTTACAAAACAAGTCACAACCAAAAGGCTTAACAATCCCTGGCTTACAAAGGGAATACTTAAATCTATTAATAAAAAACATGACCTTGAGAAGAAGTATAGGTTAGGAATTGTCTCCAAAGAATTCTCAAAGAATTACTCATTATTGCTGTCTAAGATAATTAGACGAGCCAAAACTAAATACTACGAAGATAAATTTACCCAAATAAAGAGCAACATTAAACAAACTTGGAGAACAATTTCTCAAATATTGGGATCAAAGAAGTCTTTAAATAACAAACCGACTCTCCTGTCTAATAACGATGGTCAGCTTTCAGCCTCTGATTCTGCTACTGAGTTCAATAGGTTCTTCTCTTCCATTGGTTCATCCCTTGCAAATGATATTCCATCTTCCAGTACAGACATTAATGACTATCTCTCAGGCAACTATCCACAGTCTCTGTACCTAAAGCCTATTAATTCCACTGACGTCAATGAGATAATCCTTTCCCTTAAAACCAAGTCTGGTGCCCTTGAGGAGATACCAACTTTAATTTACAAAAAAGCCTCCAGATCTTTAGCCCCTGCTATTGCTTTGCTCTTCAACAAGTCACTTGAACTCCAAACCTTCCCAGATATTCTAAAAAAAGCGAGAGTGACGCCTGTCCACAAATGTGGTAATCTCACAGATGTTAACAACTACAGACCTATATCTATCCTGCCAAACTTGTCAAAAATTTTTGAAAAACTAATCTATAAGCAGCTTTACTCATATCTAGCCAAACTCAATATACTTAGCCCTTGCCAATATGGCTTCAGACCCAAAAAAAGCACTAACGATGCACTTATTAGTATGCTTAACTCGATTCATACAGCTCTTGATAAAAATGAGTTCTCTGTTGGGTTGTTTGTGGACCTGCGTAAAGCTTTTGACACTGTCAACCACCAAAACCTTCTTCTTAAATTACATCATTATGGAGTCAGAGGACACTCCCTACAATACCTCAAATCCTACCTTACTGACAGGCTCCAATATGTTTCTGTGAATAATACAATTTCTCCCACCCTACCCATCAACATTGGTGTTCCCCAGGGCAGCATACTTGGCCCTCTCCTCTTTCTCATCTACATTAATGACCTTCCAAATGCCTCCCAACACCTCAAACCAATTCTATTTGCTGACGACACAACCTTCATTTACTCCAGTCCTGATCCCCTTGCTCTAAATGCCACAGTAAATACTGAGCTAAATAAAGTCCATCTGTGGCTAACTGCCAACAAACTCACCCTTAACATTGACAAAACCTTTTATATTCTGTTTGGCAATAAATCCTCTAATCAAATAAATCTCAAAATAAACAATACCCAAATTTGTAACAAATTAGATGGCAAATTCCTTGGCATTCTCATTGACCACAAGCTTAATGTCCAGGGACACATTCTAAACATATCAAAAAAAGTTTCAAAAACTGTGGGCATTCTTTCTAAGATCAGATATTATGTACCACGCTCTGCCCTGGTGACTCTCTATTACTCCCTTATCTATCCATATCTCAACTATGGTATTTGTGCTTGGGGCTCTACTACCCAAAATCACTTACGTCCTCTAATTACTCAACACAAAGCTGCTATTAGGACAATATCCAATTCTGGCCCCAGACATCACTCGGTACCCCTACTTAAATCTCTGAATATGTTAGACATTAAGTCACTGCACATTCTCTCATGTGTATTATACATATATAAAACGTTAAACTATAATGCCAATCCTGATCTCAAAAGCTTCATAGAAGGTTGTATCAGAACCCATGAGCATCACACCAGAAATAAATACAGTTTTGATATTCCTAGAGTACGACTTAATCAAACTAGAAATGCTCTACAAATCAAGGGGCCCAGAATGTGGAATGACCTTCCCAACCATGTTAAAGACTGTACCTCTCTCAACCAGTTTAAGTTAAAAGCGAAGCTATACCTAATAAATTCCCTGTAACCTACCTTACCCTTCTATTGTCAACCAATGTCTGTTTTTTTTCTTTAAAGAGCGCTGTTTGTCGACATAATTGTATTTGTGCTGCTTTTTCATCTATGTTTTCATTTCTTGTTTTCATTCTACTCATTATGCTCAATTAGTATTAAGCTTGTCATTGAAGTTTATCATGCCCGAAACGCTTTGCGTAATAGTGGCTTTAGGCATTGTATGTACTAGCTATACCTATAAGTTAAACAATCCTTGTAAATATTTATTGTATGTATGTACCTTACCTAAATAAAATTGTATTGTATTGTATTGTAGAACCCCAAGCACAAATACCATAGTTGAGATATGGATATTTTCTTCTCCGAGGCTATGGGTCCCTACACTTGCACCAGAGGTGGTAACTAAACAAAAAATTGGGCTACTCTTATTACAAATTCGCTACTTTTAGACCGTCAGCTCGCTACTTCCAGCAATTTGGAGCTAGCAACCCTGTGTGTCTCAGTCTTGTCGTTGACGGCGAAGGGGACGGACGCTCTCTGCCGCCACCGGGAGCAGCACCTGTTCACTGGAGGATGAACCTTGGCTCCTTAGGAAATGTAGATGTTTATCTCTCAGAATGTTTGGTAATATGTTTATTGTTTGTGATGTGTTTATATGTATGTATTAACACGATGTACTGAACGGGGTGAGCATGGCTTGAGTTACCTCATCCCTTTGTGTGTATTTTACCTCATTAAACTTATTTCAATTTCAATTTGGCTCCTTTACTGCGTCTCACTCTTGCTGTGAGTTGGTCATTAAAGCATGGTTGACAGCCTTACGGGTATAATATTAACATTAAATGTAAGAACAACAGTTTTTTGCGGTCCGTAGAATTACCCAAAGGCTACCAGCATTACGTAAGTAATGAAGATATATATGGTGTATTTACTCGCTATAATGTTGGTGCTGAATGCAGAACATGACTAAAAGTTATTTTTACTCAGAAATAATCTTATTTCATAACAAAATTAGAAGTAAATGTGTAGCAGGTGCCGCCATAGGAAGTATAGGGTGCAAGTGACAATGTTGTGGAGCGACTTGACCAAGATATATTAATAATAATATTTTATTTACGAAAAGTACATACATAGATGCAGAGTTACAAACTTTCTGATTATTTATAGGCAGAACTAGTACATACAAATACCTAAAGCCTATATGCAGAGTGTTTCAGACACAGTCTCAATGGTGTAGTGGTAAGACACTCGCCTGGCGTTCCGCGAGCGCTATGTCATGGGTTCGTATCCTGGCCGGGGAGGATTTACTGGGCGCAAATCCTTAACTGTAGCCTCTGTTTAACGCAACAGTAAAATGTGTACTTGGTTGTAACAACAATTCTTCGCGGCGGGGGTCGTATTCCGGGGACCTGCCCAAAACACTACGCGTACTAGTGGCTGTACAAGAATGTAACAACTCTTGTATATATCTTAAAAAAAAAAAAAAAAAAAAAAAAAATAAATTGTCAGCCTCCTGTACACAGTGATCCAGTCGTCACTTCTCTGCTCAAATTGTCACAAAATTTAATTGGTGATATTAACAGGTAGAATCCACATTTATAATATCTAGCATAAATAGCCACAAAAGATTTAATATTTATTTAAAAATGTGTGGAAGTTAAATCAACTCCATAGGACAAGAGTTTTATGATACAGTATAAATACCATCTTATTCGTTGGTATGCTTTCGCTACTTAAACTACCCATGTCTTCGCTTATAATAATAATAATAATAATAATAATAATAATAATAATAATAATATATTTTATTTACTAGCAGGTACAATGGGAAGGTGAGATTACATTAGTGATATTTTTACATGCAAAGCCACTAACATGCAAAGCGGCAGGTTCTTAATCTAACATATCGAGCAAGATGAAGTAGTACATCGTAGCAAGGTTTTATATCAACAATATAAATTGACAGAGGTGATTACACTGCTAAAGATTAAGTACTTAATTAGTCTTCAGTACTTATATTGGGGAAGTGGGTAGTTCAAGATAGTGTGAGTTTGAAGCACAAAGGAAACTATGAGGATGAAATCAGGTACTTTTTGGTTTTACTTTTGAACAGGGCATGGGTTGGACAATTTTTTAATTCATCAGGGAGTGAGTTCCATAGACTGGGCCCTTTTATTTGCATGGAGGGGTGAACAATCCAATGCTTAGTGAATTATGCTTCACAATGATAGGAAGAGCCGACATCAAAGGATCAAAAAGCGACATCGCTATGAACACTTGGCCTCCAGAAGCCAGTTATCACTGGGGTAAATTTTCTGACACTTCTTGTTTAAAATTCCTAAAGTAAAAATGATCAATAGGCCTTGCTTTCGAAGTCCATATTCGTACTGAAATAAGGATCACGCCAGCATTTGCCCTTTTGCTGTATACGAGGTTTCTATCCATGCTGAGCTAGCCTTAGGACACCTGCATTATCATTTGAAAGATGTACCACCCCAGTCAAACTCCCCACATGATCATGTCCTCAGAGCGGACATTATTAGAACAACATATATGTCCAATCACCATGAATTCTGCTCCAAAATAATGTCCAGGAGTCATATTTCCGATATTGTGAAAACTGTAAGTCAATTTAGACAAAATCTAACCCATCGTCCTTTTCACTAATTTGCATATTTTTGGTATAAAAAGTCGTAATTTAAAACTCCAAATATGTGTAATCACCGTGAATTCTGCTCCTAAATAATGTCCAGGAGTCATATTTTATATATTTCCGATATTCTGAAAATTGTAGGTTAATGTGGGCAAAATCTCACTCATCGCCCTTTTCACTTACCATACCAATGAATAACGAGTTTTGCTATCCAATGATATATCCTATGATAGTTTTGAAAACTATTTTGCCTGAAATGCTCTGCATACTATTAGCTTTAGGCATAGTATAAACCAGCTCTATCAAGAAATCTAACATTCTGTTAGTAAATCATTTTGTATGTACAGTACTGTATGTACTTTTACCTGATTAAACATTATTAATATTAATATTATTATTATGATTATTATTATTATTATATTTTAATACATAGAATACACTCCAGTTAAGCTTCTGACCACCAGAGGTGCTAAAGTTTCTCAATTATTATGCGGTTCATATGGTGATTGCTATCATTATTATTGCAACGATTACGTAGATTCATATTGTATAGTGTGTATATGGATAATTTCAGGAATTTAATGAGGTAATTAGGTAATCATGATTTCGATGAGCCTAAGTATGATACTGGCTTTGTCTCTCTGACACTGGGAATATCATCCTTATTTTTTCTAATTTTACATTAGCTTTGCCCATCTATCTTTTAAAATACAATACTCCCTCCACCTTCTTCATATTTTGTCTTTGGTAGTAAACATGTCTATTTCCAGATGTGAATCCCTGACCAAAGTAATGGCAGCCAGTGAAGTAGTACAACATGTGACCCCAGACGAAGAGAGCTTATCATCCATCTCTGTTAACATTCGTTGTCCACAAGGATGCCCTCGCACATTTGCCAACTCTTCTGCCCTTAGGTTACACTTGAATCAGGTAAAGTTGACTTGCTCTGTCTAACTGGTATCACTGTTTAAAAGTTGAACTAGGAATGTCCCCGCGGAGCAGTGGTAAAACACTCGCCCCACATTTCGCTAGCGATTTGGTCTGGGTCACTCTTACCACTATGAGGATCTGCAAAATTTACATCTCATTTCCTTCTGAACAACGCTAATCGAGCCTGACCTCAGGCCAGGAAAATTTATTCCCTGTCCTAGCAGTCATATCTCCCAAGACAAGAACTTTATTAACATCTTGTGGCTTCTTTTCACAATAATTGAATTGATTCCAGAACACCTTCGTCTCGTTCTTTCCTAAAAAGTTCTCGCAGCACACTGGAAAATAATCACCTTTAAATGCGTATCTCACTCTTTATATCTCTCCTACACTCCAACACATTCATAAATTAATTCATTCATGCCCTCTATTTTTGTTGTTATATATACAAAGCAATTTTTCATTTTTCTTTTGAACATTAAACATTGTGCTCATTGCCCCTCTGCCTATGCTCAATACCCCAGCCTGAGCTCAATGCATCAGTCTGAGCTCAGTGCCCCAGCCCACATAACTTACCCTGGACAGTGTTCCATATGATTCCTGAACTTATTATAGCAATGAGAAAAATAATGCACAAAGTGTGTTATGATAGCACTTGTGCTTGCTATAGAACTGTTAACATTGCCCACTCTGTTTTCATTACCTCACTATTTATGTTCCTTAGTATACCAGCCTCTGGATACTTTTCTCAGGTGTGTGCTCATGTTCTTAAAACATTTCTAGGCAATTTTTATATGTTTTGTATTTGTAGGTCCACCGTCAAGAAAGTGTAAGCAGTGTTGCATCAAAACCAGGAGTGTCAGTGTGGTATCACTGTCCTGTAGAGTCCTGCATTTATCACAACAACTTTGGTGCCAAGGGAAGACATTTTCCAAATTTGAAGTACCTTAAACAGGTAATTTATATCATGTATTAAAATCTTTATAGTTGCTGTAACATGTAAAACTAATAAGGAAGTATTCTAATTGTCTGTACAGTACAGTGGAACCTCAATTTTATGAACTATATGTGTTCTGTTAAAGAATAGTTTCTGTTAAATTGAGGTTCTTTTCCATCTTCTGGAAGGGGCCTCTTGTAAACCCCCTGAGCTACCGACTGGTATACTTGTCAAACCCTTAATACCGCACCAGGCTTTATCGATTTATTAAAACCTACCGGAGACCATTGCCAGAATCTGGTCCATTCAGTGGAGGGAGGGAAGGAAGGAAGAGCCCTCTCATTACAATTAATGCTCAGTATACCGTATTTAAGGGTCCCAGTAGTACTGTCGGGTTCATTCTCAACACTGAATCGAGAATTCCGGGTTCGAGTCCCAGGCAGGACAGAAATGGTTGGGCACATTTCCTTTCAACTAATACCTCTGTTCACCAAGCAGTGAGTAGGTACTCAGGAGTTGGTCAGCTTGTTGTGGGGTTGCATCCTGGGCGGGGTCAGAAACACGGCAGTGGGGGGAAGGACCTCGATAAAAGCCAAAACGTGTATGAATACACTCTGGCTTCCTGTCCTGACACAATGAATTAATACTGCAACATCATAATGTTATATATGCATGCATCCAAATTATCATAAAGTTTTACTTCTTATACATTATTTTTCCACAGCACTTCCTCAAAGTCCATGCAGCTCGCTTACATACATGTGACTGTGGGCAAGCATTCAGTACCGTAGCACTACTTGCCCGCCATCAACGTGCTTGTGGAGTCAAGCTCTTGTGTAGCTGTGGTAACAGCTTTTCATCTGTCGAGACACTGCAGACTCATGTTCGCCGCTCTGGCCATACTTTTCACCACTCCACTGTTCAAGCATTAAGGTATATAGTATCAAGTTTTAATGGTTTAACATTTATCTTCTCAAGTTTGAATTAATAAATGATGCAGTTTGAATATTCCAGGTCCAAGCTTCTGGACTTGCATACCAAGCCTGGACCTGCATAAACCTACCAAACACCAGGACTAATCAGTCATGCTTATAGAGAGCAACACGAGTATCTAATAACAACTTTATAACCAAATAAAACTGCCCAGGAAGTTAGTGAAGCAAAACTGTGTATCTTAATAAAAGAAAAATGGAAAGAAGGGAAGTAGAAGTTTTCCCAATGTCAACAATCAAGCTTCAGTATCCCAGTGAGCCACCAGATAACAGCTTAAGTCATCCAAGGGCTACACAGGCGTTCCCTATCACTTGCATGTCACTCATAATGGTCCCAAACTCCAAGGGAAACATGTTAAAAGGGCCAGGTATGAAAGCTACCGAGGCTTTCGAGAAAAAGGCATTTCATTACATTTAGAACTTGAATTCTTGGCTAGCCTCCAGTAGTTTTTTGTTTTGTAGGCCTCTGGTACATATTTTCAACAGTACTTGGGAGAAAAACTTGCTTTGGTAAAATAAACAAATAGATGACAACGGCAGTAATAAGAGCATTAAGTGCAGCAGATCAACCAAAAGAAACTATTTCAAAACACTGAAAAAATTCCAAATCCCTTAATGCTTATATAAGAAGTAAAACCAGGACAGAGACTCAGTAGGACCCTTGATAGACGAAAACAACCAAATTTTAACTGATGATACAAAAGGCAGCTGACAGTTTGAATGAATACTTTACTGCAGTGATTACACTGTGATGATTAGACATTATGCCAACACCCAAACAGTTTGAAGCAGGAAAAAGAATGAGTTATGCAATATCTCCATTACATGCTCCTGCTTTGTAGTGTCTTAATGGTTTACACTGTGGAGAGTTGCTTCGGAGATCAACCTCAGACATAGAGCATTGTGTGGAACCAGATGCTTCTCTCAGTGATTCCTTGATTGCTGTTGTTTCCACCCTTGTGGTCTTGACTTCCTCAATGTGCTTGGATGGGCTGGGCTTTAAATGGGGGTTGGTGGCCTCCCCGATCCTGTTGTGGTAGGTAGTGCTGAAACCCTGTGATGGTGGTTGTAGCTGGTAGTTGAATTAGTAGTTATTGTAACAGGGTGATAATTGCTGTCCTTATGAGTCCCAATGATTGCTTGCAGGGGATATAGTGGTTTGTTCTTATTTTGTCTTAGAGCAAGCATGTTGCTTGGTGGTTGATTAAGGTGATAGACAATCCACTCTTTCCCTAACTACATGCCTTGACCATATGTAGTTATTTTACTTGGCGAGTCAAAAAGGAGTGTTTCATTTCACTTAATGCCCTACTTTGTAACAAATTATTTCTAGTTTTATAGTGAGCTTTGTATTACATTCTAAATAATGTCTTTGGTAATTGAATAAAATTGATGTGTAATTAAAAAAAAAAAGTTCATAAAGAGAATCAATATTTGAATTTGGTGAGAAGTCAATTTAAGTTTTGCACAAAAAATTTAGCAATTTTAAATTTTTATATCATTTGACTTCCATAGAGTGTATATGACTCAGTAAGTTTTAAACAGATTCAGTGACAGCCTTAAAATATTTTGAAATCCCTGTGTATAAATTCACCGCATTTTCTCTCTCTCCAACTTCAGAGCAAGAAAAACCTTACAAACGGAGCCAGCTTTAACAATACAGTCACCTTTACAGGGTGGTTCTTCTCAAGAAGTCTGGACTCACCACATCCCACTCAAGTAATGTCTTGCTGTAAAAACTGTTAAAAATGTTAATTTTGCATTTCTTATTCTCATGCATCCTAGTAAATACATTAGTTTTATGCAAGATGCTGAACAGGTTTTGAAGATTTTGTCTTAAGTCTTTGCATGTATTTTTTCTTTGCTTTAAGGCCCCTCCCAGTGGTCCTGTAAGGAAAGAATTGCAATAGTGTGAATTAGTGTTTATCTAAGTTTATCTATCACTTTCATTGTGTAAATTAATATAAATTCCTCTTAATACTTTGCTGACTTTTAGCATATTTTTAAAAATAGGATGAATAGAGTGAGAGAATACAGATAATGGGACTATAGGAGTGTTAGGACATACTTTCAGGATGATCAACAGCAAAATTAAATTAAAGAGAAGTCAGTTATTGTAATTTGTAATGCATAAATCTTCAGAAGCAACAGACCAGCAGATTGGGGTCACCATGGTGCAGTGGTAACACACTCAACAAGTGCTTCATGAGCAATTTGGCCTGGGTTCATATCCTGGCAGGTGAGGATTGACTAGGTGCCAATCCTTAACTGCACGTCTCTGTTCACTTGGCAGTGAATGGGTACCTGGTTGTTAAACGATTTGGTGGATCATATTCCAGGGAAAATTAAGATTAAGGATCAGTCCGAAATGCTATGCATGCTCGCATCTTTACAAAGATGTAAGAAAACTTGTATATATAAATGAAATAAAAATATACAGTAACAAAAAGTTCATCCCTCACAGGAGGTTAAATGGATGAGAAGAAAAAAAACAAGCCCTGGTTTTATAGACAATAGAAAAATAAAAGTAAACAAAAAAAATAAATAAAAAAAAACTTGAAAAAGTATAGGGAACTGAGTGCATACACAAATAGGGAGATACCAGAGAGAGCCAGGAATGAGTACATCAGATTCCTGAAGGCAGCAGAGCAGCAGTTTGAAAATTACTTTATCACAAAGGCAAAGGACAAGCCAAAGCTGTTCTATAACCATTTGATCATATGTTCATTCTGCTGGGACAGGAAGAAACAAAATGACAAGAAGTGTGTGAGGAATTTCAACAAGACATTTGGTCCAGGAGGTTTACAGACATGAAGAAGATTGAAATTTAAGGAGAATGGACAGCAAGTAGGCAGTAGCAACAGAATACACATCACCTTATAAGAGATGAAGAGACAACTGGAGGAATCAGATATGATAAAAGCAGCATGACCAGATCAGTTATGACTACTGGAAATTGCTGCAGTGATTGTTACTGACCAACTAGAAGTTTAACCATTGGGCATCGCAATTTGTGTCAAGTCCAGAGGTACAGAAATGCTGTTGTCATCAATTGACGATTTAAACAATTATTGTCTGGGTTTTACACGTGTGAAAAGAAAGGATATACAGTAATAGGTTTATGTGGATGTAATGGAGTTTACCTTGACCCATGGAAAAAAATCCTACCATTTGATGGTAGCAGGGGAATCAAGAGGCCATTCAGGACAGTATGTCCTCTGTCCTGAATGGCCTCTGCCTTGCAGGTATCCATTGTGCTTACATGGCTGCTGCTTTTGTAGCACAACTATGCCAGATGAGTTCGACGGGCTCACCATTGCCCTTGCTGCTTGGAACTTTTTGTTCCGAGAAGGTGAATCTAAAACAACAAAACAACATACCAGCTAAGCTGTCACATCAACCTAACTGTTCAGTTAAGTTGCTGTGAGTTTTATTCATGCTTTTTCAAGCTTTTCATGCTTCCTGCCCCCTAGAGGGGACAAGACATTGTTTAGAATGGTACTTGCTTGTGGTGGGCAGAGACTTGTCACAGGAGTGTGGCGTAGCAGTAATGACCCTTCTGCACATTGCTATTAGCTCAGGAAAGCTATCGAATAACCAGCCAGAAAGTGGTGTTTCGTGAATTTCGGTACTCTATAACAACAGTGTCACAATATTTTACTCGAGATGTGATGGGTTGAATATTTTCTCCATCTTTTTTTCCATCTCGGAATATGTTGCTGAATATTCTGACCATGCTGAACACTTTAAGATTGCAAGGGTAATTATTAAGGATTACTTTTTTGTAGGTATCACACTATTGATGAGAGAGGAAGAGAAGAAGGTGGTGTAGTTGGGATAATCAACACATCTTCCTCTGTGCAATCCATGTTTAGTTCTGTGCTGCCAACTATATGTGCAGCTCCTTCCACCATCTGCTCAGCCTCTTCCACATTCAGTCAAGTTACACCGCTGCACCTCCAGCAACCAACTCATTTGTTAGCGGCTATTGCCCTTAGTGAACTGGCTGCGACAGCTATGAAAAGGTATAGTGGTTTGTCATATGTCCAGCAGCCTGGCCAAAACGTCAGTAGTTTCCAAGCGTTATATGACAGTGCTGGGAAGACGGGACACCACGAGCGTAGCTCTCTGTAACTACACTGGGGTAAATACACATAGGTAATTACACACACACACACACACACACACACACACATAGGCACACTCCATACACAGTTTCAAATGTAGATTTTATAGAGCCCAATAGGCTCAAGAATCTGTAAACTAGTTGATTGATAGTTGTGAAGAAAGCTGAACCCCTGCAAGCACAGCTAGGTGAGTACATACATTCCTCCTACCAGACTCTAACGACATGATCACCCACCATCACCAGTAACCCCCTCAAATAGTCTGCTCATGTACAGGGGCAAGAAAAACTCTCACCACTCTTAACCTGAGCCAAAGCCAAGAGACTTGCTCACTATTATGGTATGCAAATGAATGAATATAAGATTTCACAAACCCCCCTCCCCCTCCAAGTGAAAAATATTAAATCGAATAAAAAAATTTTGCTTTGCTAACTACTGGATGGTCAATCAGCCTCTATCCTGACCACCATTAAATGGCAGCAGCACCTCCACAGTATTGTTGTGGGAGCCAAAAAAACATCCTTGATGCCTGGCAATTGACAGTGCCCGCCTCCGGGTTGCATCACATGAGAGAAGAAATATATCGGTGGGAAAGAATTGTGGGTGGCATGATATTTAAAGCTGTCAAATGAAAAAATGAAGCTTTATTTTAACAGAGTATACACTATACAGTCTGTACATACAGTTCTAACAATCAATAATAGTCTATAATATTTTATATAATTTTTTTTATTTCATGTTAATAATACATTATTTTTAATGTAATGCATGTTATAAATAAAGGCTGCAACATGTCATTCAGCAACTCAAAGGCACAGCCTAGGATTCAAATTATTATCTGCATCAGGTGATACTAAAACTGCATTAATTTTGGCTGAATTGCATTGTTAAGTTTTATGCTCCAAAGAAAGTGAAGATTTAAACCAGTGTACTGTAGATGATTTGAGGTTGTCTAAGGTCTTTTAGGTACATTGATAGAAGGATTGTAAACATAAAATGAGGTTAAGAGTTTAAATACTTGATATTTTGGTTAGTGGTTAATGGATGGCATGACAATGTTGTAACACTGTGATCCAAAAGGTGAGGCTGTAGAGTGCAAGTGGTGGCTGACAGGTCATGGCTAGTGGTAAATCATTAAATCTATAAATAACAGAGTATTGAATACTGCTTTATAATTTTATTATTTTTTGAATTACCAGTAATTACTTTTATATAAACTTTAACCTGCTTATTTAAATGAAATCTAAATTTCTCATTTCACCTAGGAGTCCTTGTGTGGATGTTGGTGTCCAGACAGAAACAGAAGTCCCGAGACGTTCAAGGAGAAAATCTAGTCCAGGAAAGTGTTGGGCATCAGCTGGAAACTGTACATTGCCTTGGAATCTTAGCAAGCGCAAACGTACAGCAGAAACACAAACAAGACTCAGTCACAGAGATAGCAAACGATTACAGGGAGGTACACTACTCCATCTGTCTGAAGCTCCAGCAGAAACTGGCATTACTACTGGAACACACAATACTAATGGTGAAAATGAAGCGACATTTATTGATATTGGTGCCGAAGATTGTAATGATGATGAAGGATCTTTTGAAAGCCTAGCATTGCAAGTCAATTTACCAGAGTTTATTACTGCCCAGCAAAGTACTTCTGGCACACAGACGAGTCCCCGTGTAGCTGGCCTCTCACACCCACAACTCCATAATCTTGCTATATCTTTGTTCGACCGTGCATGTGGTGATGATGAACCAGGAATTGCTCCACCATCAATGTCTATTACATCAACACAAACACCAGAGCATCTTGATCCCTTTGGATCTACACAGTTGTTTATTGATGATGATGATGATTTGCTGGAGGTAGTAAGTAATACAACAGTGGGTGGAAGAAGAAGACCACCTTCTCTGGGCCACATACGCTCATCGAGCATTGAAACCCAGACAGATCATGACGTCCTCCTCAGCAAAAATGCTGATACTCCTGATGACAGTGATGAGATTATTCTAACTACTACAGAAACACAGACTGATCCTAACAGCCTTCTCATCTTGACTGGGAACAGTGTATATCAAAGTCACGGGTCATGTCAAGCATCATATGAGGTACACGAGAGTGACAGTTTATGGTGCACTAGTGAAACACAGACATACGAAGATTTCTCGGATATAGAGCAGTTTATGCGGTCGACGATTCATACACAGACGCCAGATCATAGCCATAATGAACTGTTCCCTGAACTTTCTTTCTCTCACACTCAGACTCAAACTAGCTTGGATGATCCTCCATCCCTTGTTACAACACACACACAGACACCTACAAATAAACAACTACCCTCAAGTGTTTCTGAAATGTAACTATTATCTACAGCTAGTAACTGTATTTGGAAATGCAATTAAGGCCATTTTGCTGCATATAACTTTAAACTCTGAGAATACAGGCTTTCATAAAAAATACTAAATATTTAGAGCACATCTTGCTGGATTGCTGCTCCTTCTCTTGGAGTAAACCCTAGCAATTGTCCAGTGATATATAACAATTGTTTATTACCTTATGATTTCACTTGGAAAGAAAATTTTCATGCAAGTTTGTGAAAGTTCGCAGAGAGAAGGGGGAATGAATCAAGGTTAGTTTGAAAAAGTGATGGCAAATATACACCACAAAGAGATGTTTTACCCACACAGTGATGGATAAATGTTCTGAAGCACTTGGCCTCCCTCTCTTCCCCTTCCTTACTGTGTTCATCCCATGGAGCTATTTATGGCAAAACTAAACACTATACACAAACACAAGATCTTGTCTTAAGATCTTGCATGTCACACACACACGCACTCTCTCACGCTTCTCTTTACATTCCTCTTGTGCTGTCTAAACTCTAATACAGTATGGCTGTCCCGCTTACTTGTTTGCCTCTCCTTCCACTCTTCATCGTCTTGATGCTCTGCACCATACTAGGTTACGCCTCGGTTCTGGTGCCTTTTGTTCATCCCCTACCCTGAGCCTGTGTTGAAATCGGCATCCTGTCCCTACAGGATTGTCGTGATCGTTATTGTCTTTGCTACCTTGCGTGGTCCTTACAACAGTCTCACTCGCACTGATGATGTGCTTTACCCATTGCTCCTTCTGTGGGCCCTGTTCCCTTTCACCATCTTGCTTTTTCTATACGGTTGTCTCGCTTGCAAGACAACTGCAAGCACACAACTGTGTGTTTGTCAACTGTCCTACAGTTGGTGTAGGACAGTGTACCGGATAACCACCTCATCCAGGTCATCATCCGGTACACTGGTCGTCGTGCCTCGCTCATTGCTGCTTGTCCACATGAACTGGATCCCACTTAACAAAACAAATATTACGTAGTTTTAGAAAAATTCTTGGCCATTTTGTAAATCTTAGTCCAGCAGGATTACCATATTTAAAGTTTAATGCACATGTATTACCATCGTTTATAACCATGTTAAACACTAATAACGAGTAAACTCGCTTCTGGCAATAACGCTCTTTATGAAGTCGTCCTTATCCTTGTCTTAAATAGTAACTAGCTGGAAGCCTCTGCCAAGACTAGCAGTAAGAGTTGGCTTGATCCCAGCTGTAGGTATGTTATTCACGCACCATGAGAAATAGTAGTTCTTACCAGCCCTCGATATTTAGCACCCTCTGATTATTCCACACATTTGGTGCTACATAGCCTTCCCGGTTTGGTGCCTTCTTTTGATAATTACTTACTTGGTGCCTTCTTTCATAATTACTTACCAGCCCTTATTTCACATGTCTGAAACAGTTTAAAATTAAATTAATCTAAATTTACTAAAAGGAGACAAAATAAGAGCCATGTTGAGGAATCTAACGTGCAACTTTAGTACTCCAAGCACATTATTAGTTTGATCTATGGGATTTAGAGTTTAACCAAATCAAACTAGAACATTTTACGTACTACATTACCAGGTATTCCACAGGATGGTGTCGAGTTTGCTGTAGCCTTGAAGGCTGAAAGATTTAAACTGTGGCTGAGGGGCGAATGGAAGCTGGGATACCTTAAATGCAGGAAGGGGGTTGGAAAGACAAGGGTGCCACTTGAAGAGTGAACTGTTGGACATAATATGGAACTGGAAAGAAACTAGTTTGAAGCCTGTTGGCGTTTTGGGGGGAATTATAGAGACGCTTTCCCTGAAGGACTTTTTCAATGGGAAAGGCGAGACGAAAACTGGCGCAGACAACTGGTTTTGCTCAAGAGTTGGGAAGAACATCACCAGGGAGCCGTCTGGGGCTATGTAGTGGTCTCCGGAGACTCCACACATCCACACCACTATTTTAAGCAGAAGCATTCAGAACCTGAAAAGTAATACCAATTTAAGAGTAAAAGAGTACATTTAGACTTAACTTTACTGCAAGAATATGGTTAATAAAGGCAAGCCAAGGAAAAAATTATTTTGAAGAATTTTACCATCTTTGTAATAATTAAACAAAAAAGTAAAGCAGAGTATTCATTTAAAAGTTAAATTAGTAGTACTGTTAAGTTACCATTATCTAAGATACTCTAAAATCATTTGTTAAGCCTCTAGGCTAGGGTTGTAGATAACCTACATGGTTGTAAAAGACTTTCAAAATCAGAGGCTAAATCTAGATAATTTTTATTTTGTTTTATTTGGGGGGGGGGGGGGGGCATTTGCCCAGCAAAAATACCTATACAAGAAGCATTAATGCTACACCTTTGTAGTAACAGCATGACTGCTAAGAGCAGAGTCATTTAGCTTACTTTTTACACTAGAGTAAAAGCTTATCAACTGTCTGCATTTAACAAAATAAGTGTTAACATTGTCCTCCTAAGTAACTGGAATAAATAGTCAACGGGCATGGCTATACTGTATATTACCAAGCTACAACTTTTTTGAACTGCTAGAGCAATCCACTGTGGAGAAGTGTCCGGAGACTAGCATCAGAATTTTACTCAAGGCGCGTTTGCCAATTATTATATACGACAGGAAGTATATAATTAGTGTTAATAGTAAAAAAAAGGATATAGATTAACACCATGGATACACATCCTAAAAATTAACATATCCTGTTTTGTAGAAAATGTCACTAGTTTCCCATTACTAGAATTACATCTCTAGCCCGCTGAATTTAGGTAGTCATGTTATTAAAACTTTTAAATTTAGTTTTGAATTTGTAGTTTCAATGTCTTAAAAACTACTAATCCCAATGGTAATATATAGTTAACCGAATTTTTAAGGTTGAAGGCCAGACGTTAAGGGCTAGCCTCTTGCATGATGCAGGTGGGGTAGAGGAGCGTCACAGACCAGTTTGGGTCTGCTTTAGTGCCACAAGCAGCATTATGTGTGTGGCACTATACCCAGCCTTCGATTCATCAGGGCAAATCTGAAATGGTAGTTCCCCATACACTTCACTAGTTCCAGTACAGGGAACCAGGGAGATGCAATAAGGGAAAAGAGGGAAGGAGCCGCAACAAGGGGAAAGGGAGGGGGACGCAACAAGGGGAAAGGGAGAAGGACGCAACAAGGGGCAGGGGAGGGAATGCAACAAGGGGAAGGGGGCAGGGGAATATATAATGCCGGCAGGGAATATTTTACCTGAATTTACCTGAGGCCCACAATTTCTCTAGTGACCTCGACGGGGACAGGAATCCTGTGGCTTTTCAAAGGTCCCTCATCCTCACATTCCTGATTATTTTATCCAGCTGGATTTACGGCTTCGCCGGGTAGGTAGTTCCCTGAGTTTAAACCTGATGGGTGAAAATGATTTTTCTCCAGGTTTCTGTCCCATATGAGTTTTATTCCTGGGGAACTTCCTATCTCTTGGACCAACAGTATAATTCTAGTTCTCAATGCTTTTCGCCCAATTTCCATTATTAGTTACTTTTGCAAATCATTCGAGTGAATGGCCCTAAACCGTCTCCTCCATAGAATAAGAACCATGCTCTCCTCCCCAGATTCATGCATGGAAGGAGTGAGCATCATTGCATCACCACCTTTCTTACCCTGCACACTGACAAGACATATACCACCTTGCTAGATCTTAAGTCTGCCTTTGATATTGCAAACCCACAAAGTCATCTTGAGGTAGTTTGCGAGAATGAATATTGGTGATTGCCTTCTTAGTTGGATCAGAGGTTACTTATCCATCAGGAAGTCATCTGTATTGTCTCAGAGGTACAGGAGTGTAACAAGAGACTTTGAACTAGGTACCCTTTAAGAGAATTAAGAGAGACCTGATTACCACAAAATATTCTCAGAGGAATCGATAGAGTAGAGTATTTAGCACGGGTAGAACTCTCACAAAAGATCACAGGTGGAAACTAAGAACCCAAATGAAATACAGAGTCATTAGACATTTTTTTTCAGTGTCTGAGCAGTTAACAAATGAGATGCATTATGAAGTAACGTGGTGGAGGCAGACTCCATACAGTTTCAAATATAGATATGATAATAATACTATAATAATATTTTATTTATAGAATTAAGGTACAATAAGTTGATGAGATTACATTAGTAATATTTTTACATTCTTGCAAAGCCACTAAGACGCAAAACGTTTTGGGCAACTAGATAGAACCCAATGGAATCAGGAACAGTTGAGAAGCTGGACCAAAGAGCCAAAGCTCAACCCCCGCAAGCACAACTAGGAAAGTCCATTGGAGACTACCATGTGGCCTTACGCCATCTATGTATTGACAGCAGAACTACAAGTTTACCAACGTTGCTGGATTATCATCATACGAGTGATGTGGTCAGTTGCCATTCTTGTTGTTTCTGGCCCACAGAGGTGACTTATAGGAGGTTGTGGCCGCGGTCCATTAGTAGTGTTGTGAAAAGTGTGGGGCGATGATGTGATACGGGAGGTCACAGCGGAATTGTATGCCTTGTATCAAGCTCTCCAAATCATCACAACATTACCAGTTGGGATAAAGAACACTGTTTCCCAAAAACGGTGGGTTTTCTGAGTGGAAGAAAACGCGTATGTCTGGAAGCCGACTTTAACCGCCCCAAGCTGCGCGCGCATTGACCCGAGGTTATATAAACCGGGACGGAGACGGCGTGGCTGAATGCCCAGTTATTAGACCTTTCAGACCAGTTGGCATGAGGTACCTGGAGCTTTGCAATTACTTTATTCACTCTCGTATTCTTGAAGATATCCTCACAGTATACCCAAAATTTGCCAGTGCAGGCTATTAAACACATGGCCCTGTATGACTAACCATCCTGCGAGATGGGGACTTGTATTACCACTGCTACCTTATTCAATCTTGTGTTGTTGATATCCTCAAAATGCATCCGGAGTCTGCCAGTGCAGACCGCTTATCACATGTCTCTGTATGACTAACCATCCTGTGTGATGGGGATCTTATAGCATCACCTAGTTAGCTTTTTTGACACACTGTACTCCACTTCATATAGTCTAGGGTAGCTGCACTAATGCAGATGTACCTCATAACTTAATAAAAAAAAAAAAAAAGGCGTGGGCCCCTTTCCCCAAGCCAGCAGCTGCTCTTACATAACGCCCACCCTCCTCCCGGTTTTAACTTTTAACTTCTGGTCATTGCCTATAAGTTAGTAGGTAAAGTTAGCTAGGTTAGGCTAGCTGCAGTGTCACAGGCCTCTGGCCCCTAGCTTCGTTTTCATGGATTTGTTTCCATAAGTTTCCTCATTTTATTATTGAATTTTATGCAGTGTCAAGCTGCGTGTTTCTTTAGCTGGTTTTACATTTAGGTTTGTTTTAACTTTTGGTCATTGCCTATAAGTTATTAGGTAAAGTCAGCTAGGTTATGCTAGCTGCTGTGTCACAGGCCTCCGGCCTCTAGCTTTAAATTTTCTTGGACTTGTGTTTTCCATAAGTTTCCTTAATTTATTATTGAATTTAATGCAGTGTCAAGCTGCATGTTTTCTTTTGCAGGTTTTACTTAGGTTTGTGTAACTTTGCTTGCCTATAAGTTATTAGGTAAAGTCGGCTAGGTTAGGCTAGCTGCAGTGTCTCAGGCCTCTGGCTCGTAGCTTTGTTTCATGGACTTGTTTTTCCATAACTTTCCTTAATTTATTAATGAATTTTATGCAGTGTCAAGCTGCTAGTTTCTTTGCTGGTTTTACATTCGTTGTTTAACCTCTGCTTTGCCTTTAAGTTATTATGTAAAGTCGGCTAGGATGTGATAGTTGTCGGGATCGGGCCCTTGCCTCTTGCTTTAAGTTTCTTCTGGCCCTGCATTTATGATTAGTTTCCTCAGCAAATGTCCTGCATTTTACATCGCCCTTGCTGCATGTTTTTACTTTACTGGTTTACAATTGTTTGTTTAACTTATGCTTCACCTTCACCCACCCTACCCATCAACATTGGTGTTCCCCAGGGCAGCATACTTGGCCCTCTCCTCTTTCTCATCTACATTAATGACCTTCCAAATGCCTCCCAACACCTCAAACCAATTCTATTTGCTGACGACACAACCTTCATTTACTCCAGTCCTGATCCCCTTGCTCTAAATGCCACAGTAAATACTGAGCTAAATAAAGTCCATCTGTGGCTAACTGCCAACAAACTCACCCTTAACATTGACAAAACCTTTTATATTCTGTTTGGCAATAAATCCTCTAATCAAATAAATCTCAAAATAAACAATACCCAAATTTGTAACAAATTAGATGGCAAATTCCTTGGCATTCTCATTGACCACAAGCTTAATTTCCAGGGACACATTCTAAACATATCAAAAAAAGTTTCAAAAACTGTGGGCATTCTTTCTAAGATCAGATATTATGTACCTCGCCCTGCCCTGGTGACTCTCTATTACTCCCTTATCTATCCATATCTCAACTATGGTATTTGTGCTTGGGGCTCTACTACCCAAAATCACTTACGTCCTCTAATTACTCAACACAAAGCTGCTATTAGGACAATATCCAATTCTGGCCCCAGACATCACTCGGTACCCCTACTTAAATCTCTGAATATGTTAGACATTAAGTCACTGCACATTCTCTCATGTGTATTATACATATATAAAACGCTAAACTATAATGCCAATCCTGATCTCAAAACCTTCATAGAAGGTTGTATCAGAACCCATGAGCATCACACCAGAAATAAATACAGTTTTGATATTCCTAGAGTACGACTTAATCAAACTAGAAATGCTCTACAAATCAAGGGGCCCAGAATGTGGAATGACCTTCCCAACCATGTTAAAGACTGTACCTCTCTCAACCAGTTTAAGTTAAAAGCGAAGCTATACCTAATAAATTCCCTGTAACCTACCTTACCCTTCTTTTGTCAACCAATGTCTGTTTTTTTCTTTAAAGAGCGCTGTTTGTCGACATAATTGTATTTGTGCTGCTTTTTCATCTATGTTTTCATTTCTTGTTTTCATTCTACTCATTATGTTCAATTAGTATTAAGCTTGTCATTTAAGTTTATCATGCCCGAAACGCTTTGCGTAATAGAGGCTTTAGGCATTGTATGTACTAGCTATACCTATAAGTTAAACAACCCTTGTAAATATTTATTGTATGTATGTACCTTACCTAAATAAAATTGTATTGTATTGTATTGTAAGTAAAGTCAGCTAGGATGTCCTAGATGTTGTCTTCGGGCCTCATGCCTCTCCCTTTAAGTTTATCTCGGACTCGTATTATGATTAGTTCCATCAGCAATTTATTATTAATTATGCATTGCCTAAGTGCATGTCATTTTACTTACTGTTTTACCTATATACTTGTTTCCTTGACTTTGTCATAAAGTTATTAAGTACTGACGCTAGACAGTACCAGTTTCGTTTACCAGTACCAGTAAACGTTTTTCCAGTCGTTTTGTCTGCCCGGTGTAGCCCAGAAGAATCTGCAGCCTTCCGACTGCTGGCTTATCCAGACGTGTGGCCTCCCAGGCCGCTGGTTACCAGACGTATTGTCTGCTCGGTGTAGCCCGGAATATACTGCGGCCTCCCAGGCCGCTGGTTACCAGACGTATTGTCTGCTCGGTGTAGCCCGGAAGATACTGCTGCTTCCCAGGCCGCTGGTTTATTCAGACGTTTAGTCTGCCCAACGTAGCCAGGAAGGTTGACAGCCGCTGCCGTCTTAGCTGACTGCGTTCAGGGGCTGCTCCCCAGCCGACGTCCTTCCTGTGATGAGTTAAGCCGGCGATGTTCTACAGGTATTATATTTATATTGGTCATATAAATACACGGCCTTTCTGGCCGCGGGTTTATCCAGACGTGTTGTCTGCCGGTGTAGCCCGGAATCTACTGCGGCCCCCCAGGCCGCTGGTTTCTCCAGACGTTTTGTCTGCCCAATGTAGCCACGAAGGTTGTCATAGCCGCTGCCGTCTTCGCTGTCTGCGCTCGGGGGTTCATGTCCAGCCGACGTTCTTCCTGTGGTGAGTTAAGCCGGCGATGTTATTCAGGTATCTTATTTACATTGGCCATATAAATATGCGGCCTTCCAGGCCGCTGGTTTATCCAGACGTGTTGTCTGCCCGGCGTAGCCCGGAAGTCCCTTAAAACCTTTAATCCTTTCCCTTAAAACCAAGTCTGGTGCCCTTGAGGAGATACCAACTTTAATCTACAAAAAAACCTCCAGATCTTTAGCCCCTGCTATTGCTTTGCTCTTCAACAAGTCACTTGAACTCCAAACCTTTCCAGATATTCTAAAAAAAGCGAGAGTAACGCCTGTCCACAAATGTGGTGATCTCACAGATGTTAACAACTACAGACCTATATCAATCCTGCCAAACTTGTCAAAAATTTTTGAAAAACTAATCTATATTTTTTTTTTTTTTTTTTGAGATATATACAAGAGTTGTTACATTCTTGTACAGCCACTAGTACGCGTAGCGTTTCGGGCAAGTCCTTAATCCTATGGTCCCTGGAATTCGATCCCCTGCCGCGAAGAATCGTTTTTTCATCCAAGTACACATTTTACTGTTGCGTTAAACAGAGGCTACAGTTAAGGAATTGTGCCCAGTAAATCCTCCCCGGCCAGGATACGAACCCATGACATAGCGCTCGCGGAACGCCAGGCGAGTGTCTTACCACTACACCACGGAGATAAGCAGCTTTACTCATATCTAGCCAAACTCAATATACTTAGCCCTTGCCAATATGGCTTCAGGCCCAAAAAAAGCACTAACGATGCACTTATTAGTATGCTTAACTCGATTCATACAGCTCTTGATAAAAATGAGTTCCCTGTTGGGTTATTTGTGGACCTGCGTAAAGCTTTCGATACTGTCAACCACCAAAACCTTCTTCTTAAATTACATCATTATGGTGTCAGAGGACACTCCCTACAATACCTCAAATCCTACCTTACTGACAGGCTCCAATGTGTTTCTGTGAATAATACAATTTCGCCCACCCTACCCATCAACATTGGTGTTCCCCAGGGCAGCATACTTGGCCCTCTCCTCTTTCTCATCTACATTAATGACCTTCCAAATGCCTCCCAACACCTCAAACCAATCCTATTTGCTGACGACACAACCTTCATTTACTCCAGTCCTGATCCCCTTGCTCTAAATGCCACAGTAAATACTGAGCTAAATAAAGTCCATCTGTGGCTAACTGCCAACAAACTCACCCTTAACATTGACAAAACCTTTTATATTCTGTTTGGCAATAAATCCTCTAATCAAATAAATCTCAAAATAAACAATACCCAAATTTGTAACAAATTAGATGGCAAATTCCTTGGCATTCTCATTGACCACAAGCTGAATTTCCAGGGACACATTCTAAACATATCAAAAAAAGTTTCAAAAACTGTGGGCATTCTTTCTAATATCAGATATTATGTACCACGCCCTGCCCTGGTGACTCTCTATTACTCCCTTATCTATCCATATCTCAACTATGGTATTTGTGCTTGGGGCTCTACTACCCAAAATCACTTACGTCCTCTAATTACTCAACACAAAGCTGCTATTAGGACAATATCCAATTCTGGCCCCAGACATCACTCGGTACCCCTATTCAAATCCCTGAATATGTTAGACATTAAGTCACTGCACATTCTCTCATGTGTACTATACATATACAAAACGCTAAATTGTAATGCCAATCCTGATCTCAAAAGCTTCATAGAAGGTTGTAACAGAACCCATGAGCACCACACCAGAAATAAATACAGTTTTGATATTCCTAGAGTACGACTTAATCAAACCAGAAATGCTCTACAAATCAAGGGGCCCAGAATGTGGAATGACCTTCCCAACCATGTTATAGACAGTACCTCTCTCAACCAGTTTAAGTTAAAAACGAAGCTATACCTAATAAATTCCCTGTAACCTACCTTACCTCTCTGTTGTCAACCCATGATTGTTTTTTTTTTTTTTTTGTTTTTTTTTGTTTTACAATTCAACGCTGTTTTAATGTAATTTTCTGTAATAATTTGTAATTGTATTTGTGCTGTTTTTTCAACAATGTTCCCCCCTCTTTTACCTCTATTTTTATTTGTACTCAACGCATTTTTTTCTTTTTACCCATTAGTTTTAAGCTTTAGTCAGTAGTGTTTTTTCCTGCCCGAAACGCTTTGCGTAATAATGGCTTTAGGCATTGTATGTACTAGCTCTTATCTATAAAGCCAACAAACTTTGTAAAATCTCTATGTATGTACCTTTGCCTAAATAAAAATTATTATTATTATTATTCACAGTGGGCCCCCCCAGGCCGCTGGTTTATCCAGACGTTTCATCTGCCGGTGTAGCCCGGAACGTTTCCACAGCCACCGACTGTGGAAACTTACAAGTGTTAATCCCGTTTCTCTAACGAATTATAGTCCAGCTTTATTTTGAGCATACTTGGTTTTGCAATTTATAACTATTTGTTATAATTAATTATAGTTATAATTGGTTTATAATTTTATTATTTACACCATTTATTTACGATTATTCATATAATATAATTTATTACATTGTTAGGCTTTCCAACGACGTCGTCCCAGCCGGAGTTGTTCCTGCAGAGGATGGGCCAGCTGGTGGCTCGGCCGTAGCTGTTGCAGTGGGCGCCCTCACAGACTCGGCTAGTTTCAGCAGACGATGTTACAGCTGCTAACGCCCCAGTTCCATGTTAGGCTTCCCGGCAGCCAACGCTTCAGTCATGAAGCTCCAGCTGAAGCGTTCCACCCGATGTTGTGCCCATCAATTTATCACTCTTTTCAGTTTTGTAATTCTCGCTTTCCCAGCTTCATGAATTGTTCCCGTTATTTTCTAGGACAGTTATATTCCAGTCTTTAGCCTAAGTTGTCTTGCAGCTGGCCCTCTACTTACCACTATAGGCCTTCCCTGGTGGCCAGTTGCCCTATTTTCCTCCCTTTATCAGATGTTGATGCTCCAGCGGTCGATGTCCAGCTGCAGGTGCCCAGCTCCGATGTTCCAGCCGCTGATGGCAGGATTTTGCAGTTCAACATTCGGCAACGGTCGTTAAGTTAATCCATTATATTGCACAATTTTGACTATTGGTGTTTGTGTTACACTCTACGTTTAATGCGGGTTTAAGGTCCAGCTACTACCCACGTGCATAATTCTTTAACTTATAAAACCCGGGCTTATTGTACTTGAGTTATTAACTAAACCAGCTAGGTTGTGCTAGTTGCCGTGTTACAGGCCTCTTGCCTCAGTTTCCCTGGCTTGGCTTTTTCCACTAGCCTACTCACTTTATTCCCGCTCAGGATGCTTTGTCTTGTTGCACGTGTCTTTTACTGTGTTTACAGTATGTTTGTTTAACTTTTGCTTTGCCTTAAGTTATTAAGTAAAGTCAGTTACGGGCCCTTGGGCCAGATTCACGAAAGCACTTACGAACCTGTCCATCTTTTCTCAATCTTTGGCGGCTTTGTTTACAATTAATAAACAGTTAATGAGCTCCGAAGCACCAGGAGGCTGTTTATAACAATAACAACAGTTGATTGGCAAGTTTTCATGTTTGTAAACTGTTTAATAAACGTAACCAAAGCCTTCAAAGATTGAGGAAAGATGTACACGTTCGTAAGTGCTTTCGTGAATCTGGCCCCTTGTCTCCCGCTTTAAGTTTCTGGCCCTGCATTTGTTTAGTTTCCTTTGTAAATTATTACTGTTTACGGGTAGCCTTGCGGCATATTTGTTGTTTCTCCTGGTTACGTTATGTGGTTTATCATTTACGGCCTAAATGTTTACATTTACCCTATCACAGTTTAATTCATTTGATGCCCTCCCAACACCAGCTGCAGGTTTTACTTCCCGGTGGAATTTTATGCTTGTTCGCTCGACTTTAAGTTGTTAGGTAAGGCCAGTTAGGCTGAGCGAGTGGCTACTCGCTGTCTCAGTTATCTCTACCTTAAGCTTTGACGCCCTGGCGTCGTGCGGTACGCCGTTTTGGTGTTTTATAATTTATATTTGTGAACAAGTTTAAAATATATCTTATGATTGCTAGACTTTCAGTTAAGAGTTGTATTGCTTCCGCAATTTATAGCATTGCTTTCGCCTCATGCCTAAAATGTTATTGTTGGACTCACAATTACGATTCGTATTTAATACAAAAAAAACAAAAAAAAAAAAAAATCCCGCAATTTACACTTTGCTTAAGTTTCACGTTCAATTTGTTATATTAAGGGACTTTCAATTAGGATTTGTATTAATCTATTGCTTTGCCTCTGTGCCATTAAGTTGATTTCAGCTAGGGTACGCTAGTTGCAGTGCATTCGGGTGGGGTACCCCCCCCCATTTTTTCCTCCGGTTATTTCGTCCTATTACACTCGTTTCCCCCATTATATATTCTAAATATTGTGCATTATACTTGACCACCCATTCTTCTTTGCATCGACAGTACATTAAGATACATTTGGAATGCTACAGAGAAGTTGAGCATGGCCTCGCGCACGGTGTCATGCAATAACTGGCCATCGGCCTTCCTTTCGGCAAGCTCAAGCCAGTCAGTTAGCATGATGTCGGCCAGCATGTTGTTGGCCAGCAGCAGCCAGCATGCTGTTGGCCATCCGGTCTGTTACGACCCTGGGTTCTCCAGTGGAAACCAGAGGTCAAAATTGAGCTATTAAACTTCCTGGTAGCACAGTTGGGCATCTAGAATGTCAATTGTTTGTATCTTCCCTGCCAGACGTAAGACTATTATTGTTTCTCAAAGAGCATTTAAAGACTGAGCTGGGGGTTGATTATTAAATAATAACATAGGCACCAACTTTGCTTACTAATACTTTCTAATCATTCATAAAGTAACAATACGTTGCATAGGGGAAGATCTTTAATGTGCTTAGCTGCACGATCAATTAGGCTCCTCCCGGCACCACGAGATGAGGGAGGCAGCTGGTGGCTAGCTCGTCCTTCTCTCTGGCTGGTGTGTGCGGATAAGACCTACTCTGTGGCTGTATCCCTACTCTCCTTCCTTCTCCTCTTACTTATTTCCCTTACCTGAAGTTCCTGTATCCTTAAGCTAAGTACGGGGCATCCGTGAGTGTACCTACTCTGGTAGTAACTATTGGTGAGACCTGGGGTTAGTATTTGCCAGTGTTTTGTTTACCCTAAGTGTTGTGTTTTGTATTAGGGTACCACATGGTCTCACTACCCTAAGCTGTTTCCAGCTTCAGTGCTTATCCAGTAGTACTTTACCCTAGCTTGTTATTAGTGTAAACCTTGTATCCTGTCTAAGTGGACCAAGGCTTTTAACGTAAGATAGTGTGGTAAAGTTATTATTATTATTGTTATTGGTGTGAGTGTATATGGGGGGTTGTTAAGGGGTTAATAAATAAGTACATGAATTACAGAGTATCTCTTCTTCCAAGGTGGGAGCGCAGTGATCAACCCTTAGACTAACATATATGGTCTTGTAGCAAGTTATTACTACTGTGGATAGTTTATTTTGGGGGCCGGGCCTTTTAGCTCTCCCATATTTGATACTCTTTGTCTTCTAACTACCTTTACCCCTTAATAGTACCAGTACCCCATAGAAGCCCCACTCATATCAGTTGTAACAAGTGGTTGGCCAGTCCGGGATGAACATTATAAGTGAAAAAAAATTAGATTCTTGAGTGCCAAAATTAAAATTTTTTATTTCCGCAGAACGGTTGTGTGCTAGCCTAGGGTCCAGCTCATCTAGCAAAGGACATTCTTGCACTGACTGGACACCCAGCTGGATCCCTTCACGATTAAGGTTAGTGTGGCCTTGTGTTAGGGGCCGTGCAAATTTTTGTTTTTTCCAATTTTTATTTTTTAATTTTTTCTTTGGCTGGGAGCTAAAATTATTAGTGATGTCTTCTGAAATGCAAAACCTGGCAAGGGAGCCTTCAGTGGTAGAGATAAAGAAACTTAAAAAGTCTAATTTAGTATTGTTAGGCCAGGAATTTGGCCTAGAATTAAATGTCGCAGATAAAAAGTGGACTTTGGTGAATGAAATATTACAACATTGTATTGATGAACAACTATTGGCAAGTGATACACCTTTATGCCAGCCTAGCCAAGCAGAAAGTGCAACTCATAGGGAAAGTGAATTAGCTTTAGAGTTAGCAAAAATAAAATTAGAGGAGCAAAAACTCAAAACCGAGGAGGCTAGAATTAGAGCGAATGCCACTGGACCTCCACCTGCCGGGGATTCAAACCCCAGGCATTATGAGAAAAAGCATAATTTGCCTGAATTTTCCGAGTCTGACCCTGAAAGGTTTTTCAACCATTTTCAGAGAGTGGCCACGTCCATGAACTGGCCAAAGGAAGAGTGGGTGAAAATCCTACAGGGAAGACTTAGGGGTAAAGCACAAGATATTTTTATAAACATGCCTGACGACGAGTGTTTCGAATATGATAAAGTCAGGGAATGTATTTTGCGGGCATATGAAATTACTCCTGAAGCTCACCGCCAAGTTTATCGTAACCTTAGGCCTACTCACAACCAACCGCTCACTGAATTTGTGAATGATCAAATTCGATTGTTTGATAGATGGATTCGCTCGGCGAAAGCCGAAACATACGAGGCTCTCAGGAACTTAATTTTAATAGAGCATTTTATAAATATGATGCCAGAGAATGTTTCACAGTATATTAGAGGAAGGATAGAGTTAAATTCTAAAATAGGGGATTTGGCCAAGTTGGCAGAAAACTACCAATTGGCGGGCAAAAGGCCCAATAAAAATAATTATACCCCACAGAGTAGCAAACCTTATACCCACAGCCAGTCCAGACCAGCTCATTCTAACCCTTTAACTAATGCACCTTCTGTTTCAGACATAACTAACCCTGTTAAAGTGTCTAGCCCAACGGCACCTAAAGGTGAACCGAAGGGTAATTCTGTTAGTAATGTCTCTTCTCCCCGACGTTTTTGTGGTCACTGTAATCGTCCAAACCACACTATTAGCCGTTGTTGGCAACTGCACCCTGAAAAAAGACCCAATGCTCTAGTTGTGACACAGGGCTTGAGGCTTTCAGAAGGGTTAGGGAGTAAGACCTCCAACCCACAGTGGTTGGACTTGCTTACCCCATTCTTATCGAAAGGGAGACTACTTTTGTCTGAGGGTTCTTCCTGGAAGGACGTGGTGATCTTCCGAGACACCGGTGCCATCCAGACTTTAATTTTAGAGAGTGCGTTGCAAGGTGCCAACACTCTCGACACTGGAGAGGTGGTACTGGTCGAGGGTGTCACTAGTGATACTCGGGCAGTACCCCTCCATAAGGTTACCCTGGAATCTGATTTCCACAAGGGTGTTTGTACAGTCGGAGTCACTCCATACCTACCTTTCCCTAATGTTGATGTAATAGTTGGTAATGATTTAGCAGGGGATAAGGTAGGGGACTCCAGACTGCCTATTATGTTGCCTACCCCTAAGGTTTGCCTGGATCCACCCGCCGCAGAGGATAATGTTGTGTACCCTGCGCGCGCTGACCAGGTCTATGGGACTTAAATGTAAGGGCAGCCCTGTGCTTGCCAAGGTGGTAAATCCCGAGGTCACGAGGAGCTTTCCGAGTGGTGAAAACCAAGTGGACCTCGCGGACACATTCATGGCCCGACTCGATGACGTGGCCGAGGACATTGTGGAGAGCCTGCCACCGCCATCTACCGAGAGTAGTAGGGAGGTGGAGAACACTGTTGAGCCTCGGCCAATGGCATCTGACCAAGGCCTAGATGCCCCCTTGAGTGAGTTACAGAAAGCTGACCCCACTCTTGCAGATTGTCATGAAACAGCCGTCTCTATGGAGGAAATTGTAGAAGCAGCAACTGGGTACTACTACAATGATCGGATTTTGATGAGAAAATGGAGACCACAGAGTGCTCCCTTGTCAAATGAGTGGGAGGTAGTCCACCAGGTTATGTTGCCGACCTGCTATAGAGAAAGAGTTTTGGCAGCTGCTCATGATGATCCTATGGGGGGACATCAAGGTATTAATATTACGTATCACAAAATTTTAAAGTATTTTTTCTGGCCCAAGCTGAAAAGCGATGTGGCAAAATTTTGTAATGCGTGTGTTGTTTGTCAACTGGTTGGGAAACCAAACCAGACTCCACCTAAAGCTCCTCTAAGGCCTATTGTCGTGCCAGAGGAACCATTTTCTCATGTGGTAATGGACTGTGTTGGACCATTACCTAGAACTAAGTCTGGTAATATTTACCTAATCACGATGATGTGTATCACTACTCGTTACCCAGAGGCTTTTGCTGTAAGGAACATCCGAACAAAAACTGTTGTTGCTCGTATGTTGCAATTTTTTTCCACTTTTGGACTGCCTCGGGTCGTGCAAACTGACAATGGTACTAATTTTAAGTCTGATGTTTTCGAGCAATTTTGTAAGGAACATGGAATAACTCATAAGGTTTCCAGCCCATACCATCCACAGAGTCAGGGGGTAATTGAACGTTTCCATCTAACTCTGAAGCAGATGTTGAAGACATCGTGCGAGAGTTCCCACACCTTCTGGGATGAGAATTTACCGTATGTTTTGTTTGCGGCTAGAGAGGGATTACAAAGTTCACTGGGCTGTTCTCCTTTTGAGTTAGTCTTTGGCCATAAAGTTCGTGGACCCTTGCAAATGTTACAGGAGAATCTGTTAGGGAACGTAACGTTATCCGAAGGTTCGGCTTTCTTTGCGCAACACCACCAGAGACTCAAGGACTGCAAGGCGGCTGCATTTAAGTATCTTGGCAAGGCCCAAGAAAAGATGAAAGAACGTAACGATGCTAAATCTAAGTTACGGGTATTTCAGCCTGGCGACCCTGTCCTGGTATTAAAGCCTCGACTAGGGAACACTATGTCCCACAAGTACGAAGGCCCCTACATTGTGACAGAAAAGACTGGGGACCTCACGTACAAAGTGAGGCACTCTGACAAACGTAACCAGGTAATGCTCATACATGTAAATCGACTGAAGAAGTTCCAGGGCCCCAGGCCCATTGCACTAACCAATGTTTCCATTTCCAGTGAGAGAGGGGATGATTGTTCTGGGGACCCAACTAATCTCATTTTCAATAATTCTAGTTCTGTGAATGCTGTGGAGGAACTGTCCCATTTGCAGATGGCCCAACGTGAAGAGGTGCAGTCGTTGGTTGATGAATTCTCCAGTCTGTTCGGGGAGGTCCCGACCCAGACTGATGCCATTTGCCATGATGTCGAGTTGACGGACTACACTCCCATTCGCCTTCAACCCTATCGGATGAGTCCAGAAAAGAAGGCCATCGTACGGAAGGAGGTCGACTTCTTGCTCCAGCACGGCCTCATCCGGCCGAGCCAGGGCTCTTGGTGCTCGCCCTGCCTTTTGGTCCCCAAACCAGACGGCTCCTGGCGATTATGCACCGACTATCGGCAGCTCAACAAGGTGACCATTGTGGATGCCTATCCGCTGCCCCTCCTCGAGGACTGCATTGACGAGTTGGGAAATGCCAAGTACGTTTCGAAATTCGACCTCTCGAGGGGGTATTATCAAATCCCACTCACTGAACGTGCTAAACAGCTCACCGCGTTCGTGACACCCGAGGGTGTTTTTGAGTATCAAGTGTTACCGTTCGGCTTGCGTAATGCCCCTGCCACGTTCCAGAGACTCATGAACTCTCAACTCGCTAAGGTGCCAAATTGTCGGGCGTATTTAGATGATATCGTGCTGTTTGACAGTAATTGGGCTGACCACATAGCTAGGTTACGCCAGTTGTCTGCCATCTTGAAAAGGGCAAATCTTACCTTAAACGCTAAGAAGTGTCATTTTGGCCAAGGCACAGTGACGTACCTCGGTTATGAAGTGGGCCAAGGAAAAGTGTTACCTCGGCAAGATAAAATCAGTGCCATTCTGGAGTATCCAGTACTAAAGTCTAAAAAGGACGTTCAAAGATTTATCGGTATGTGTGCGTACTATCGACGTTTTTGTCAGAACTTTTCCAGTGTTGCCACTCCTCTCACAGACTTGTTGCGGAAAGCCGTTAAATTTAAGTGGTCATCAGACTGTGCAGAGGCATTTCAAAATTTGAAATTGATCTTAGCTTCCGCCCCAGTGCTTGCTAGTCCAAGGTTCGACCGACCGTTTAAAATTCATGTTGACGCGTCTGACTCGGGTGCTGGTGCAGTGTTGTTGCAAACTGGGGATGATCAGGTGGAACACCCAGTATATTATTACTCTGTGAAATTCGACAAGGCGCAACGCAATTATTCAGTGGTAGAAAAAGAGGCGTTGGCGCTAGTGTTAACATGTAAAAAGTTCGAAGTTTACCTCACAGGTAATATAGTGGAAGTGTACACGGACCATAACCCACTAGTCTTCCTGACTCAGATGAAGGGTAAGAATAAACGCATCCTCAGGTGGGCGTTGTACCTACAGGACTTCAATCTTTCCATTACCCACCTACCGGGCAGACTCAACGTGATAGCCGACGCTCTGTCCCGGTTGCCTGAATAACATTCATCTGAGCCACAGAAAGCCATTTACCAACCGTCATGCTTTAGTTAATTTTTTTTAGGTTCTCCTGTGACATTAAATATTCTGTGTCCAATTTATTTACTTCCCTGTTCTTATAATTTTTTTGTGTATGTTTTTTTTTTCTTTCAGAGAACTCCTTTGTATTTTTTTTTGCAGAGAAATTGCTTTTGATTGATTTTTTGTTTTTGTCATATGTTTTTCTTTTTGTTCTCTGTATACTCTTACAAAAAAATATGACTACTATTCTAGTAGTCACATTTTTTTTTCTCTGAAGGGGGGAGGAGTGTTACGACCCTGGGTTCTCCAGTGGAAACCAGAGGTCAAAATTGAGCTATTAAACTTCCTGGTAGCACAGTTGGGCATCTAGAATGTCAATTGTTTGTATCTTCCCTGCCAGACGTAAGACTATTATTGTTTCTCAAAGAGCATTTAAAGACTGAGCTGGGGGTTGATTATTAAATAATAACATAGGCACCAACTTTGCTTACTAATACTTTCTAATCATTCATAAAGTAACAATACGTTGCATAGGGGAAGATCTTTAATGTGCTTAGCTGCACGATCAATTAGGCTCCTCCCGGCACCACGAGATGAGGGAGGCAGCTGGTGGCTAGCTCGTCCTTCTCTCTGGCTGGTGTGTGCGGATAAGACCTACTCTGTGGCTGTATCCCTACTCTCCTTCCTTCTCCTCTTACTTATTTCCCTTACCTGAAGTTCCTGTATCCTTAAGCTAAGTACGGGGCATCCGTGAGTGTACCTACTCTGGTAGTAACTATTGGTGAGACCTGGGGTTAGTATTTGCCAGTGTTTTGTTTACCCTAAGTGTTGTGTTTTGTATTAGGGTACCACATGGTCTCACTACCCTAAGCTGTTTCCAGCTTCAGTGCTTATCCAGTAGTACTTTACCCTAGCTTGTTATTAGTGTAAACCTTGTATCCTGTCTAAGTGGACCAAGGCTTTTAACGTAAGATAGTGTGGTAAAGTTATTATTATTATTGTTATTGGTGTGAGTGTATATGGGGGGTTGTTAAGGGGTTAATAAATAAGTACATGAATTACAGAGTATCTCTTCTTCCAAGGTGGGAGCGCAGTGATCAACCCTTAGACTAACATATATGGTCTTGTAGCAAGTTATTACTACTGTGGATAGTTTATTTTGGGGGCCGGGCCTTTTAGCTCTCCCATATTTGATACTCTTGTCTTCTAACTACCTTTACCCCTTAATAGTACCAGTACCCCATAGAAGCCCCACTCATATCAGTTGTAACACGGTCGCTAACGTTCTTTGGCCATCCGGCGTTCTGGGCTAATTTAATACTTTTTAATTAATAATTTTAATAATTTAATACGTTAATACTATTATCTTCCCTTATTTGCTGGGCTATATGGTAGTATTATATTATTCCGTATCGTTACTGTCATTCCAGTATTATTTTAAAAATATAAATTATTATGGTTTGGCGTTGCTTTCTTGATTTCTTCCATTCTGCGGCGCTTGCCGTCATCGGTTATTTACGATATTACATTGTTTTCTTACATTGTACGATTATTTACGACATTGTATTCTTAATATTATTCCTTATTACAGTTACTGGATGACGGTTCCCTGCCGTCGATTTCACTTTGCTCCTGTTCTAAAAGATGTAGCCGAAGTTCACGGCGTACTAGCTGTGGCTTGCAGACGCTCATTGACAACACAAGACTACACTCAGCGGCCACTTAAGGCAGACTCCTCGGCTTCTATCCAGCCCTATCACCCGTCTGGAGGCAGAGATGGGATGGAGACCAAGGGTAATGTTCCCCGCTCACATTCTACATCCGCTTAGGACACAAGCATGTTATAGATTTGGCTTTAAGAATTGGTTCTTATTCCATTTTATTGTTTATGTATATATTGCTTTGTTGTATATACCCGTTCTTGGTATATGTTTGGTTTATATTCAAGATTTACAGTGTTTCGTATTATCCCTGTTTATAGCTGCTTTGTGCTTCTTTGCTGTTCTCCTACTGGCTTTCTCCCACCTTTGCTCTTAGCAAAGGTACTTCCCCCTTCTGTTTGCTGGAAGATTCTTAGAATTGTTAGCCCCCTTCATTGCTTCAGTATAATTGTTCGGAAAACTCTTTATTCATCCAGGATTGTTAATTAAGGAATCTCTTAATTCCTGTGCCGGGCTCCCTCCCCCCGTTTTTCGTCTCCGTATTGATTCAGCTAGGGTTTCCCTATCGTCTGTGCCCTTGCCTGTCACGATAACACTGCATGCCGCTTCTGCCCACCCTTACTGCCTTATATCTTTCAGCCCGGGGGAGGTGATCTACGCGACAAAAAATCGACGCACGCTCCGACTGGACCAGGTATCGCTTACATGGTCAGGAATCGACACTCTTCGGATCCTACAAGCGCAGTGCAGGGCGCACGCATACCCTAGCCCAGCGAGCGCCCCCCGGCAAGTTCTACCCGGCCCGTGCCCAGTGAACAGGCAACACTTCTTCAGGGCGATTAATTCGCGCCTCCCACGCAGAGATAGGCTCGCCTTCAGCCGACCACGCACTCTTACCTTTAGAATTGACAGGGCCACTCGGCTCTCTTGACGGGCTAGCCATCCGAGTTAACGGCGGGTCCAGCAACCAGCTGGAACACCCAGATGACTACGTCCGGGACGTTGTTGCACTGCCATTCTGAGGCCTCCTTGCGACCAGCGGGCCTCGCCCTTCGGGGGGGGGGGGGGGGGTGCAGCTGGCCTGCGGTGGGGGTGCAGCGCCGGTCCCCAAGTGTCCCGCTGTCCGCAGCTAATCCTTTGCCCAGTCTACGTGCTAGTAAGAGTAAGGAACCCCTTCTCCTTAATCCTTCTCCCGCTGGCCCTCGCGGGATTGGGGGTGCTCCGCCGGAACCCCCAAAGTGATAAGCCTGCAGATAGCTAAGAAATATTCCCATGAATTGTAATTAGTCTAATTAATGCAACTTTCATTTACTACCTATGGATGTAGTTATTAATTGTAATTGATCTCTACTTTATCATTAAGGATTATTCATTATAATTATTCCTTAATACTTTATTGTTATGCACTAGTCAATAATTATTTATCATTCATCCTAATTAGCTATTTGATTCATTAAAAATAATTGCTTATCATTATACTATTTGTTATTATTATTTATTATATAATAATAATTTTATCTATTAATTTGTTATTTATTAATTTATATAATAAATTAATTTATATAATTTAATTTATTATATATTAATTTTATATATTTATTATTTACCATTATAAAATAAAAAAGTCCCCAATCTGAGCACGTTTTCTTCCAACCTCAGAAAATATACAATCTGTAGTGACTCCAAGAGCGCGATTCAAGCAATTTCGTACTCTTCGAAAACATGCAAGGAGATTGTCTACCCATGCCTTCAACTTCTTCACAAACATCAATTGAACGGTTATGACACCTCTATCCAATGGGTCCCAGCACATTGTGGTATTCTCCATAATGAACTAGTAGACCAACTAGCCAAAGCGATGCACAACACGCCTCGCCTCACCCGTCATCCAATTCCCCATGTTGCACGTAAAGGAGCCTTCAAAGATACCATCTCTCAGGATTTTGCAACTGGAAAACGTTATGCTTACCTTTGCACTATGGGTCCATTAAAAAGACATGGGAAACTTGGAAACATGTCCGATATAAAAGCAGAGAAATTGAGGTAACGATGGCCAGATTAAGGCTGGGACACGCCAAACTAGCAGCACACAGCTCTAAGTACAGAACAGACATCAACGAACTCTGTACTCACTGTCAGGTGCCTGAAACAGTCGAACACTATCTCCTGCACTGCTTCCGACACTATAGTGCCAGAGTAAATTTCAAACAAGTCTTTATCTCACTTAAAATACCCTTTACCATCGAGCATATATTAGGAGGCGGTGACCACTCGTTACAAGAAAAATACCAAATAGTCAAAGCACTGGCTAAATATCTCCAGTCGACCAACAAATTGGGTCACATCTGACCCGTGCCACATTTATACCTGGCGTCACCAACAGCTAAACACAGACAACTGCAGTCTCCGTGGTGTAGTGGTAAGACACTCGCCTGGCGTTCCGCGAGCGCTATGTCATGGGTTCGTATCCTGGCCGGGGAGGATTTAATGGGCGCAATTCCTTAACTGTAGCCTCTGTTTAACGCAACAGTAAAATGTTGTCCTGTCCTGCAATCTGCTTTTTTTATGCAGTCAAGTATAGACCCAGAACTTAACCTCTTATCCACTATTTATGACAATAATCACTTTAATGATCTAAATTGCAGATATTTTGCAGCACATGATGTAAACAATGTATTAACTCATAATCACAATATCTCTGTAATCAATTTGAACGTTAGATCCCTAGGTAAACACTTCGATGATGTTAGTGCCTTGATTGAAGCTATTGACAACAAATTCTCTTTTATTATACTTACTGAAACATGGTTGAAAGAGGATACTACTCAACTCTTTAACATGCCTAACTACTCAGCAATTCACAACTGTCTTCAACTTCAGAGAGGTGGTGGCACTGCTCTTTACTACCACCAAGAACTAACATGCTTAAAAGAAATTAGAACTAGAGACTGCTATGGGGAGTATATCTTCGCCAGCTTCAGAGTCAAGGGTGCCGATCGAGTCTATCCTGTCTGTGGGTGCAGTTTATAGAATTCCTAACACTGATGTGTCCGAATTCAACTCAAACCTTAGAAATCTAATACTTGATAACAGACTGAACAAAAACCACCTAATTATCGCAGGGGACTTTAATATTGACCTCTGCGAGCCAGAACACCCTACTGCTGTTAGCTTCCTCAACTGTATGAATTCCTGCTTCCTCATACCCTTAATCACTAGACCTACTAGAATCACTGATAGCACTGCCACGACTCTAGATCACATCTGGACAAACATAACCTTTCCGCTTACTTCAGGAATAATCACCGATAGCACTACAGACCATTACCCCACATTTCTCTTAACTAACATTAGCAAACCACCTCTTGAGTCAAGAGAGATACGTTTTAGACTACACAATGAAACTGCTATAGACAATTTTATAACTGCTACTGATAATGTCAACTGGGAGTCCGAGTTAGGTAACATAGAGGACATCAACCTAGCAGTTCAATCTTCAAAAAACTCTTAGCCTTTATAATACCCACTGTCCTATGCTTACAAAACAAGTCACAACCAAAAGGCTTAACAATCCCAGGCTTACAAAGGGAATACTTAAATCTATTAATAAAAAACATGACCTTGAGAAGAAGTATAGGTTAGGAATTGTCTCCAAAGAATTCTCAAAGAATTACTCATTATTGCTATCTAAGATAATTAGACGAGCCAAAACTAAATACTACGAAGATAAATTTACCCAAATAAAGAGCAACATTAAACAAACTTGGAGAACAATTTCACAAATATTGGGATCAAAGAAGTCTTTAAATAACAAACCGACTCTCCTGTCTAATAACGATGGTCAGCTTTCAGCCTCTGATTCTGCTATTGAGTTCAATAGGTTCTTCTCTTCCATTGGTTCATCCCCTGGTAATGATATTCCATCTTCCAGTACTGACATTAAGGACTATCTTACAGGGAACTATCCACAGTCTCTGTACCTAAAGCCTATTAATTCCACTGACGTCAATGAGATAATCCTTTCCCTTAAAACCAAGTTAGTTAGTTAGTTTAGTTCATTTATTATGCACCCCATACCCATCTTGTGGGCGGTAGTGGAAAGGGTTACAGAGGCACATAATGGGCTCAGGGACTGAACCCCACAATTCATTTAGCTAAGCAAGTTACAATCTTGATGAGCTAGTTACAAAATTCAATATAAGTCATCACATCAACAATGGGTTCGAGATCGACCTCAAGTACAGGTTCTAAATTAAGCAACTGACATATGTGGAGAGCTAGTGTCACAATTTATATGTTTGTCCTGCACACCGTCCCCCATCCAGTGGGCAGCGGTGGATAGGTTACAATCACTCAGTTACTACCTACAGTTAGCAAACTGGGGATATTTGGCTAAAATTTCTGGTAGCAGATCATTTTGAATGAAATATTGACACATCGCTGGAACATTGGTTATAGAATTGTCTCTAAATTCACGTATCTTTTCGCACTCCATCACATAGTGACGGAGGGTGTGCGAATAACTTTGTTGACACAGTTTACATTTGGTCAGGTCTACATCAGCAGATAATGAGAATTCCCAGAGATACTTGTAACCGAGTCTAAGCCGAGCAGTAGTAACATCTAGAAGTCTGCTGATTTTATTGGATGATCCATAGATGTGTGGCTCCTCTTGCATGATAGTATGATGATAGATGGAATTACTGGTGTCAATTTCACTTTGCCTCAGATCTACAAGATCTTGAAGTTCTCGGTGTACTGCTGCTCTCAGATTGCTCATTGACAATCCAAGGTTACACTCGACGGCTCCTTTAAAGGCAGATTCTTTGGCTAACTTATCAGCTCTATCATGCATTCGGAGGCCAACATGAGATGGAGACCACATGAAATGGACTCTGTTACCATCCTTAATAATTTTGTTGTATTTGTGTCTAGCAAAACCAAGTCTGATGCCCTTGAGGAGATACCAACTTTAATCTACAAAAAAGCCTCCAGATCTTTAGCCCCTGCTATTGCTTTGCTCTTCAACAAGTCACTTGAACTCCAAACCTTTCCAGATATTCTAAAAAAAGCGAGAGTAACGCCTGTCCACAAATGTGGTGATCTCACAGATGTTAACAACTACAGACCTATATCAATCCTGCCAAACTTGTCAAAATTTTTTGAAAAACTAATCTATAAGCAGCTTTACTCATATCTAGCCAAACTCAATATACTTAGCCCTTGCCAATATGGCTTCAGGCCCAAAAAAAGCACTAACGATGCACTTATTAGTATGCTTAACTCGATTCATACAGCTCTTGATAAAAATGGGTTCCCTGTTGGGTTATTTGTGGGCCTGCGTAAAGCTTTCGATACTGTCAACCACCAAAACCTTCTTCTTAAATTACATCATTATGGTGTCAGAGGACACTCCCTACAATACCTCAAATCCTACCTTACTGACAGGCTCCAATGTGTTTCTGTGAATAATACAATTTCTCCCACCCTACCCATCAACATTGGTGTTCCCCAGGGCAGCATACTTGGCCCTCTCCTCTTTCTCATCTACATTAATGACCTTCCAAATGCCTCCCAACACCTCAAACCAATTCTATTTGCTGACGACACAACCTTCATTTACTCCAGTCCTGATCCCCTTGCTCTAAATGCCACAGTAAATACTGAGCTAAATAAAGTCCATCTGTGGCTAACTGCCAACAAACTCACCCTTAACATTGACAAAACTTTCTATATTCTGTTTGGCAATAAATCCTCTAATCAAATAAATCTCAAAATAAACAATACCCAAATTTGTAACAAATTAGATGGCAAATTCCTTGGCATTCTCATTGACCAGAAGCTGAATTTCCAGGGACACATTCTAAACATATCAAAAAAAGTTTCAAAAACTGTGGGCATTCTTTCTAAGATCAGATATTATGTACCTCGCCCTGCCCTGGTGACTCTCTATTACTCCCTTATCTATCCATATCTCAACTATGGTATTTGTGCTTGGGGCTCTACTACCCAAAATCACTTACGTCCACTAATTACTCAACACAAAGCTGCTATTAGGACAATATCCAATTCTGGCCCCAGACATCACTCGGTACCCCTACTCAAATCTCTGAATATGTTAGACATTAAGTCACTGCACATTCTCTCATGTGTATTATACATATATAAAACGCTAAACTATAATGCCAATCCTGATCTCAAAAGCTTCATAGAAGGTTGTAACAGAACCCATGAGCACCACACCAGAAATAAATACAGTTTTGATATTCCTAGAGTACGACTTAATCAAACCAGAAATGCTCTACAAATCAAGGGGCCCAGAATGTGGAATGACCTTCCCAACCATGTTAAAGACTGTACCTCTGTCAACCAGTTTAAGTTAAAAACGAAGCTATTCCTAATAAATTCCCTGTAACCTACCTTACCCCTCTGTTGTCAACCCATGTATTTTTTTTTTTTTTTTTTTCAAATCAACGCTGCTTGAATGTAATTTTCTATAATAATTTGTAATTGTATTTGTGCTGTTTTTTCAACAATGTTCCCTCCTCTTTTACCTTTATTTTTATTTGTACTCAACACATTTTATTCTTTTTACCCATTAGTTTTAAGCTTTAGTCATTAGTGTTTTTTCCTGCCCGAAACGCTTTGCGTAATAGTGGCTTTAGGCATTGTATGTACTAGCTCTATCTATAAAGCCAACAAAGTTTGTAAAATCTCTTTATGTATGTACCTTTACCTAAATAAAAATTATTATTATTATTATTATTATTATTATGTGTACTTGGATGAAAAAACGATTCTTCGCGGCAGGGGATCGTATTCCAGGGACCGTAGGATTAAGGACTTGCCCGAAACGCTACGCGTACTAGTGGCTGTACAAGAATGTAACAACTCTTGTATATATCTCAAAAAAAAAAGAAAAAAAAAATGCTTCGTGGCAACACCAAGGATCAGCTGACGCCATAAACACAACACACCGCCCTACAGTGCGGCAAGTCTCCCTCTAACACACACATCTGTTTTAATCACCGTTCCTCTATCTACAGCACAACGCAACAAGCACCTTGGTAGCTCCGATCATCTTCAACGCGTCCAACATCATCAGTACTGGTGCAGTCATCGGGAGGACAAACCCTTCATGCAAACTGTACCTACTATCAACAAGAAGATACGGGAGGTCAACCTGCTGGTAATTTTTTGAAGTCGTGGTTGCTGGACTGATCAACCAGGCTGTTGGACGCGGCTGCTCGCAGCCCGACGTATGAGTCACAGCCTGGTTGATCAGGTATCCTTTGGAGGTGCTTATCCAGTTCTCTCTTGAACACTGTGAGGGGATCGGCCAGTTATGCCCCTTATGTGTAGCGGAAGCGTGTTGCACAGTCTCGGGCCTCTGATGTTGATAGTTCTCTCAGAGTACCTGTTGCACCTCTGCTTTTCAACGGGGGTATTCTGCACATCCTGCCATGTCTTCTGGTCGCGTGTGATGTTATTTCTGTGTGCAGGTTTGGGACCAGCCCCTCTACATTTTCCACGTGTAAATTATTATATCTCTCTCCCGCCTGCGCTCAAGGGAGTACAGATTTAGGCTCTTTAGTCGGTCCCAATAGTTTAGGTGTTTTACTGAGTGGATTCTAGCAGTAAAGGATCTCTGCACGCTCTCCAGGTCAGCAATTTCTCCAGCTTTGAAAGGGGCTGTCATTGTGCAGCAGTACTCCACTCTAGAGAGCACAAGCGTTTTGAAAAGTATCATCATCGGTATAGCATCTCTAGTGTGAAAAGTTCTTGTTATCCAACCTGTCATTTTTCTTGCAGTTGTGACGGCTACTTTATTGTTCTTTAAAGGTAAGGTCTTCCGACATGAGTACACCCGTATCCTTTACATTACCTTTTCGTTCTGTCATGATTTGCCTGAGTTTTGTACGTGGTTTCCGTTTTTATATTTTCATTTTTTCCATAGCGCATGAGCTGGAACTTACTAGTGTTCTAGGGTCAGTCTAAATACTGTGTACCCTGGTTGTCAATGCCCACCCTAGTCTTCCACACCTATGAATCATGGTTGTGGGGCTGCCTTGTGTTCATGTCCCTTGGTTCATGAGGTTGAGAGGGGGCCACCCCCTACCCATTGACTACATTGTGATTACCTTGCATTGATTTTGGGAAATAACATCCCCGTGGCCTGGTCTCTTAACCAGGCCTATTTGGTCTGGTCAACAAAGATGGATGCTCTTATAATTTGGCAGGAAGAGAAACTGTGCTTCACATTGTGTTGATTAAAACAAAAACAATGCCAACTTCAGCGGGTATAGGTTAAGACTTTCCTGTGCATGAAGGAAGTGTACCCTAGAGTGGGGACTTTTAATAATGTAGGATTTTTACTTTTAACTTTAAAGTATAGTATAGTTACATAACCACTTGTAATACCATGTTTGTAAAAGTAACTTGCAGAAAGTAACTTGCATTGAAGTTAATCTTGTAATAATTAAGTTAATATATGGTAACAAAAGTACTTCCATAAGGTAGTAATTTATTTTATTAAACTATTTAATAGTTAAAAGTAATGTTAATGGTTGTAAAGTAAAATTTACAGAAGCTTAGTTGACTTGGATGTATAGTACAGGTACTTACAAGCGTATAGCTTTCCCTTAACATTGTGCTGATGACTAAACCTTAAGCCTTAAACATTGGCTTGTATAATTGTTAATTATGGGTATTTTAACTAGGCTATGAAACTATTTCTACTGCAAGAGGTAGAACACATCACTGGGGGAGGGAGGGACTGCTCCAGCAGAGCACCCCCAACCACCAGGCTACTGATGCTGCAAAATTGGTGTCCTTGATACCCCTGACTCTCCAAATCTTGCCACATCTGCACACCCAGCTTGGGCTCTGTCCAATCGTGGCAACTATTAAACTATTCCAGTAAAGACTATTTGTTGCTAGTATTTAATATTGTGCTATAAGACGACCTTCCCTCCTTCAATTCCCTTTGGTTTGGGGTCCTAGTTAGCCTTTGGCCCACTTTTATACAGTCTAGTTAATGTCCGGTTGATTCTCAGAATTGGCATACAGTACTGTCCCGTTTTGGGTAGGTAGGTTAGGACAAGTATTAGAACGACTTTCTTGACATTGTAAAATCTTAGGACGGGCTGTGTTTTCACCCAGGCCCCCTTCCACCCGTCTCCTGGGGGATGGATGGATGGTACTACAACCAGAGTATTCATTCTTATTCTGGTTACAAAGAATATGAAATTCCTAATTCTTAATATAAAATTCCTTGTAATTTGGCCAGTTTCCTTCATAAGGGGTTCATATTTACACAATTTTATCCCAGTACCTTCCAGTGTTCTGCTAATGTTTAATTTGCATCCCTCTGGTCTTTATCCTGGTGCACCTATGGGTTTTATGATTGTCCTTGGCTAATTGGTCTTCATATTCTTTTTGAAAGAATCCAATTTTATTAGTAAACCCTGCCACTACAGGTGATCTAGTTGTGTATGGAATATACACTAGCCTAACTTTTAGTTCAGTTAAAGATTGGCAGAAAATAGCATAGATTATAATTTTATTTTGCTGTTAAGATAATTAACTTTTCCTCCTCCTCTCATCTTTAGCTAGTGGCTGATTTACATGCATAGAACCCAGTACACTGTAGGTGGTTTGGTTACTTTTCACCTTTTACTCTTTGCCTTTCTTAAGAGCATGACCTTGGGCACGAGGTGCTGTAAGACGGATGTAAGGTAAGACGCTACAAACTTTGATCGGAAATGGGGTTAGAGATTGGGTATGCGGTGACCACTCCTCCAGCGAGTGGTGTAATATCCTAGTACCCTCAAGCTGACTCCCTTCTTGAAGGAAGGCTGTATATGCCAGCAGATGGCACCTACAGTACCACTGACTTCAGGCATCCTGCATAAAGGCTAAGCTATGGTTGCATACGCTTAAGGCATGCCTGTTAAAGTAGCCTTCCCTATCCCCCCCCCTTAGGACAGGGCCATCCCTGGCTGCTGTGGGTATGGCCCTCTTTGCTGGGGACTTCTGGCAACGGGGAAGTGTGATACTACGGAACCCTGCGCCAAGCAGAATTACTAAACGGGTGGAAGTTTATTTACTTCTATAAAGTATTGTATATTTTAAAGTTCAATTTATTATGCACCCCAGACTGTTACTATGGCCGGTAATGGAAAGTGTTAGGCACGTTATGGGCTCGGGACTGAATCCCCCAGAAAATTTGTAATTGGCCTTAATTGAATGAGGGACTGATCCAGTTGTGCTTTATACTTCCTGTTTAAAGGGCATAATTAACTATGCAATAGAAAGTTAATTAAAATAGCCCAATAGAACCCTATTATTGGTAGTTTGACAGCCCTCTTAAGTTAAAATAGATGGTACGTCTTGATAGTTAACGTTACTTTCTTGTGGTCTAGTAATTGCTAGATTGGCTTTACATAAAGGATGTGACTGTAAAGTGTACAAAGTACATACAGTAGTGTTCATGTAGGGGGGAGGGGGGGGGGGGTGTCATAAATGGTGCTTGCTTCAGTAAAAAGCAGTGTACACCTCCAGCGATCGTGGATGATGCAACTTTTGACGTAAAATTATCAAATGTTAAACTATTTGTCTTAAAGCTGCTTGCTAAATTAACGGGCTGTTAAGATTTCTATTCGTGGGACCATTGGTTAGGGTCCCAATAGTTAATCTTCAAACTTATCTGAAGGACAGGCTGTAGCATAGGCAATGTTATTGGACTACTGACTTGCCCATCTTGCATGTAATCATGCATGCACGATATCAGGCATGGTTACTGGAATTTGAGTTCCCAGGCTACATAATTTTTTTAGCTACTTTGTGTTTAGGGCTAAGGTCTTCTTGAAATTATATGCTAGGTGACTAAATCTATTAGTTGCCAAACTCATTTCCTCCAGCAATCTGGATAGAAAATTGTGATGGCTGAAAGTATATAATGGTACTGTACCAGTAAGTCTACTTGTAAACTGGCAAGTGAACCTTATTCCTGAAGAGAATGTTATAAGTTGATTGTATTATAAATTGTTTGTACATGCTGTGTTCCTATATGAATCTGAATTTCTCATTGTAAATAGAAATACAAGGGTGTATAGTTGTACAATAAGGGTGTTAAAATTTGAAATGTGGTTCTCAAATTAGAGGTAAAAAAAATCCCCTATTAATGTAACCTAATGGTGGGTAGAAACTGGTACTAGCCAGTGATTAGAAAATACTCTAGTAAATCCCTAGAGGCAATTAAATGTTTGGCCAAACTAGTATGGCTCCCTAGGAAGGGAAGCTTTATGAAATTGTGTACTGAAAACCAGACTTCATAGCAAAATGTAATTGCAGTTGATTGTAGAGTTAAATAGGTGATGGCCCCCATTATACCTAAACTTTAATCTTGCCAACACCCTTAGTCTCTTGCTATGAACATATTTTGACAATCTTCATAATCTGATTCACTGCAGCTCTTGTTTCAAATGCTACTGGTGCTTATTGTCATCTTGTCTCCAATACTGTACTGTACTTGGAAACTTACCCAACTCCTGAAGTTTGTAGATGTAACTCCCAGGCTCTTGACCATGCTATAAATTGCTTGTTTACTAATTTCTCAGTACATGGGTAAATCTTAATTTTAAGATTTAATTTGGGTTTAGACATAAGATTTCATCATCCTTTCTTTCAAGGGTACTGCAGACTCTGCAATACTGTACTAAAGTGGCCATGGAGAAGGAAAGTGGTAGAGGAAGCCAGTAACTGCAGCCATTGGGAAAACCAAACATTAGCCTAAGGAAGAAATGAAAACCAGAGCTGGTGCAAGATGGTGAATTGGTCCATGCTAATTATTGGTTGCAAAGAAAATGAGCATCTAGGTAAGTAATATAAAAGTTTGGGTAGCAGAAGGTCTTGCAAAGATAATGTCTGCAACTACAGTGGAATTGGCAGGATGAAAAGGGGCCATGTAAACCCTTGATAATCCTAAATGGATGATAATTTAAATAAATTGAATAATTGTCCAATGCATGCAAAGTTGCCAGAATAGCACTAAAATTGTAATTGGCTTAACTGATGAAAGGCATAAAACTCTTGCAATTTGTGGACAATGAGGCACTAGATGATAAACTTGAGGGCTTCATAACAATCTTTCAGATTATAGCAAGAGCAGATGAAGATACTGTAGATGTTGGTACTTGGTGACTTAAACTCCAAGTCTACATACTGGGAGGCCTATGAATGTAGGACAGTTTTGGACCTATAGATTTGTAATGTTGTCCTAGACATTTGTTCAAACATGTTCAGCGAGCCATAAGGAGCAGTTCTTTCCGTGCTAGTTTTGATACTCGTCAAGAAAAGGGAATTTTTAGTACTGTACCTCATCTCCCTTGGGAGGTCGGACAATGTTCTTTTGGGAATAAAGTATGCAATGGATTATCTAGAAGAGGGGAAATTAAAGTTGTAAGAACATAAATTTGGGGGAACTTGGAAAATTGTAATGAATTTGATTGGCAAGAAAGAAATGAATGTTATTTTAAAATGATGGGGCACAAAATTTAAGGCATCATCCTAAGAAGGTAATGTGATTTCCTCTAGAAATTGCAAGAGGGACAGATCCTCCAAAAAATGAATGGATATAGGAAGAGGGTCAAACCCTCAAACATGCCAGTGCTACAAAGTGAGAAAGTATGAAAGGGTGAAGAGGCTAGAAAAAATTTGAGGGATAGTGAACAAATTTAAGAGAACCAGGTGCACTTAAATTAAAAAAGCAAATTGCAGAGAAGATACTAAGGGTGAAAATGGGTCCTTATTTCATAAGGAAATGTGTGAAACATTAAAAAATGGTGCAAGGTTTGTAAAAAAATTGACATAAAATTCTAGAGACCCTAGAGTACATAAGTGTCTAGGGATGGTGGGAGAAATGGTCAAAAGCTTACGAACAACAATGCATGTAAACTGCATTGTCCCTCTTAGTCGTGCATATCCTTGTTGACTGTCAAGCCTTCCAGGACAAGTGCGTCTTGCTTTCCAACCGTCCCTCGCGGTCTCTTCGCCCTCGGTACAATTCTTGGTGAATTGGATACTTTTGATATAATTTGCCTTGTTTTTCATATTGGCATCCTTAATGATATTTGGCTCCCTCTGATCATTCAGCACATTTGGTGCTACATAGCCTTCCCAAGTTGGTTCTTTCTTGATAATTACTTATTTGCCATAGATAACTATGAAGTGGAGTATGCTGGAAATGTAACCTAGTTTGCTGAAGGATTGAGATTCCTGTATATTAGTACTTTATAATGGAAGGGGGGGGGGGGAAGGTTGTATAAATGACTCATTATTAGTCCTCTGGGGAGTTTGTCATGCTGTAGTGCAGAGTAAGGAAAATGAGCAGGTTTACTAAACCCCCCATGCTAGAAGTTGAATAGGTGATATTTCGTAGAGATGAGACATTCTTACACCACTTACTACACTTCACCTTCTGTACCTTTTGTCTTGCTCTTTTCTTCCTCAGATTTGTCTACTCTTGCCTTACCTTCCTTGTCTCATCAGACTTGATAATGGTCCAAAATGTTGCCTCTAATTTCTAGTGGTTTGGTAAACATCTTAGGAATGTAGTTCATCTGCAAAATGAGCTACTAATGGAAGGTCACCAATGTAAGGGCTTTAAATGAATCATTGATCAAAATGGAGATTAGGAACCTAGTCTGGTGCTGTCAGTTTTTGGATACCTTTTAAGTTATAAATTGTCATCTACACGTGTGAAAATATTCCATTCATGTGGGTTGTACAAGACACGAACTGTGGAACCCATGTGTTAATAAGGAATGTTTTTAGAAGCGGCATCCTGCTGGCAAAGTGGAAAATAGTTTGGCAGCAGGATGGTTTCTTGAGTTATCTTGAGTTGATTTCGGGGCTTTAGTGTCCCCGCGGCCCGGTCCTAGACCAGGCCTCCACCCCCAGGAAGCAGCCCGTGAAAGCTGACTAACTCCCAGGTACCTATTTTACTGCTAGGTAACAGGGGCATTCAGGGTGAAAGAAACTTTGCCCATTTGTTTCTGCCCGTTGTTTCGGTTTAATTTCATTAATAGGCTACTGGTAGTTTGAGAGGTTTTGACTCGCCTGGGGTCCAGGGTTTGAGCCCAGGTGAATGGAATGTTTCAGCATAGATTAAAGTTTAAAATCACTGATGGGTGCCATGGTCATCTTTACCTGCAGCATAATGCTAGTTGGTCTTTAGTTTCTGAAGGTGGATGGTGTATATTCTTTGCTGTGTATTTTACTAATGGCAGTGATGGGGTTGTTGGGCAGAGTACAAGGATAGGGCATGTGATCTATTGACTATTTTCTTGTTTTTCTTTGTAGTAAGAAATGCAAACTCCTGGCAGTTTGTGGCAGGGACCCTGAGAAGATTAAATTATTGCATACGAGAGGCACTAGCATGCATAGTTTGGGGCAGGTCCTTGACACCCCCCACACAGCCTTTTCAGTTTGGTGCCTCCTTTTGATAATTACTTGCTTAACACCCCCACTCCCCCCCTCAATGACCTCATAAATAATTTAACCACCAGGTACCCGTTCACTGGTAGGTGAACAGGCTACAGTTAGATTGGCACCTGATCAATCCTCTGTCTTGTGCACTTGCTTGGAAGTTAGTTTAGTTTAGTTAGTTTAGTTCATTTATTATGCACCCCATACCCATCTTGTGGGCGGTAGTAGAAAGGGTTACAGAGGCACATAATGGGCTCAGGGACTGAACCCCACAATTCATTTAGCTAAGCAAGTTACAATCTTGATGAGCTAGTTACAAAATTCAATATAAGTCATCACATCAACACTTTTTTGCTTGGAAGATTATAAAAAGTTGTAATCATTTAAGATGGTTGTGGCTGGCTAGCTGGTTCAAGGGCTACATCATTGAAATGGTTGGTTGGCTGGCTTTTCCATGGTTTAATAGATGAGCTATTTTTAAAGGTGGGTAATGTTGAACAGATGTAAGTTTAGTAAATACACTTGGTAAAGTGTTGTCATAATTTAAGTGAATATTACTTGATAGATTTATTAACTTGACAATGTTTGCTTAACAGTATTTTGTTAAACTACTACAGGTAGTTGTAAAACATGAAAGATGGCTGCAAAATGCTAAAGTATTGACACTAAACAAATGTTAGTGGTTAAATAACATGCTCCCAAGTATAACTTGAGTTAAGGATTGTTGCATTCTGAGATGGATGGTTTCTAATGTTTACTCTTCTTATCTGACAGGTGTAGAGGGTGAGAACATCTACAATGTTGAAGTATATAAAAATATTTTCTTCAGTTTGATGCAAGTATTGGATGCTACTGTGTAGCATATCTTGTTTTAGAATGTTCAGTAATGAACATGTTAGTTCCTGTAATAACTAAACAGCAAGTACATTAGTTGTCTAGGTCCTGTTTGGTGAAGCTGGATGCATATTGTACATGTGACCAGTCTCTTAAACCATGGGTACAGTGTCACCAAATGTCCTGTTTGGTCAAACTGTACCCATGGTTTAAGAGGGACTGGTCACAGGTACAACATGCATCCAGTTTGACCAAACAGGACAAACAGTCCAGTGTAATAAACAGTCCGTTTATTACAGGAACAACTGTAACTGATGTTCATTACTGAACATACTACTAAACAAGGAGGACCAATATATGGAAGGGAATGACATGCTGGAGCCAATTTTCAAGATACTTAGTTCTGCTCTGTATGTTTTGGATAATAAAATGTCTATCAGTCTGTCCCTAAGTTTATTTACTCTTGATCAAATTATTACACTACTGGTTTAGGAACCAGTAATGTTTAGATCACAGGTGTGATCTAGAAACTACTGAGGTAATGGTGTTACTACCATTCTGGTTAACATAACACCTATGTTACCCCAAAACTACTGAGGTAATGGTGTGACTACCATTCTGGTTAACATAACACCTATGTTACCCCTAAACTACCGGGTAGTTGTAAAACCTCCCAATGAAATTACTTGCAAAGTTATTCTGCTTTGATAATCATGACACCTGCCTTAACTTGTTGTGCCAAGATTATCAAAGCTGAATAACTTTACTAAGTTCATTGGGAGGTTTTGCAACCATCCAATAGTTATGGCATGACAGGTGTCTAGGATTAACCAGAATTCTAGTTTCACACCATTGCCTTTTATTTTTAACTACATCTGATCTTTAATTTCTTTAAACCATTTAAAGTTATACTTGTTTAAATTTACTCTAATTCAAATTAGATTTACTAAGGCTTAGTTAACCTGTCAGACTACTTATCAATATCACAACAGCTGCACTTACTATTTAACAAACCATTGGAAATTAACTCGCTTTACAAGGCTTGAAATTACTATACTGGAAATGTAGCTGGGAAATCACTAGATTCAATTTGAAAATGTTGATGCATTAGTATACTAATTACACATTACACCATACATGATTTAACCCTTTGAGATGAGCCACTAATTTTGGTAGAAACTAAATTAATTTTAGCATATATATGTATAAATTTTGTATTTATGTGCAAAATATATATTATTTAGCATACAAATATATATAATATAAATATACAGTATTAACTAAATTCAGACCCAAAAAACGCACTAACGATGCACTGATTAGTATGATTAATTTGATACATGCAGCTCTTGATAAAAATGAGTTCCCTGTTGGCTTATTTGTTGACCTACATAAGACTTGACACTGTCAACCACCAAAACCTTCTTAAATTACATCATTATGGAATCGGTAGTCACTCTCTCTCCAATACCATCGGTCTTACCTTAGTGACAGGCTTCAGTATGTTTGTGAATAATTCCATTTCTCCCACCCTACCCATCAACATTGGTGTTCCACAGGGCAGCATACTTGGTCCTCTCCTCTTTCTCATCTGCATTGACCTTCCAAATGCCTCTTAACACCTCTAACCAATTTTATTTGCTGATGACACAACCTTCATTTTCTCCAGTCCTGATCCTCTTGCTCTAAATGTCAGTGAATACTGAACTAGACAGTCCATCTTTGGCTCACTGCTAACAAACTCACCCTTAACATTCACAAAACTTTCTATATTTTGTTTGGTAATAAATCCTCGGATCAAATTAATCTAAGAATAAATAATATCCAAATTAGTAACAAAGATAGTAAATTTCTTGGTGTCCTCATCAATAACAAGCTGAATTTCCAGGGTCACATTCTAAATATTGCAAAAAGTTTCTAAAACTGTTGCTATTTTTCTAAGATTAGATATTATGTACCTCGCCCTGCCCTGGTGTCGCTCTATTACTCTCTCCTCTATCCTTATCTCAATTATGGTATTTGTTTGGGGTTCTATTATCCATAATTATCTACGTTCTCTAATTGCTCAGCACAAAGCTGCTATTAGAACAAAATAAAATATTTATTCAGGTAAGGTACATACATACAAGATTTTTACAAAAATTGCTAGGTTTATAGACAGAGCTGGTACATACAATGCCTAAAGCCACTTATTACGCAAAGCGTTTCGGGCAAACAATATCAAACTCTGGCCCCCAGACAGCACTTGGTACCCTTACTTAAATCTTTGAATATGTTAGATATTAAGTCATTGCACATCCCTTCATGTGTACTCTATATATTTAAAACTCTATACTGTAATGTCAATCCTGACCTTAAAAGCTTCCTAGAAAGTTGTAACAGAACCCATGGGCACCACACAAGAAACAAATACCCATTTGATATTCCAAGAGTGTGCCTTAACCAAACTAGAAATGCTCTACAAATCAAGGGACCCAGAATGTGGAATGACCTTCCAAATCACGTCAAAGGCTGTACCCCTCTCAACCAGTTTAAGAGAAAAACTAAGTACATACTACCTAATAAGCTCCATGTAACCTACCTCACCCCCTATATGTAAACCCATGTCTTGCTATTTTCAAACAATATTTGACTTTTTTGACATGACATTTTTTTAATTTTTTTTTTAATACTGTTTGTTGACCAACTTGTATAACTGCTGATTTCTGCCATGTTTTTTCTCCCCTTTTTCTCTTTTTCAACTCAATTAGTATTAAGTTTTAGTCTAAGTGTTCTTTCCCACACCTTGCATATTAGTGACTTTAGGCATAGTATGTACTAGCTTTTTCTAGAAATCCAACATTATATTTGTAACTCGTCTTGTTTGCATGTACTTTTACCTGTGTAAACATTTAATTTGATTTTATTTTATTTGACTTTCGTTGCGCAGTACAGGATGTACAGTTTGCATTTCCGACTCTTCGACATCACTGCCAGGACAATTCAGCTCTAACAGTGATTCCCTCATTGTCCTGACTACGTGCCTATATTACCTCCTATGGTCCTTGTGCCCGAGCCCTTCAGCCCCGGATCTAAAGGCTTCACCAGAGACCCGGGACACAACAACCGTGCACATTCTTCTCTTCTGCTACATCGAGCTTGTCTGCACGCTGCCTGCATCTTGCAGCTACCAAACTACATGCTCCACAGCGATCCAGGGAATAGTAGCCTCATATTTGTGTTGTATTTCTCTTCTTTCATTCCCTGGGAGGGGGAGTTATGTAGCGATTATACTGTATTATATCGATAACATATCTTGAGGTTATCTTGAGATGATTTCGGGGCTTTAGTGTCCCCGCGGCCCGGTCCTCGACCAGGCCTCCACCCCCAGGAAGCAGCCCGTGACAGCTGACTAACTCCCAGGTACCTATTTACTGCTAGGTAACAGGGGCATTCAGGGTGAAAGAAACTTTGCCCATTTGCTTCTGCCTCGTGCGGGAATCGAACCCGCGCCACAGAATTACGAATCCTGCGCGCTATCCACCAGGCTACGAGGCCCCACATACTCGTTCCAAACTCTCCTTAGCTTAACGAGATGAGTTTAAGTCTACTTAATCCACTAATATCTCTTTAGTGGATTATTACGGATAACATTACTTCAGTATTAGGTGAGGTGTGGTCCGTTTATATAAGCAATCAAGAAGCGAATAATCATCGAAAGTTACAGCCCCGCTCCTGTGCCAGGTAAGTCCACTATGGGCTCACCATAGCCCGCGCTACTTTGGAACTTTTGTTCCTGAGTAACTAAATATAAAGCAACAACAGATTAATCATCAGTATAATTTCTACAGTGGTTCAGTACAGACACTTGAGAGTTACTGAACATTTTCAACCTCAAGAATGTAGCACTCGACATGTCCAGTTCCAACCGACCCCAAAATGCTTCAGCTTCGACACAGCAGACATCCAGACTCTGGCTACCTTGAGCTTCCACACACACGTCCCGAATCGAGCTGCTACACTCTCGTCCCACATCGAGCTGCCACCCTCCTCGACTCCAGCCTCACTCAGCTCTGCTCTGCTCCAGGCTGCATCTTTTTTTTTTTTTTTTTTGAGATATATACAAGAGTTGTTACATTCATGTACAGCCACTAGTACGCGTAGCGTTTCGGGCAAGTCCCTGGAATACGATCCCCTGCCGCGAAGAATCGTTTTTTCATCCAAGTACACATTTTACTGTTGCGTTAAACAGAGGCTACAGTTAAGGAATTGCGCCCAGTAAATCCTCCCCGGCCAGGATATGAACCCATGACATAGCGCTCGCGGAACGCCAGGCGAGTGTCTTACCACTACACCACGGAGACTGTAAACTTCAGAAGGAATTAATTCCTTCTGAAGATGTATTAATATACGAAAGTACTTAAGGAAATGCCTGTTACAATTCTTCCTCCGTGGTCTGACACTGTCATATATCCTCCCTCTTGAATCTCTTCGACTGACTTGTGTTATGTTAACTTCTAAGACACTACCAACAGACTGACTGCTGTAACCAAAACTACTAACTAAATATGAAAAACCACTAAACTCTGTATCTAAATCAACCAAATAACATATCATCGTATGTTACACTTGAATGGTGGCCAAAAATACTCTATGGGAGCGCAGTAATGAGCTATTAAAAAATAGACTATCATTGTTCTATTTATCTTAACTATATACGTTAGATTATAGGTACTTTTCCATCACCTTACTTAGGTAACTATTGTCTTAATATTTACACATTACAGCTTCATCCAGTTTAGCTACTAATTCACATAATTATCCATCTTCACGAGCACTCGTTATATCTTAACACATACACATTAAACAAATTCATTTATTTTCCATGACTGTCCTCTTCTGTTAGCTTTTCTCCTTTAGTATTACGTGTTTTACCCCTCTCACCTTGGTTAACTTTTTTTATCCATTTATTTTGGTTTTGCCCGAAATGCTTTGCATAACAGGCTTCATAGATTGTGTAACTCCTGTCCCTATAATTGTACATTACTCTTAAGTTCTTTGTACACATTCCTTTGAATAAACATTGGTATTAATGTTCCACCAATCTAACCTTAACATTTACACACATTTCCTTGTGGAACATTTTGTAGCCCAAATTAAAAGGCTACAAAATAGCGAAAGTAGCCCAGTAGTGGCGAAATTCGCCCGATTTTTGTCCGCTAGCGGCGAAAATCGCCCGATTTTTGCCTGCTACCAGCAAAAATCGCGCAATTTTTGGCCGCTAGCGGCGAAAATCGCCCGATTTTTGGCTGGTAATGGCAAAAATCGCCCGATTTTTGGCCGCTAGCGGCGAAATTCACCCGATTTTTGGCCGCTACCGGCGAAAATCGCGCCATTTTTACCGGTAGCGGACAAAAATTGCGCGATTTTCGCCGCTAGCGGCCCAAAATCGCCTGATTTTCGCCGCTAGCGGCCCAAAATCGCCTGATTTTCGCCGCTAGCGGCCAAAAACCGTGCGATTTTCGCCGCTAGCAGGCAAAAAACAGGCGATTTTCGCCGCTAACGGCCAAAAATCGGCCGATTTTCGCCGGTAGCGGCCAAAAATCGGGCGAATTTCGCCCCTAGCGGGGAAAAGTGGTGCGATTTTCGGCGCTAGCAGGCAAAAATCGGGTGATTTTCGCCGCTAGCGGCAAAAAACCGCGCGATTATCGTCGGTAGCGGCCAAAAATTGCGCGATTTTTGCCGGTAGCGGCAAAAAAAAAGGGCGAATTTCGCCGCTAGCGGGCAAAGTTCGAGCGATTTTTGCCGCTAGCGGGCAAAAATCGTGCGATTTTCGCAAGAGCAGCCAAAAATTGCGCGATTTTCGCCGCTAGCAGCCCCAAAATCGGGAGATTTTTTACCCAAGCGGCAAAAAATCGGGCGGTTTTAGACGCTAGAGGTCGAAAATCGGGCAATTTTTGCTGCTAGCGGCCAAAAATCGGGCTATTTTCGCTCCTAGCGGCCAAAAATCGGGCAATTTTCGCCGCTAGCGGCCAAAAATCGGGCGATTTTCGCCGCTAGCGGCCAAAAACCGCGGGATTTTCGCCGCTAGCGGCCAAAAATCAGGCGATTTTCGCCGCTAGCGGCCAAAAATCGCGCGATTTTCGCAGGTAGCGGCCAAAAATCGGGCGATTTTCGCCGGTAGCGGCCAAAAACCGTGCGATTTTTGCAACTGGCGGGCAAAAATCGCGCGATTTTCGCCGCTACCGGCCAAAAACCGTGCGATTTTCGCAGCTGGCGGGCAAAAATCGCGCGATTTTCGCCGCTACCGGCCAAAAATTGCGCGATTTTCGCCGCTAGCGGCCATAAATCGGCGATTTTCGCCCCTAGCGATTTTCGCCCCTACGATTTTCGTAGCTGGCGGGCAAAAATCGCGCGATTTTCGCCGCTACCGGCCAAAAACCGCGCAATTTTCGCCGCTACCGGCCAAAAATAGCGCGATTTTCGCCGCTACCGGCCAAAAACCGTGCGATTTTCGCCGCTAGCGGCCAAAAATCGGGCGATTTTTGCCGCTAACGGCCGAAAACCGCGCTATTTTGCGCAAAAACCATGCGATTTTCGCAGCTGGCGGGCAAAAATCGCGATTTTCGCCGCTACCGGCCAAAAATAGCGCGATTGTCGCCGCTACCGGCCAAAAACCGCGCGATTTTCGCCGTAGGCGGCCAAAAATCGGGCGATTTTTGCCGCTAGCGGCCAAAAATCGGGCGATTTTTGCAGCTGGTGCGCAAAAATAGCGCTATTTACGCCGCTACCGGCCAAAAACCGCGCGATTTTCGCCGCTACCGGCCAAAAACCGCGCGATTTTCGCCGCTACCGGCCAAAAACCATGCGATTTTCGCAGCTGGCGGGCAAAAATCGCGATTTTCGCCGCTAGCAGCCAAAAATCAGGCGTTTTTTGCCGCTAACGGCCGAAAACCGCGCTGTTTTGCGCAAAAACCATGCGATTTTCGCAGCTGGCGGGCAAAAATCGCGACTTTCGCCGCTACCGGCCAAAAATAGCGCGATTTTCGCCGCTAGCGGCCAAAAACAGTGCGATTTTCGCCGCTAGCGGCCAAAAATCGGGCGATTTTTGCCGCTAACGGCAGAAAACCGCGCTATTTTGCGCAAAAACCATGCGATTTTCGCAGCTGGCGGGCAAAAATCGCGATTTTCGCCGCTACCGGCCAAAAATAGCGCAATTTTTGCCGCTACCGGCCAAAAACCGTGTGATTTTCGCCGCTAGCGGCCAAAAATCGGGCGATTTTTGCAGCTGGTGCGCAAAAATAGCGCTATTTACGCCGCTACCGGCCAAAAACCGCGCGATTTTCGCCGCTACCGGCCAAAAACCATGCGATTTTCGCAGCTGGTGGGCAAAAATCGCGATTTTCGCCGCTACCGGCCAAAAATAGCGCAATTTTTGCCGCTACCGGCCAAAAACCGTGCGATTTTCGCCGCTAGCGGCCAAAAATCGGGCGATTTTTGCAGCTGGTGCGCAAAAATAGCGCTATTTACGCCGCTACCGGCCAAAAACCGCGCGATTTTCGCCGCTACCGGCCAAAAACCATGCGATTTTCGCAGCTGGTGGGCAAAAATCGCGATTTTCGCCGCTACCGGCCAAAAATAGCGCGATTTTCGCCGCTAGCGGCCAAAAACCGCTAGCGCCCGAATGCCCGAAACGCTTTGCGTAATAGTGGCTTTAGGCATTGTATGTACTAGCTATACCTATAAGTTAAACAATCCTTGTAAATATTTATTGTATGTATGTACCTTACCTAAATAAAATTGTTTTGTATTGTATTGTATTGTATTGTATAAAACCGTGCGATTTTCGCCGCTAACGGCCAAAAATCGGGCGATTTTTGAAATTAGCGGCCAAAAATCGGGCGATTTTTGCCGCTAACGGCCGAAAACCGCGCTATTTTGCGCAAAAACCATGCGATTTTCGCAGCTGGCGGGGAAAAATCGCGATTTTCGCCGCTACCGGCCAAAAATAGCGCGATTTTCGCCGCTACCGGCCAAAAACCGCGCGATTTTCGCCGCTACCGGCCAAAAACCATGAGATTTTCGCAGCTGGCGGGCAAAAATCGCGATTTTCGCCGCTACCGGCCAAAAATAGAGCGATTTTTGCCGCTAGCGGCCAAAAACCGTGCGATTTTCGCCGCTAGCGGCCAAAAATCGGGCGATTTTTGCCGCTAACGGCCGAAAACCGCGCTATTTTGCGCAAAAACTATGCGACTTTCGCAGCTGGAGGGCAAAAATCGCGATTTTCGCCGCTACCGGCGAAAAATAGCGCAATTTTTGCCGCTACCGGCCAAAAACCGCGCGATTTTCGCCGCTACCGGCCAAAAACCATGCGATTTTCGCAGCTGGCGGGCAAAAATCGAGATTTTCGCCGCTACCGGCCAAAAATCGCGCGATTTTCGCCGCTAGCGGCAAAAAATCGGGCGATTTTTGCCGCTAACGGCCGAAAACCGCGCTATTTTGCGCAAAAACCATGCGATTTTCGCAGCTGGCGGGCAAAAATCGCGATTTTCGCCGCTACCGGCCAAAAATAGCGCAATTTTTGCCGCTACCGGCCAAAAACCGTGCGATTTTCGCCGCTACCGGCCAAAAATAGCGCGATTTTCGCCGCTAGCGGCCAAAAACCGTGCGATTTTCGCCGCTAGCGGCCAAAAATCGGGCAATTTTTGCCGCTAACGGCCGAAAACCGCGCTATTTTGCGCAAAAACCATGCGATTTTCGCAGCTGGCGGGCAAAAATCGCGATTTTCGCCGCTACCGGCCAAAAATAGCGCGATTTTCGCCGCTAGCGGCCAAAAACCCTGCGATTTTCGCCGCTAGCGGCCAAAAATCGGGCGATTTTTGCCGCTAACGGCCGAAAACCGCGCTATTTTCGACGCTAGCGGCCAGAAACCATGCGATTTTTGCAGCTGGCGGGCAAAAATTGCGCGAATTTCGCCGCTACCTGCCAAAAACAGCGCGATTTTCGCCGCTAGCGGCCAAAAACTATGCGATTTTTGCAGCTGGCGGGCAAAAATAGCGCTATTTACGCCGCTACCAGTCAAAAACCGCGCGATTTTCGACGCTAGCGGCCAGAAACCATGCGATTTTTGCAGCTGGCGGGCAAAAATTGCGCGAATTTCGCCGCTACCTGCCAAAAACAGCGCGATTTTCGCCGCTAGCGGCCAAAAACCATGCGATTTTCGTAGCTGGCGGGCAAAAATCGCGATTTTCGCCGCTACCGGCCAAAAATAGCGCGATTTTCGCCGCTAGCGGCCAAAAACCGTGCGATTTTCGCCGCTAGCGGCCAAAAATCGGGCGATTTTTGCCGCTAATTTTTGACACTGCATATCAGGCATGACAGGGTAGATCTCATTGAAGCCTTGAAAATACTGAACAAGTTGAAGGATGTTGATCCTGACAATTTCTCCAAAAGGTCAGATGTAACAAACAAAAAGCAACAGTTTTAAGTTCAACAAACCTCAATGTAGGACATAGAACAGTAGGACTTGCACAGTGTTGCAAGAGGTCTCTCATACACTGTGAGAGGCCGGACAGTTATGCCCCTTATCCGTTGTGGGAGTGTGTTGAAAAGTCATAGGCCTTTGTGTTGTTAGAGTTTGCTCTCTGCATACCTACTGCATCTCTGCATTGCATTGGGGCTGTTTTGCACATCCTGCCATGCCTGTTGGTTTCATGTGATGTTATTTTTGTGTTAGGTTACTGGAACAATTGACAATACCTAGGCTATTAGGACTATTTAAAGACTTATTGATAATTTGCTTATTTTTAACTTTCATTCTTATCTATGGGTACATAAAATATACATTTCTTCTCACATTGGATAAAAACAACTTATGTTGTGGAAACAGGAGAGATTAAGCTTACATCATTTATATCAATTGTAAATATTAAAATAATAGCATAATTCTGGAAGTCCTAGTGACAGAACAATAAATATTCAGTCTGTGTACAAAATATTCACATTAATATAGTACACCGTACACCTTTATTATAAGATTGACGTATTTATACATATATATTATGAACACTGTATCTTATAAAGTTGACATAAATGTGCTTCCTTACACAGATGGCGGACAAAGACAGGGACAAATATCACCGTAGACCAGATAAAAACATTTATTTTTCACCAATATTGAGTTAATTCCGTCATATCATTATCAACATTTTTTTTACTTGACTCTGGATACACCTACACTCTAGCCATCAGTACAGCAAGTATAAATATTTGGAACCCATATATCATATATACCAACCGTGTTATGGAAGTGTATTAATTACCATTAATTTGTTGAGCATGAAACAAGGAGCAACTGTTTTAAGCTCAACAAACCTAAGTAGGACTGAGAACAGATGCTTTTTCACCCACAAAGTCATAAACCCATGGAACTGCCTACCCGCTGAAGCTGTAAACGCTAAGACTGATTAGGTTTTAAAGTCCACCTGGAAAGGATTGTCAAGACGAATGGGGGGGACCTGTGACAAACCTCCAGCCTCCTGTCCTCGTCGAGACCCTCAGTGGTCTCGAGTCTTAGTGGCCCCTCAGGTAAATCAGAGTAAAAACCATATATTGCAGGCAGGAATGACCTTAGGAGGTTTTTACATTTTCTGTTCATGTAACCTATTACAAATATTTGTTTATATTTTTGTCCCAAAAAATTACGTTTATACTGTACTTGTTGTCCCCCAAAAATGTGTACACACTTTAACATCTGATAGCTCAAATGATGTTTATTTTCAGCAAGATGGGGCACCCCCAACACTATCATTGTGATATAAGGGTCCTACCTTGATGAGATTTTGCCAAACAGGTGGATTGGACGAAGGGGGTTTCATAGAATACCCTCCTCAGTTACCAGGCAAGCCTACAAATCCGGCAACAGTCGCTGAATTGAGAGTAGCCATTGAACAAAAATGCTCTCAAATACCAAACGAAATGTTTCTTGATGTTTGCGATTCCATTGCTTCGTGTTATCAGCAGTACCTGGATCAGAACGAACATCAGTTTGAAAACATATGTTGACAAAATAATTAAACAATGTCTGTAAATTCTACTATATTTTGAAAATTCAATTACTTTAATAAAAAACTGGCTTTATAATTATTCAAAGTGTGTGAACCTGAGCTGTCAATTATTAACTGTCATGCCTTCAGGTGTTCTTTCACCAGCACAGCAATGTCTCCACATTTCTCATTTTTCTGTTATCTTCAAATTGAGTAGCCTCTCAGGAATATAATCTCATTTAAAATATTATCTTAAAGTTTTGTCTGTTAGTGCAACAATATCTGGCATCTTAAGCTGAATTATATCGTTTTTGCTCCAGTATTTGTCATCTCATTCCATCTGTTAGTATACTGTATATGATTTTCAGGATCATGTTCCATCTGCCTTTGGTCCTTTACTTCCCCCCCCCCCCCTTCCTCTAATAATTTTGTTGGTTTGCTGGGATGGATGTGTGTATTGGGATGGGGGCATGTACTGGGGCGAGGTTTCTGTATGAGTGTATGCTAGTGTATGTGATAAAACTGAGTATGAACCCTTGCCATGTTACTTCTGTACACTTTGTCCTATCATACACAAGGCTAGCTGGATGTATAATTAGAGATACACATTTCTTTATACCATACCTTACTATACTAATACTGCTCTGTAGTGATCAACATTTATGTAATCTAAGAACTATTACACATCCTAAACATTAAACAAAAAATAAATAAATAAACTTGCCATCTACCCCACCTCAACTTTGTCCCCAGCAAGTTGGTACAACTTGCTGCCACAACACCACAAGCTACAAGATAATGTCAAGCATTTTGTGACTATTAAAAAATATTGATATCAAACACATTTGATTTCAGCCACAACTTTGTAGATCATCGGCAATATTTATTCAGAGCTGATTACAGCACCATAGTCACTTCAGCGTTATAACTGCAGATGCACTGCTCTTGTGATGTCCTGAGATACTACATCCAACACAGCATTATCACAGAATCTTGGAATTCATAGTAGCAGAACTCTCTGTTGCCAATATTATTACAGGTAATATACATACAAATGAATAATTATTTGGCACATAAAAATATATTGATTTTATGACACTTGATTCCTTTTTACAAATGTACGTGCTCTGTGAAGTACTGTACTTGCTTATTACACATGTTCATGTGCATAGGTCACCATCCCATCAGCTCGACTAAAAGGTCATTTTCTTAACATTATGATAATCGTTACAAATGCAACCTATTAAGAAAAGTAATGGCTCACAAATATCTAAAATTTTTTATGCATCGGACTTGATAGGTTTAGGTGGGTGGCTGGGGTTTGTACGTTTCTGGTTTGGTTAGGAGGTTGGATTTTTTCACGGCATGGAATGGGCTAGGTTATTGGGGAGAGTAAGGGCCATCATGAGAGAGGCATGAGAAAGGTGAATGCAGATGGGGGAGAAAGGTGGTGAATATGGATGGGAAGAGAAAGTGAATGTAGATGGGGAGAAGGTGGTAAATATGAATGGGGAGAGAGAGAGAGTAAATGTAGATGGGTCAATAAATGATATCTCAATTCCCTACATCTGTACATGTATGATACCTGCACTAGAGATGTGTGTATGTGTACATTACTGGCACATACATTTGTACATGCATGTCACCTGCACTACATACATGTATACATGTGCATCAATGGTACTACATTGTATAGTCATCTTCTAATATACAACACGTACAACCAGATGCTACAACTGTTGGTTCTGCTTTATATGTAAATGTTTGGTTATTAGAATTATACATTATTATGGCATTACACAGCCTTTCAAAATGTAATTAATTAAATATCCACTAGGATGAGAGGTCGATTCCATTGCATTGACTCAGTATTTTCTTGGATACACAATATTGTGCTGATACTTTGTATTTTTGTGACGCTTTCCTTATGTTCCTCATTATGTGTTACGTAAAAACTTGTTAACTGTTAATGTACCATTGTTTCACGTGTGAACGAGGTCATTCCTAGTTCACTTGCTCTACAACTCTGTGTTTTGTCAAACAGCCTTTGAAGAACTGTCTCTCAACAATGTTTGCAGCCATCTCTTACACACAACACAATATTATCCAGAATGTATTAATTCCTTTTCTGAACTCTTTACATCAATATTCTCTTGGTATATACCCCATGCCCATGTATTAACCATTATCCTTGGTGTATACTTTATCACATTCCAATGTATCCCTTGTCATCCTGGGTACATATTGTACTCACCTAGTTGTACTTGTGGGGGTTGAGCTTCAGCTCTTTGGTCCAGCCTCTCAACTGTCAATCATCTATGTACCCCATACCCATGTCATCCTGAGTCTATATAGTGTACCTAATACCCATGTCTTCCTGAGTATATAGTTTGCCCTTGTACAGTATACTGAATCCTTATAATCAAGCTTGCTCAAGGAAGACAGCTTTTGTGTTGATAGTATTACACATATCTTAACTGGAAGGTCCAGCTTCCGGTAAAGCAGACATAAATATTTGACCTGACTGCAGATTGATAAGCTTGGGTAGCCTACACACTCAGGAAATGGTGCCACGTTGATGCCAGGATTCATCAAGTATTTATGCAATCACTAACAAAACCTGTATATCTTTCCTCAATCGTGGTGACTTCACTTACATTTATTAAACAGTTTATGAGCTTCAAAACTTTGCAACCTAAGGTTATTATTATTGCTATACACAACCTTGTAAGACTTGGAAATTCGTAAACTGTTTAATAAATGTAAACAAAGCTGCCATGATTTAGGAAAGATATTCAGGTTTCGTAAGTGGTTGTGTAAATGTTCAATGAACCCTAGCCTAGTTCGTCTTATGCTAAACTGGCGAGGCTCGTTTATTATGCATGAATTGTGCTTCACAAAGTTGAATCTATTGCTCTGCATCAAACTTAAGTTTTAGTTCACAACTTTATTGTAAACTTGGTACAAAACACTACAGAATTCTGTTTGTTGGTTTTTAAGCTTATCTTTCAGTCTGCCAAACAACTTACTACAGCAGACACCCATTCATGCATTGTACTGCCTCAGCTTCTTGATGCACCCTGTACAGCTGTGTCCCCAGTTGCATGTGAAGCTGCACAGCTTCACATCCACAGCTGCTCAGTGAAGGTACAGAGCTGCACATTTGCAGCTTCTCTTCTATAGCTGCACAGTGAAGGTACATAATTGCACAGCTTTGGATCCACAAATGAACTGCTTCATGTTCATATCTGAATAGTGAATGTTCACAACTGCACAGTATAATGCCCAGACCTGTAAGTAAACATGCACAGTAAATGTACATAGCTACGCAGCTCAGGTCAATAGCTGCACAGCCTCATGTACAGATCTTTGTGATCACAGCTTCACTTCCATAGCTTCACAGTCCAGTATCACTTGATGAGCAATGTTATTGCACAGTTTCAACTGCAGAGCTTGAGTCCATCACTGAATGAGCCTGCCAGTTAAACAGCCTCATCATGTCCTCTGCTTTGAATATCCTGACGGTGGTCGTCTTTGGTGAGGCTACGGAGGTTGTGGTGTGAGGAAGTAGTCTTCTCCAGTCGCCCGCCCCGACGGGAGAGGCCTGGCGTTAAGTCCCGGCTGCCTAGGCCAGAGGAGGCTGTAGAGGCACCCGTCTCCGATGGAGATATTTTCCTGGGTCGGTCTCTCTTCACTGTGGTATTACCTGAGTAGATACCAAAGAGGAAAGTATTATTATTTTAGGTATACAGATATTCAGAAAATAAGTTGCAATAACACATCTGAATACAAATAACCCAACAATACATATGCCAGCTTCCTGTCATTGTCAAGCCTACCTAGAGATGAACCCCTCAGTCAAATTCCAGTAATTATGATAAGGGTCCAAGACAAACTGAAATGTGATCACTCATTTAATTTGTGTGGACTGGATTATTTGTGTGGATTGGATTATTTGTAAACATTATATAATAATGTACATACAGTGGCACCTTGGTTTATGAATTTAATCCATTCTAAGAGATGGGTTCACACACCAAAATTTGTAAACCTAAACAAATTTTCCCGTAAGAAATAATGTAAATTGAATTAATTCATTCCACACACCTAAAACTATTAACTTGAAAATACATTTTATACAGAATACTACTCATACTTTTTACTATACCTAACTTTAACTGAGGACTGCAATTGGCATATGGAAGATGGTGAGGAGGGGTGGGGGGAGGGGGGGGGGAGAGGTGTTAGTGTTTGGAAGGGGGTCCCCTTCCATTATAACATCAGGCAGTGATGACATTTCTGGAGTACTCTCTCTCTCTCCTACATTTTTCAGGCATACCACTAGGACCTGGTTGTGGGTCACTACTTGCTTGTCTTACTAAAAATCTGTCTAAAGACATTTGTTTTTCCCTACGTTTTTAATACTTGTTTGTAATGAGACATCAGATTGTCATTAAAAAGGTTAATGCAATGGGTCTCCTACAGCTTTATCTGGGTAAGTTTTTTTCAGCAAAACTTCGCAGTTCTTTCCATACTGAACACATTTTGTTAATGAGGAAGGGACAGCCTCTACTGCCTCTACTCACAACTAATGTATTTTCTTAGGTTGAACTTTATCACTGACTTTCTTGGGACCCATGGCATGATTGATATATAATAAAAACTTTTATGTTCAGAAACCAAAAAGCAGAAAAATAATGAAATTCTTCATAAAGAATTCAAGTGCAATCGTTACTAGGCGGGATACACTGGTAGACTAAGCGTGCCTTGCCCGGCACCCAGCAGAACCCATGCAATCAACCCATGCCTGTATCAATACACTTGTATTCCGAGGCAAACTTCGTACACTGAGTCAAATTTTACAAAGAAATTGACTTCTTATACCAAAAAAATCATAATCCGGGGCATTCGTAAACCAAGGTTCCGCTGTATATATAAATATGTATACAGTACTAGGGGGTACGTAGTATTGCCCGGGTCTGTCTCCCACCTGTCCACCCAATGCAATGAATTTTAATGATTTCGGGCAAGAATGTTTTCTTGCTCGAAGCACTATGCATGCTAGTGGCTTTACAAGAATGTAAATTCAACTTAATTTCTATGTTCTCTGTTAACCTTAATGTACCTTCTTGTATATAAATAAATAAATAAATACATGTATTCTTTATTCTACCATATCTATATAAACTACACCTACACTTTCATATGTAATAGAATACTGTACTTATTGTATTCAGTCATTAGATATTCAGTATACAATGGCTGATCATCTTAATGTAGTTGCCACATGAACACTAAGACCACTGTTATATTCCCCATTACAGCTTCATTCACATTCCATTACAACTACAACTGTACTGTCATATTCCTCGTTACAACTTCACTGTTATATTCCCCCAATTTCACATTCTCTTCTAAATATGTAACAAAACAGGAACTTAAAATATTTTTGAAAAGTCAACAATTCTTTAATCAGTTTGTTTTTAATAAACACTATGTAGACTGCTTATTAAATGTAAACGTTACTTCTCTTAATGGTCTGTTTCTTTCGGGCCTGAACCATCCCATAGACCACTTCAGCGAGAGAGTTGTAGGTAGATGCATGACGGCTGAACTGTCGTTGATGGGAGGCCTTCCGTCCCAGCACGAAGTATGTGTCCATCTCTCCCTTGCCCTTAACGGAGATCTTACCTCGGTACTGTAGTCGGAACCCTCGGAAGTTTAAGATCTGAAAGTTAGCCACACATCAATATCTCCTTCTCTCTTACTCTTGGCAGAGATCTTTGCCTCTGGAAGTTTAGGATCTGAAAGTAAACCACACAACAATAGCATCATAATATAATATACATATTTATATTACTGCTTTCCATTATACCATACATTGTATAATGCTCTTGAGCTAAACATTTAATATTTATGCAATGTGATTCTTGACAAAATCAGTACTGCAATTTTGTATAACAAATACTAATGATTTAAATATTCAGGCATAAGACTGTTTTTATCAGCTAACATTACATGTTTAGGCAGAGTTGTTATTTTTCACACTGGGCAACAGAACAATGGCATCAGTTCTTGATTCCCAATGGTTGGGCACTGTATCTTCACCCTATCCTAATATTCCAGCTTATATCCTGTCCACATATCCTCTTCCATATGCTATATAGCATACTGGCTTAGTGTTTTCTCTTGATAATTATCACTAATATGTACATGAAAATTTATATATATATTATATATATATATATATATATATATATATATATATATATATATATATATATATATATATATATATATATATATATATATATATATATATATATTGGTGTATACTGGCAGCAGGTTTTCTTTCAAACATGTTTCATTGAATATGACCGCATATTCTGTATTTATTATTTTCTGGTTTAGGGCTTCTATCCCTCTAACTATTTTCTTAGCATCAGGGCTTAATTGAAATAGGAGTTCTCCAAAACTCATTTTCGTACTTTTAAGGTGAAGAAAAGAAGTGATTTACTATAGAGTGTATTACACTTATTTGTATAATTTGCACGACGTTTCGAACCTCCATGGTTCATTCTCAAGTGAACAGATCTTACAATACTAGTTGATTTTATACCCGCATTAGGTCAGGTGATAATACAATGAAGGTGAAAACATGGGGGGATACATAAGGGATAAACATAGGGGCTGCAGAAGGCTTATTGGCCCATACGAGGCATCTCCTATCTAAACACATTATATATATATATATATATATATATATATATATATATATGTCGTACCTAGTAGCCAGAACGCACTTCTCAGCCTACTATGCAAGGCCCGATTTGCCTAATAAGCCAAGTTTTCTTGGTTTATGGTTTATGGTTATGGTTTCGTCGAAGACATCATAAGAAGGAAAGTGAAAAGCCATGCAACCTCTGAAGAGACAACTAACACAACACCTATACCCCCTATTAGACTATTTTACAGGAACTTCTTTTCCACAGCTCATAAAACGGAGGAAAGGGTCCTGAAAGATATTGTTAATAGAAACGTTATCCCTACAGACAAAAATCAGAGGATACAACTGACGATTTACTATAAAACCAGAAAAACGGCCAGCCTACTCATGAGAAACTCTCCAGACACAAAACAGAACGCTTTAAAAGAGACTAACGTCGTCTATGCCTTTAAATGCCCTCTTGGGGACTGTAAGCTCCAAAAAAACCAGTATATAGGCAAGACAACAACATCTCTTTCTAGGCGTTTAACGATGCATAAGCAACAGGGCTCCATTAAGGAACATATAATCTCTTCCCACAACCAAACCATAGCCAGAGAAATCCTAGTAAACAACACAGAAATCATCGATAGATACAGCGATAGCAGGCGGCTTGACGTTTGCGAGGCACTACACATCAAGAAGTCAACACCAGCAATCAACAGCCAATTATTGCACAACTATATTCTACCCACCTCTAGACTCCGCTCCAATATAGAAGCATCAAGAAATATGGACCAATAGGCTTTCTACAAACACTTCTATTCAATACCCATTGTTTCGTGTTCTGTCTTGTGTTGATGAAATTAATACCCTATTAATACCACCTCTTGTTCTGTCTTGTGTTGATGAAATTAATACCCTATTAATGCCACCTCTTGTTCTATCTTGTGTTAATGCCACATCACCCCTTCCACCTCACTCAAATGTAGATATAAAATCGGAGATGCGTAAGTTCTATTCAGTTGTGTATTTGTGAACTAAAGTCTTTGAAAATGTAATAAGTTTTACGAAACGCGCTCGTGTTGCGTCAGACTAGAAATAAAAATGAATTTTGGAGAATTGATTTTTTATTTACCTCCAACAGTGAAAAGAAATGTACAAAAGATTGAGAAAATTCGTGTTAGAATTATTAATCTTACTTTTTCGGTCATATTTAATAATATATATATATATATATATATATATATATATATATATATATATATATATATATATATATATATATATATATATATGTATATATATATATATATGTATATATATATATATATATATATATATATATATATATATATATATATATATGTATATATATATATATATATATATATATATATATATATATATATATATATATATATATATATATATATATATATACATACATACATATATATTCTAATATTTTATGTATTATCACCATAGCTGATTAGGCAAGATTCAATGGTGTTTCTGTACATAAAAGATTTGTTACAGGCAAGATCTTTGCATTAGCCTAGCCAATTGGATGGCTGAAGTGCAACAGAGGAACCAACTACCAAGGACTGGATTAATATAAAGATTTTAGCATGCAGGAAAGCTTTTATTAACAAATGTACAGTAATTATGCGTGAATTACGTTTTAGTGAGGTGCCAATGCATATGAATGATTTAAGGGCGGTTTTCCCGTGAGTATCATATTTAGTGGTAAAGACATTGAATGTAAAGTATTATGAGGCCATCACACTTACCTACCGACCACCATTAACACAAGTCAACAAAAGGAACTAACCTGTGCTGTCTCCTTGGGTATCTGTATGGTGTCGCTAGCACCCGTGGTGTCCATCCTAGATGCCTCATTGACAGTGTTGCCCCAGACATCAAACACAGGCTTCTTGGCCCCAATGACACCTCCTACCAGGGGCCCATGACTGATACCTGAAACAGACGAGTAATTTAAAAAGAGAAAAAGAATAATAATGAATATACATTTGTTACCACAATGATAATTATTAAGAGTTCACAAACTCCTTGGTGTGCTCAAAGCTACCAACTTACGATTATATTGAAGATGGTCCAAAGAGTCATCTTATTACCCTTCTGAAAGGGTAATATGGGTCCACTCTTCTGAAGATGTATTATTAAATACGAAAGTACGTAAGGAAATTCCTGTTTCAATTCTTCCTTCGTGGTCTGACACTGTCACATTTTTCATCACGTGTTAATTTTTGTGATTTACACACATATGTACGTATATATGCATGTATACATACATATTATGCATGTATACATATATATATTATGCATGTATACATACATATGTATTATACATGTTGTTATGCTTCAGCAGGAAGAGAAACAAACATGCGCTCTACATGGCGTTTATTACAACGACAACAAACAATAACATCACTGGGTAAAGGTGCCACGAATACAAATGCGCATTGGATCTTAACATTACGAACCTATCTCAAGTGACATTAATCTTATACATACCTTAATCCTAACACATGTATGCACACATATATATATTATACATGCATACATACATATATATTATGCATGTACTGTATATACACATATATTATAAACATAAATAATTTTGGCAACGATCTTATTAGGCTTTCTTGATATATCCTAATGAAACTAAAACAAACCCCAGAAATGAGTCAATAGCATAGATATCTATCTGGAACATACGTACCCACTCTCAACCTGAAGTTATTGAAGGAATGCTTATTGACTTCTTCAAGGCGAGCTTTCATCTCCAGGGCGAAGTCCACAAGGGCACAGAGGTGTGCATGGCTGTCTTCACTTGTCCTGAAGGTAGACCATTGGTCAAAATTGTTGTCTACATCACTAATACCATCTACATCAATAGGAGAGACTGTCTGTCATCTGTCAAAGGTTGAAGGCTAGATACTTTGGGCTAGCTTCACCAAACTTTGCAGGGTGAAAAGGCTGGGGTACAACACAAACATTGGCTGGTTGGAGTCAGTCCTGCAGTATTAGTCCTATTAAGAGGGGAGGTTGGGCCCAGTAGTGACCTCCCCTCCCTCCCCAACATAATTGGTGTAAGTTCCAAACCTACTACTGTACTTTGTTTATCATGCTAAATATCAGACTCCATCCTTTCAAGATTTATTAAGCATATAATTTTTAACATGGATGTGTTAGTCTTTTATTGATGAAGACAATGTACATTGAAGATAGTTAAATGATGAAGGGGAAAGTGGTGAAGAGTAGAGAAGGTGAAGAGATGGAAAACTGGTGTTTACTTATCAGTGGCTACAGGGGGAGTGAAATCTAGTTTTTTATGCCCTCACCTCTTAGCCATTTATGACTGGCATACTACTTACCCCTCTTAATATTTCATCATACTTTTTTTTAATTGTGGATAGAACTGGCTTCAGCAACCAAATCTTTCAATGCATTCCACTTTCCTATCACCTGTACAGGGAATGAGAACTTCCTAACATCTCTTCAACTCAATTGCATATTCAGCTTCCACCGATGTCTACCTTTTGGAGATTTGAAGGATCAGTGTCCTTGCAGCACAGTCTATGACCAAGCCTCTCTCTTGTCCTAGCTCTTTTTAATTTAAATAAGCATCCTTTATCCACATTACAAGATCTTGAGGGAATGGATAAATAGTTATCACTTCAACTTATAGCACCTAAAGAGGAAAAATGTTGCAAATACAGGTATACCAGAAAGAATCCCAGGAAGCAGTTTAAAGCAGTTTCCAGGTAACATAATAGATATGGGATCATTTCATTGTTTAAATTGTAGGTTAGACATATATATAAATAATCAAACCCCCACACAAATTAAATGAAAGTGACGATGTTTCAGCCCATCCAAGGCCTTATCAACTTGTAAGGGTCCAGGGCAGACCGAAACGTTGCTTTCGTTCCGTTTCTTAGGTATGGGTTGAGTTATTTGTTTTAACCCATGTTATTGTGACTTATTCTTTCCATATACAAAGTATATATATAAATGAGTTTGTGGATATAAATAGGAGCTGCCTCATATGAGCCAATAGGCCTGCTGCAGGTTCCTTAGTTCTTACATATTACTGGGCTCATACTGTAGTTATAATTTACAAGCTTAATTCATACAAGAATGGCTTTACAAGAATCTAAAACTTCAATGCTCTGTACTCTCATAAACCCAATGTACCTTCTTGTATATGAATAAATAAATAAATAAATAAGAAAGTGGTACTTGAGGTTATCTTGAGATGATTTCGGGGCTTTAGTGTCCCCGTGGCCCGGTCCTCGACCAGGCCTCCACCCCCAAGAAGCAGCCCGTGACAGCTGACTAACTCCCAGGTACCTATTTACTGCTAGGTAACAGGGGCATACAAGGTGAAAGAAACTTTGCCCATTTGTTTCTGCCTCGTGCGGGAATCGAACCCGCGCCACAGAATTACGAGTCCTGCGCGCTATCCACCAGGCTACGAGACCCTAATTGAATTAGGCTAATGAGACCCTACGAGGTACTAATGGAATATTTATAATATATTTAGTATGTGCCATCCTCTACATAAAATATTTTCAGAGGCTAAACAAAACTCGGGTACTGACCTTTTCAGTGGGGTTAAGTCCAGATGCTGCCATGTATGTGCTGCCAATGGTCTTGATTTTTTCTATACATGTAAAGCGGTCTTCATCCAAGAGCTCGTCGAAGTCAGCTAGTTAAAGAGTTTGTATGAGAACATGAATTTGTGCTTCACATGAGCACAAGGCTCATCACAAAATAAAGGAAGCACATCACAAAATAAAGGAAGCTCATCACAAAATAAAGGAAGCTCATCACAAAATAAAGGCAGCACATCACAAAATAAAGGAAGCTCATCACAAAATAAAGGAAGCACATCACAAAATAAATGAAGCACATCACAAAATAAAGGAAGCACATCACAAAATAAAGGAAGCTCATCACAAAATAAAGGCAGCTCATCACAAAATAAAGGAAGCTCATCACAAAATAAAGGAAGCACATCACAAAATAAAGGAAGCTCATCACAAAATAAAGGAAGCTCATCACAAAATAAAGGCAGCTCATCACAAAATAAAGGAAGCTCATCACAAAATAAAGGAAGCACATCACAAAATAAAGGCAGCTCATCACAAAATAAAGGAAGCTCATCACAAAATAAAGGAAGCACATCACAAAATAAAGGAAGCTCATCACAAAATAAAGGAAGCACATCACAAAATAAAGGAGGCACATCACAAAATAAAGGAAGCTCATCACAAAATAAAGGAAGCACATCACAAAATAAAGGAAGCACATCACAAAATAAAGGAAGCACATCACAAAATAAAGGAAGCACATCACTAGGATCTTGCATTCAGAAGAACATTTTAATGTGAATTAGGGAACTATTATCTCACAAAGAACAGAGGTTCATAATATTATTACAACCAAAATTCATTAACTGATCAGGAAGCAAAACACTACTGTCAAATTTACTTCATCCTTGTAACGAAATGATTGAGCAAAAATTTTGACTGTGTGCTTTCAATTTTCATAATTTTTTTTTTTTTTTTTTTTTTTTTGAGATATATACAAGAGTTGTTACATTCTTGTACAGCCACTAGTACGCGTAGCGTTTCGGGCAAGTCCTTAATCCTATGGTCCCTGGAATTCGATCCCCTGCCGCGAAGAATCGTTTTTTCATCCAAGTACACATTTTACTGTTGCGTTAAACAGAGGCTACAGTTAAGGAATTGCGCCCAGTAAATCCTCCCCGGCCAGGATACAAACCCATGACATAGCGCTCGCGGAACGCCAGGCGAGTGTCTTACCACTACACCACGGAGACTGTATTATTTATATAGTACATGTACAGTACATACTCTGATGCCAAGGATCAAAGTTCCTACAAAATTATTTTGAACATAGGGGTTTCTATAGGCCATTGCTACTCTTGCCTCTCTGAGGAGGCCAGGTTCTGGCTCATGGTCCCTGGTAGGCATAGAACTCCAATTGAATTGACTGATGCCACGGGCTAATACATACATATCAGTCCAGTAAGTGCCGGGGAGCCGGAGGGGCTCTCCACAGAAAACAAATTGACCAGTGAAAAAAAAAAAGAGAAACATACAATAGCATAGTTGGAGACTTACAAATATCTGTTCACATACAAATTTGATAAAATCGTCTTAGAATATCTAAGATTCTATAAAAATCATCTAGACTTACGTCTAACATTTGAATAACATTTTCTAACATCCGAACATAATTAAAACCTTTTAGATATAGATGTATAGCATTCAAACTGGCAACACAACACTCCACGGTTGTTCAACGTCCTACCAGCGAGCATCAGAAATATTACAGGAACCACCGTGGACATCTTCAAGAGGAAACTAGATTGTTTCCTTCAAGGAGTGCCGGACCAACCGGGCTGTGGTGGGTATGTGGGCCTGCGGGCCGCTCCAAGCAACAGCCTGGTGGACCGAACTCTCACAAGTCAAGCCTGGCCTCGGGCCGGGCTTGGGCAGTAGAAGAACTCCCAGAACCCCATCAACCAGGTATCCACCAGGTAACACTGTCCAACATCTACTCAACCACATGCAATGTTTTGTTAGGACCTAAAGTGCTGCTGTTCCAAGACTGCTGCTAAGAAGCACATACTGCAGTTCAAATCCCTAGACAAAATTTATGAAGAGGCAGGACCAGTTGACCAGGACCTGATCAAGACTTGGCTGCCTCATCAGCTTGTTCATTGCCCGTCACTGACTTGAGTCAGGTTCAAACAAAAATAATTGTCAGTCACACAATTTAGCTAAATCCCTAAAATTCACTGAACAATGTTCCATATACGGAATGGTAATGTAACCAGAAGAGGAATATAATATTATGATTTTTCACAAAATGTGAAAATCACTAAAGGCTATTGTACTAGTTACGGACAGAGATATGGAGAGTGTGGTAGGAAACTGGAATTATTAAATTAAATTATATTAAACATGTATGAAATCAACCGGTCCTCTTACAAATTACGTCTGAATTTGGCCGTTTGCCCGTATGTGTACAAGTCTCCAAACTTGATACATTAATTGTAAGTGACTCCTTATCATCCTTAAATGCTCTCAACTCTTTAAGACATAACTGTAACATGCTCGTGTCCGAAGCTAGACACAAATACAACAAAATTATTAAGGATGGTAACAGAGTCCATTTCATGTGATCTCCATCTCATGTTGGCCTCCGAATGCATGATAGAGCTGATAAGTTAGCCAAAGAATCTGACTTTAAAGGAGCCGTTGAGTGTAACCTTGGATTGTCAATGAGCAATCTGAGAGCAACAGTACACCGAGAACTTCAACAAGATCTTGTAGATCTGAGGCAAAGTGAAATTGACACCAGTAATTCCATTTATCATCATACTATCATGCAAGAGGAGCCACACATCTATGGATCATCCAATAAAATCAGCAGACTTCTAGATGTTACTACTGCTCGGCTTAGACTCGGTTACAAGTATCTCTGGGAATTCTCATTACCTGCTGATGTAGACCTGACCAAATGTAAACTGTGTCAACAAAATTATTCGCACACCCTCCGTCACTATGTGATGGAGTGCGAAAAGATATGTGAATTTAGAGACAATTCTATAACCAATGTTCCAGCGATGTGTAAATATTTCATTCAAAATGATCTGCTACCAGAAATTTTAGCCAAATATTCCCAGTTTGCTAACTGTAGGTAGTAACTGAGTGATTGTAACCTATCCACCGCTGCCCACTGGATGGGGGGCGGTGTGCAGGACAAACATATAAATTGTGACACTAGCTCTCCACATATGTCAATTGCTTAATTTAAAACCTGTACTTGAGGTCGATCTCGAACCCATTGTTGATGTGACGAGTTATATTGAATTTTGTAACTAGCTCATCAAGATTTTAACTTGCTTAGCTAAATGAATTGTGGGGTTCAGTCCCTGAGCCCATTATGTGCCTCTGTAACCCTTTCCACTACCACCCACAAGATGGGTATGGGGTGCATAATAAATGAACTAAACTAACTGCCCGTATGGCCAAAAATGAACATAATTTGAAAATGAAAAATAATTGAAAATAAATTTGGATTTTTTTCTCCAAAGCAGGGTCCTCTGGTAGGTTAGGAGGGCAAGAGGTTCTCCTAAGGTTTCAAAACATGATGAAAACTGTTAATTGAAAGTGTCCTCTCCTAACCTAGCCGAGTAAGCTGGAGGACTCAAAACAGAAAACGAGACAGTACATCACTTTCGTGAGCCGATTTAATTTCAAATTACATCTATTTTTGGCCATAGTGTGCATATGAGTGAAAAGCGACGTAATTTTAAGGGGACGGGATGATCAAATAGCTTACCTATAATTTCATTAAGAAGTCTAATACATTCCATCCCTCTATTAACATCCTCCGAGTAAAACTGTGTGAAATTTGGTATTGATGCAAACAGCACCCCAACATTGTCGTAGGCTTTTGAGAAGAGTTCCTGAAAAAACATGAAGAAATAAATAGGTTTCAAATGTTAATATATCTTTAACAAAAAAGTAGAACAAGATTCCTAAGTAGTTTAGTTCTTAACAAGTTTTAATAAGTCTTCACTGAAATATCATTAAAATTAAAATTTTACAAGAACCAGACAAAAACCCAGCATTGAATGCAATGACTCTCCTCTTCCTGGTTAGGCCCGGTGGCTCCTTGTAGATATCTCACCGACATTGCTCCAATCTACCAGTCACATCAGCTGCATGAGTTCATATGGTCTACTGGGGACCAGAGCCAAAATCTGGCCCCCCTCACGAGGGGGCAAATGACATTCTGCCATTTCACTGGGAAAGCATCGAAAAAGTCAGCGAAGCTTTACAAACGTGAAACTAGGTTCACAAGACTCAAACAAAAAATTAGTCAGTGTGTTGAAAGAGAAAAACAAAATCTGATTACCTAAGATTGTATTAATTTTCTTACCTCTCCTTTCCGATCTTCTGAGAGAAAATAATTGGCCACGTGGTCCGGAAGAATATTCTTAAGGAGCTGGGTATTATATAAGCGGCATTCACTCATGTCTGTGAGCTCCCGTAAGGCTTGCTGCTTCCATACAAAGTCGAGTCGTGAGGTGATCTCCACCAGACGGCCGTGGTATGACACCATAAAGAAAAATAGCACAAGGAGTACCGCCATTCTGGAAGGTAAGGAAATCCCACTGAAAAAATAAATGTTGAATTATTCTTTACTCATGTTAATAAGAATTTTCTGGCAAAACAAATTAATCTATGTGTAAATGTGTAATTTGGGAATTGGATCTATACTATTATGAATAGTGATTGGATTTCTAGTAACAATTTAGAAAGTTAGAAATATAAGCCAGGATGTAAAGACAGGTTTACCTTACAGTACACTTCAGCATTTAGTAAGTCTCCCCTTAAGTAACAGTACACTCATGTCACCCCTAATTTCAAAAAAGGCAGAAAAGACCTCAGCAGAAAAAACCCATCTGATCAGCTTGACCTCACACATCTGCAAGCTCATGGAGAGAATCCTAAGGGAGGGAATCATTCACCATCTCAGTTAACAATCTTGTCACAGCAACACAACATGGGTTTGTTAAGACTAGATTCTGCCTTACAAATCTGCTCATATTTTTGGAAATGGTAACCAGCTATTCAGACAAAGGACTTCCATTAGATGGAGTACACATGAACTTTGCTAAAGCTTTTGATAAGGTATCACGTGAAAGAATAGCAAAGAAATTATAGGCTCATGGAATAAATGGTAGAATACTAGAATGCATAAAACCAGCGTTTAATGTAATGAAACGGAAGTTTCTTGGTGAGCCCCGGAGGCTCCCCGATTCTTCAGGGAGCCATTCTCAAGTCGATTGTGATGAGGGAAGGAGATGAAGACAATAAATAGGCAAGAGAGAGGTGAGGAGCAAGGCAAAAGGTACGAAAGGTAAGGTGTAGTAGAGGGGATAGTAGTAGGAATAAGAACTGCAGAAGGCCCATTGGCCCATACAAGGAAGCTCCTATTTATAACCACCCAATGAGAAGGGGATATTAATAGGAATAAGAAGAGGATAGCAAGAATGCCCCAGAAATTCTACCTCCAATGCTTCTCTTCATAAAGTTAAAATAATGTTAAAAAGTTGTACAGTAATTACATTGTTGTGGGGTTCAGTCCCTGAGCCCATTATGTGCCTCTGTAACCCTTTCCACTACCGCCCACAAGATGGGTATGGGGTGCATAATAAATGAACTAAACTAAAAAACTAAACTAATTACATTGTGTTATACACAGTGTATAACAGTGAATACAACAGTCTTAACATAACTTTGTGGTTAGCAGTATTAAATTAAATCAGACTAATGTAAATTAAAAGCAAATATTCACCACTGAAATTACAAAGATGACAGAAATGTTGGGAGAGTATGAGACACTGTTTCCCTGTTGTTCCTGAGCAGAGACATTGTTCTAACGTGTGGCTTATTAAACTGATCCTTTGTCAAGATATTTAATATAAATAATGAAATTTAAAATTCCACTCTCCTCCAATATGATTCCATGTGATCTTTTCTGAGCATATATACAATGTAACCACAATGGTTATTAATCTTATTACAATGATGTAATAACGTAAAAATATAATTATAGTTAAGTAATTACTATTTATGGCAATGAGTTGGTAGTGATGGGTCTCCACATTCATAGTCCTATATTCTTACAAACACTCATGCCCAGGATGTTAACAATATAATACCAAAACCTAAACTTACAAATAAACTAAGTGATAATATACCTTTTCAGCGTTAAGCAAGAAAGTCATGAGGAAGAACAGTGTGTACACTAGCACCACGTCGCTCCTCTGGCAAATCTTGGAAACAAACTCTGATGTAAAAATGAATCAATGTTGATACTGTTGATTTAATGTTGCCCAAGCATACCTAGGGGGAACATATGCTCGAATAACATTAAATAACATTAAATCAATGTTGATTCATTGCTACATCAACATCACTTGCCCAGATTCTCCCAGGGAGGAGGGGGGGGGGTTATTTTGCCTACTGGGGCACATTATGATGGCGCCTTCTATATTAAGTATCATGACTAAGGCCCCAAACACACATTGACAGTTTCCTTCACATTACCTGTGTACGGGATCGAAGATTGAGCTAAACTTAATGATGAGGAAGCCGTAGCAGGTTACCATAAAGACCAAGACTACTGTCTTGACCAAATAATTTAGCTTGAGGTAAGAAGCAAGGGCAACCATACTCAGGACCCAGGTGTATATGAAGTACTGAGGGTACAGACACAAGTGCAGCTTGCTCGGCTCGCTGTATATCACAGATTGATTGTCCGCACTCAGGCTCTCATAAGCAACATTGGCCAAGTCCAAAGGATTACTTTCTTTTACACTATTATCCCTTGACTTATTCACTTGATTATCATAGGTTCCTGTACTGTGTACATTTTTATTGTCAATATTAACTTTGATTAACTTTTTTTCACTATGGCGACGCACTCTAGTTCTTAATTCAATATTATAACTATTGTTTAATTGGTTTGTGATTTGTATGGGTACTCTTTTGGCTGTTAATTTGGCACAAAAGAGATTATGAAGCTTTTTTGCACTTAGAGAATATTGGGTTCTATTTAAGAACTTGACTAGTGAGTCTAAGCTGGGTAATCTTGGGGGTGTATTCTTAACAAAAACACTCTCTGCTGATCTTTTAACAATGATCTTTTTATGAATTGATGTTTCAGTAGAATCTGAAAGTTTGTGTATATTTTCCTGTCTGTGCACTATATTACTTTTCTCCACACTATCTAAATAATCAATACTTTCAGAATGAATATTAGAAGTACTTATAATTTGAAAATTTTGATCAAAAGTTGTACGATAAAAGTTTCTACCATTTCTAATACTTTTGCTTTGTAAAGCACTAAGTTTTGGTTCCTTTAACAAGGATGAAGGGAACTCGATGACACTATCATCATCCTCCACCAGAAGAGGAGTGTCACCACTCAGTGCCTGAAGTGCCTGAAGAGGTCCTGCCAGACCTGGGTCACTCGTCACCTGCATTCTCGACGACTCCTCGCTTGTTGTGTACACCTGAGTAATTTGGGAGATATTTGTAGAGTCGTTGCAGTCTGCATTAACCAGGATCTGAAAGGAAAATTTGATGTTAGAACACTGCAATATTACAAAATACATTTTCAAAATAAAAATACTATTTCCAAAAGTTTAAAATTTTATCCAGAATAAAAATACCGATTGTTTTCATTGGAAACATTGAGTTATGATTAATTAATACCCCCAGCTATTTTTGTTATGAAATAATACTTTTCCAGGTTTTGTTAGAAGTTCTTGACTAAAACTTAATACTAATTGAGATCAAAAGCAAAAATTGAATTTGTCTTAAATGGTCTCTAATCCAAAGACAAAAGTGTAATGGACTCAAAAACTAGCTCAATACATTTCAATGTGATTAAAATACAGCTAAAATATATCTAATGTAAAATTCAAATGGAAATATGCTTAACTAAGAATAACATTATTGTGTGTCTGTTCATCACTCCCTCTTCCTGAAATTGGTTCAGCCAGAATTTAACACTAATGTTTTATTGAACAACCTTACTTTCTATCTTACCAAACATTAATAAGGATGTAATGTTAGTTTTACAAATATTAAGAAAGAAATTTGTAGTCTCCCCCATGACGGAAACTTCCACATGATCTTTCTTCTGTAGAGCATTGATGGTCTATCACAGTCGAGAGGGAGAGCATAGATTAAGGTCCACCTACCAGAGTAATCATAGATGGCACAGATATAACAGCCATTAGAGCACAGATGAAGGCCTTCCTGCCAAAAGTTGCTCGTGCAAGACGAGTCGAGATCCGCCGTAGGCCTACAGGCAGGAGAGGGAACTCTTCCGCCATCACCAGCAACAGACCTACTGCAAGGAGTATGGTTGCAGGCAAGAACGGTGCCAGCAACACTTCCACACTGGAATGGTAATCAGATACTTAATGGAAAGCCAACTGAATATATTTTCATAGATATAACAAGAAAATTAGAAAATATATAATAGGAAGGAAATTATCAGCACTTTCTCCTGATAATTTATTTCCCATAACATTATCTATACACAGAAGTATATCATACTACAACAAAAAATTATAATAATTTATGGGACAATTTTTTTTCTATAGAGGCCATTTTCTTGTTTTGGTCATTTATATAGTCAAGACAAAGACAGTGATATTGATGTACATTCATAATTTCCTATATTTTTCTAAAATCCATTAACTTATAAGGGCATAACAATTCTATTCATATTTCTAGTTTGTCTAGTGCATACAGGAGATTTATCTCTAAGGTATGCATACATCAAGGTTGTAAGAATATTAACAATGAAATTTTAGATGCAGCATAATTTCGAATCTGTTAAAATATATTGTTAGCAATATTACAGTATAGCAAAAGTGGCCTCCCCAGGTAAATTCAGGTAAATATTAGTATTCAAGCAGCCGGTAGGATGTTGTAAGAGTACGGGCTGGTAAGCCACCTTATATACCAGTCATAACACTGTGACGGTCTGTACCGACTTTGTACCGGCTTCATAATCTGTATTATAAATTGTAGATTACTCACAAGACAACATGACAGTAATGGGTAACAGAATCCCCCCATGAACTTACTCCTGGACTACAATGGACTGACAGATGACAATAAGGACCCAGATGATGCAGGTGCAGACAACGTTGCTCTTAAGTAGGTCGGCACGGACCTGGTGGTACATCTCCTCCATCTCCAGGTCCTTGAAGGTCAGAGTGATGGGATGCATGTGTTCGGCCCGCATTCGCTTGTTAGACTCAATCTCTATGCTGTTGTCCATCAGATTGTCCACCTTGGGGAGATAAATATAACATTAACACTGTACAGGTATATATATAGTGTATGGCCATTTTGTGTATATATGTATACGTTATGTGTATATGCCTGTGGATATGTACGTGTGTGTTTGTGTACTCACCTAATTGTGCCACATAATAATAATATAATAATAATATTTATTTACAAGAAGGTTGTTACGAACCCGGATCCAGCGTCCGAGCCTGGAGCAGTGACAAACACGCCATCTGTGGGTCAGCTCCCGAAACCCCCGCCAAACGAACGACGACACCTAGTGAGGACAGCGTGTACTGGCCTCGAGGACCAGTTTCCAGTCTGGTTCAGCGCTCAACACCGCCGCTCCTGACCTCTGGTGAGGTGGTGCTCCGACGACAGCGCCATCTATGGACTGGATACGTCAGGTGTTTGTGCCCTAGCCTGTGAGTGTGGTGTATTAGTGTCCCAGTTATTGATGACGTGTCTGTTTACAGAGTCGACCTGGGACCACTGTGTTGAAGGTGGAGTCAGTCTACCCGAGGCAGCCAGTCTCCATACTGTGAAGTTTGCTACAGCTGTTGTGACGTCGTCCCCCCCGGAAGAACACTGTGGTGTGTTAAGCCTGCCAGTGGAGTGGCAGTGAAAGGATTTACCCGGGGCCGACGGTTGGAGACGATAATCCACTGGGGTATTGAAGACAGGAGGGTGATTTGTGATATCACAAGAGACTCCTGTCTAGGGCGTACCCCTTATATCGTTCGTGGAGTGGCCGTACCAGCCTTGGTGGCTCAGTACCTGCCAGCAGACCTGCTGGACGTGTGGTTGACGGCCTCCACGACGGTGCCCCCAGTGGACCTGTGTTGTGGCTGACCTGTGGCCAGGGTAGGCTCGGCGTTCTCAGAGGACACGTCTTGAGGCCACGAAGAAAGCACCGCGGACTCGGCACCTAGCTTCTTGATCAAGAGTCTTCAGCAGAAGACTAGATTGTGCACGATCCCCTTTGCAAAGTGTTAATACCCCCCCCCTTTGTGTACTCTTTTATTATATATATTGAAACGGTGATGGTGAACATTATATTATATTAAGTTCTTAGCTTTCTTTCCCTACTCCCTTTTAGTTACTTGCGTCACGGATCACATCCCTTGAAAGCCTCTACTGGCTTGGGAACGGATACATATATCTTCCTCTAACAACATCAGAGCAAGAACCCCGTTGCGTCCCGAGAGGGCCGTAACAAAGGTACAATGGGTATGTGAGATTACACAAGATTGGCATTTTTACATTCTTGCAAAGCCACTAACACCCATAGCATTTCAGGCAGGTCCTTAATCTAACATATCAGGTAGGATGAAAAGCAGAGTAACCTGGCTCATAGTCCCTGGTAGGCAAGAACTCCATTGATTGATGCCATTGTCTAAAACATACATATCAGCCTGGTAAGCTCCAGGGAGCTGTAAGGACTCAACATACATATCAGCCTGGTAAGCTCCAGGGAGCTGTAAGGGCTCCCCATAGAAATTAAAACAACTATTCCTTGCATTATCTTTTTAATTTATTAATAATCATTTCTTTAGCTGGCATTGTTTTATTAAATATAATGAATAATTTTATTGATGAGTGTTATGTAATTAGTATTACTGTACTTATTTCTTGTATAAATTTAAAAAGGTACATACTGTATTTAAAACTCTGTCAACTTTGTCAAACTTTGTCAAGACAATTAAAAGTACTTCTAATTGTGAATAAAATTAATAAATTTTAATGAAATTGAATTTGAGAAACATTTCTAGCTTTATTGATGACTGGAAGGACGTTTATGCATGTGTAAGTTCTAGACGACATTCCTTGTTCTAGGGACTCTCCGAACACAGATTTCCGTAGCATAACTTGTCAGGAACTTTCATTAAAATTACAGTATTTAATTAGCTTATTAGGCACCTCATATAGATTTCTGATCAAACTCCTTATTAAATTAACCTTGGATTAAACTCAGTAACCTTGCTCGCAGATTAAGGTAGAGATTATAGTCCATATAAGATTAAGAAACTAACCTCATGAGTAAAGTTACTGTTGGTGCTGGCAAACTGCGCTACCTCCGTGTCCTCATCTTCCTCCTCAAGAACGTCAGTAAACTCGTCTTCAAGAAAAGCTTCATCATCCCAATCCATCTCCAGCTGTTGCACATCAAGGCAGTATTAAACACCATGATTAAAAAGAAATATAAATATGAAAACATTGAGGCTATGTGATGGGATCAAACCCACGTCCCTAAACTCGCCAGGCTTCATGGGGTCGGATCCCATTACACGACCTCAATAGTTTCTCAAAGGTATATAAAGCTGTTGTGGTTTCACTGTGAAATAGCATATACTGTATTTCCAAACTTGAAAATGTCACATTAGAAATAGCTTCATATATGACTGAAGTACAGTAACATGGCTAGCTGTTAATAAAGCATCACACTGAACAATGTCTAAAAACAAATGTATAATACAGTATTACTAAATCTGGCAATTGATTAATGAACAATCAGCTGTTTTCCCTAGAATTATGTAAAGCCCAATGTCTCAATATTCAGCTGTCAGTCCTGTATATATATATTATATATATAGGTCCCTACCCATACCTCCTGCTACAAGACATGGCTACATTATATAGGACCCTGTCATGGTACAATACATATGGCTATGTTATATTATAGAGGACCCTGCCTGGACCTCATGCTGCAGGACATGGCTACATTATATAGGACCCTGTCATGGTACAAGACATGGCTATGCTATATTATAGAGGACCCTGCCTAGACCTCATGCTACAGGACATGGCCCCCACTATATAGGACCCTCCATATACCTCCTGCTAGAAGACATTGCTACCCTATACAGGATAATAGAGCTAAAAGACATGGTTACACTATATAGGACCATGCCCATACCTCATGCTTCCGGACAGTGTTACACCATATATGATCCTGCATACACCTCATGCTACAAGACATGGCTACACTATATTGGACCCAACCTATACCTCATGCTACATGACATGGTTATACTATATAGGACCCTGCCTATACCCCATGCTAGAAGACATAGTTACACTATATAGGACCCTACCTATACCTCATGCTACAAAACATGGCTACACTATATAGGACCCTGCCTATACCCCATACTACAAAATATGGTTATACTATATAGGACCCTGTCTATACCCCATGCTAGAAGACATAGTTACACTATATAGGACCCTACCTATACCTCATGCTACAAAACATGGCTACACTATATAGGACCCTGCCTATACCCCATACTACAAAATATGGCTATACTATATAGGACCCTGCCTATAAATCATGCTACAAAATATGGCTACACTACATACAGTATAGGACCCTGCCTATACCTCATGCTACAAGACGTGGGTCTATTATGCTATTAAATTTCTCACTCAAGAAGCTGCATTATATTTGCTAGTTAAATAAATACAGTAAATGTAATTGATTAGATAAAGTGTCATCAATGGGTTAACTAATTTCAATGAACATCGACATCAATTCTAGCATTGCTTCTACAAGTGAAAATAACAAATATATTTATATATCTTGTTTCAGGAAAGCCTTAATTGTCATGAACTGGTGATGGAGGAGTTAAGGGGCATGAGACCAGCCAGACCTCGGCCCTGGGGCCCAGCAGGTTTGGGGGAAGGGGTCCGTCTAATTACCAAAAACTACCACATACTACACACGCTTCAGAAAACTTCCTGGCAATACGTTAGTAATGAATAAATATGATATATTAAGTTAGGCTGACCTAACCTAACCTAACCTAACCTAACCTAATCCTAACCTAACCTAACCTAACCTAACCTAACTTAACCTAACCTAACCTAACCGAACCGAAGCTTGGATCGTCGACTTGATTTGGCGTCACCAGCTTTTTATTTTCGTCTAATTTCTTTATAAAAATATACTTTTTCAGATAAAAATTATGATTTCTCGTGTTGTACATTCAGCACCAACATTATAATGAGTAAATATATCATATTTATTCATTACTAACGTATTGCCAGGAAGTTTTCTGAAGCGTGTGTAGTATGTGGTAGTTTTTGGTAATTAGACGGACCGTCTGAAAGCTGTACTACTTCGGTCCCAGTGTTCGGTCACAGGATTCACTATGAATTTACACGTCCACTTACGAAATCTGTACATCTTACCCTGGTCATGGCGGGTTAGTAGGAATTTAATAAACAGTTTACGAGCTTGAAAACTTCACAACACAAGGTTATTATTGTGATAGATGACCCCGCAGCGGTCCGTCTAATTACCACAAGCTGCACAAGCTTCACAAAGCTTCCTGGCAATATGTTAGTAATGAATAAATATGATATATTTACTCATTATAATGTTGGTGCTGAATGTACAACACGAGAAATCATAATTTTAATCTGAAAAAGTATATTTTTATTAAGAAATTAGACGAAAATAAAGAGCTGGTGACACCAAATAAAGTCGACGATCCAAGCGTCGGTTAGGTTAGGTTAGGTTAGGTTTGGTTAGGTTTGGTTAGGTTTGGTTTGGTTAAGTTAGGTTAGGTTAGGTTAGGTTAGGTTAGGTTAGTTTAGGTTAGGTCAGCCTAACCTAACATATCATATTTATTCATTACTAACGTATTGCCAGGAAGCTTTCTGAAGCTTTCTGAAGCTTTGTGTAGCTTGTGGTAATTAGACGGACCCCCTCATAGCGCTTCCAAACTCACAAACTGTTTAATCATTGCAACATAAGCCGCCATAATTGAGAAAAGATGTACAGGTTTAATAAGTGGACAATTGCCTGAGGGATCGTGGCCTTGGTGAGCATGTGGTGGTCAGGGGAGTTTATGAAGTGCCATAAGTGGCACTAATCAGGGTCACATAGGGTCACAAGATGAAGTCATAACACAGATCTGGCAGTTAACTCCTGATAAGAATCACACCATGACCTGTATATCAGGAGAGTATTAAGATGATTAAAGACCATTTAACGAGGCACTGTAGACCCCATATCAGAAGTATAACTCCACCACCACAGCAGCTGTGTTATTTATATACTTATAAACTCGTGTAAATATTAAAAATAATAACAATAACTTAATCAGTGTCGAAATTAAAAGTGTGTGTGTAATTACTCAAGTGTAATTACCTAAGTGTAGTTACAGGATGAGAGCTACGCTCATGGTGTCCCGAGAAATACCTTCTCTCAAGATGTGTTATAATTTATTTTTTTTTGAGATATATACAAGAGTTTGTTACATTCTTGTACAACTAGGTTTTTTCTCACGATCTTCTCCATTACCTTGCATGGTATACAAGTTAAGGACACTGGCCTGTAGTTCAGTGCTTCTTGTCTGTCACCCTTTTTGTATATTGGGACTACATTAGCCGTCTTCCATATTTCTGGTAGGTCCCCCGTCCCCAGTGACTTACTATACAGTATGGAGAGTGGCAAGTAAAGTGTTTTTGCACACTCTTTCAATACCCATGGTGATATTCAGTCCGGGCTAACAGCCTTTCTCACGTCCGGATCCAACAGATCCCTCTTGACCTCGTTTCTTGTAATTTTGAACCCTTCCAAGGCCGCCTGGTTTACTGCCATGTCTCCTAGCACAGTGACCTCACCTTATTCTATTGTGAAGACCTCCTGGAACCTCTTGTTGAGTTCTTCACACACATCTTTGTCATTCTTTGTGTACCTAACCTCACCCGTTCTAAGTTTCATCACCTGTTCCTTCACTGTTCCTTCACAGTCCACGTGACTGTGGAGTAGCTTTAGGTCGGTCTTGGTTTTATTAACTATATCATTTTCATAGCTTTTCTCAGCTTTTTTCTCACACTAACATACTCGTTCCTGTTTCTCTGGTATTTCTCTCTGCTTTCTGGTGTTCTGTTATTTTGGAAGTTCCTCCACGCCCTTTTGTTCAGTTCCTTTGCTTCCATACATGCCTTATTAAACTACGGAGTCTTCGTTTGCTTCTCGTTTTTTTCCTGTCGGGCCGGGATAAACCTGTTTAATGCCTCCTGACACTTCTGGGTGACATAGTCCATCATGTCTTGTACGGACTTAGTTGTGAGTTCTGTGTCTCACGGTATATCCCATAGGATTTTTCTCATCTTCTCATAATTTCCCTTTTGGTACGCCAGCCCTTTGTTTCCCAGTTCTTTTTTGGGGAGATAATTCTTAGCTCTACTAGGTACTCAAAGATCAATACACTGTGATCACTCATTCCCAAGGGGGGCTTCCAACTTAACTTCCCTTATATCCGACTTATGTGTGTGTGTGTGTTTACCTAAGATTACCTAAGTGTAGTTACAGGATGAGAGCTACGCTCATGGTGTCCCGTCTTCCCAGCACTCGTGTGTGTGTGTGTGTGTGTGTGGGTGTGTGTGGCTGGGTGTACTCACCTAGTACTCACCTAGTTGTGTTTGCGGGGGTTGAGCTCTGGCTCTTTGGTCCCGCCTCTCGACCGTCAATAAACAGGTGTACAGATTCCTGAGCCTATTGGGCTCTATCATATCTACACTTGAAACTGTGTATGGAGTCAGCCTCCACCACATCTCTTCCTAATGCATTCCATTTGTCCACCACTCTGACACTAAAAAAATTCTTTCTAATATCTCTGTGGCTCATTTGGGCACTCAGTTTCCACCTGTGTCCCCTTGTACGTGTTCCCCTTGTGTTAAATAGACTGTCTTTATCTACCCTATCAATTCCCTTCAGAATCTTGAATGTGGTGATCATGTCCCCCCTAACTCTTCTGTCTACCAGCGAAGTGAGGTTTAATTCCCGTAGTCTCTCCTCGTAGCTCATACCTCTCAGCTCGGGTACTAGTCTGGTGGCAAACCTTTGAATCTTTTCCAGTTTAGTCTTATCCTTGACTAGATATGGACTCCATGCTGGGGCTGCATACTCCAGGATTGGCCTGACATATGTGGTATACAAAGTTCTGAATGATTCTTTACACAGTTTCTGAATGCCGTTCGTATGTTGGCCAGCCTGGCATATGCCGCTGATGTTATCCGCTTGATATGTGCTGCAGGAGACAGGTCTGGCGTGATATCAACCCCCAAGTCTTTTTCCTTCTCTGACTCCTGAAGAATTTCCTCTCCCAGATGATACCTTGTATCTGGCCTCCTGCTCCCTACACCTATCTTCATTACATTACATTTGGTTGGGTTAAACTCTAACAACCATTTGTTCGACCATTCTTTCAGCTTGTCTAGGTCTTCTTGAAGCCTCAAACAGTCCTCTTTTGTTTTAATCCTTCTCATAATTTTAGCATCGTCTGCAAACATTGAGAGAAATGAATCGATACCCTCTGGGAGATCATTTACATATATCAGAAACAAGATAGGACCGAGTACAGAGCCCTGTGGGACTCCACTGGTAACTTCACGCCAATCGGAGGTCTCACCCCTCACCGTAACTCTCTGCTTCCTATTGCTTAGGTACTCCCTTATCCACTGGAGCACCTTACCAGCTACACCTGCCTGTCTCTCCAGCTTATGTACCAGCCTCTTATGCGGTACTGTGTCAAAGGCTTTCCGACAATCCAAGAAAATGCAGTCCGCCCAGCCCTCTCTTACTTGCTTAATCTTTGTCACCTGATCGTAGAATTCTATCAAGCCTGTAAGGCAAGATTTACCCTCCCTGAACCCATGTTGGCGATTTGTCACGAAGTCCCTTCTCTCCAGATGTGTTACCAGGTTTTTTCTCACGATCTTCTCCATCACCTTGCATGGTATACAAGTCAAGGACACTGGCCTTTTTGTATATTGGGACCACATTCGCCGTCTTCCATATTTCTGGTAGGTCTCCCGTCTCCAGTGACTTACTATACACTATGGAGAGTGGCAAGCAAAGTGCCTCTGCACACTCTTTCAGTATCCATGGTGAGATCCCATCTGGACCAACAGCCTTTCTAACATCCAGATTCAGCAGGTGTCTCTTGACCTCCTCTCTCGTAATTTCGAACTCTTCCAAGGCCACCTGGTTTACCTCCCTTTCTCCTAGCACAGTGACCTCACCTTGTTCTATTGTGAAGACCTCCTGGAACCTCTTGTTGAGTTCTTCACACACCTCTCTGTCATTCTCTGTATACCTGTCCTCGCCTGTTCGAAGTTTCAATACCTGTTCTTTCACTGTTGTTTTCCTTCTGATGTGACAGTGGAGTAGCTTTGGTTCGGTCTTGGCTTTGTTTGCTATATCATTTTCAAAACTTTTCTCAGCTTCTCTTCTCACCCTGACGTACTCATTCCTGGTTCTCTGGTATCTCTCTCTGCTTTCTGGTGTTCTGTTATTCCGGAAGTTCCTCCACGCCCTTTTGTTCAGTTTCTTCGCTTCCATACATGCCCTATTATACCATGGATTTTTCTGTTGCTTCTCGGATTTTTCCCTTTGGGCCGGGATGAACCTGTTTACTGCCTCCTGACACTTTTGGGTAACAAAGTCCATCATACCCTGTACAGACTTATCTCTGAGGTCTGTGTCCCAAGGTATTTCACTTAGGAAACTTCTCATCTGTTCATAATTTCCCTTTCGGTATGCCAGCCTTTTGATTCCTAGTTCTTTTTTGGGGGAGATAAGTCCTAGCTCTACCAGGTACTCAAAGTTCAATACACTGTGGTCACTCATTCCCAAGGGCACTTCCATCTTAACTTCTCTTATATCCCACTCACTTAGGGTAAATATCAAATCAAGCATTGCTGGTTCATCTTCTCCTCTCATTCTTGTTGGTTCTTTGATGTGCTGGCTTAGAAAGTTTCTTGTTGCCACGTCCAGCAGCTTAGCCCTCCATGTTTCTGGTCCTCCATGCGGGTCTCTGTTCTTCCAATCTATCTTCCCATGGTTGAAGTCTCCCATAATTAGTAGTCCAGATCCATTCCTGCTAGCAACAGAAGCTGCTCTTTCTATTATGTTAATGGTGGCCATGTTGTTTCTATCATATTCCTGTCTAGGTCTTCTGTCATTTGGTGGTGGATTATATATGACTACGACTATAATTTTTTTCCCTCCATTTGTTACGGTACCTGCTATGTAGTCACTGAAACCTTCACAGCTCTGAATATCCATCTCCTCAAAATCCCAGCCTTTTCTTACCAGCAGAGCTACACCACCCCCACCTCTTCCTTCCCTCTCTTTCCTCATAACATAATAGTCCTGTGGGAACACTGCGTTTGTTATCGTTTTCATGATCTTTGTTTCTGTGAGGGCTATGATGTCTGGGTTTTCCTCTAGTACCTGTTCTCCAAGCTCATTTGCTTTATTTGTAATTCCATCTATGTTAGTGTACATCGCTTTGAGGCTCACTTTCTTCTGTCCCTTCTCAAATCGCCTCCTTGGTGAGTGTTCTGCTGGGGGGGGGGGGGGAGGCTGTTCCATGGGTGTGAGGACCTGTGAGGTGGATAACAGGGTCTCAGAGGATACTGGGATGAGGGGCGGGGGATCCACTGAAGGGTGAGGGACAGGGAGGGTATGGGGTGAAAGGGGAGGGAGGACGGGAAGGAAAGGGGGGGAGGGAGGACTCGGGAGGAGGGGAGGGGTAGAAGGGTGGGGATTGGGTGTGGGGGGAGGGAGATTTGGCTGAACATTTGAGTGGGGGCAGGGAGGGTTTGGGGTAGGGGGGTTTTCTATGCAGAGGAGGGAGGCGGGATTGTCCTCCCTTCTCGTGTTACTGGGTAGCTGGTTGTGGGTTCCCCCCTCGCTTCTGGGGGTGTTGTGTTGGGAGCTGTGACTTCCTGGTTTTCCCCTCTCGCCCTGCGCCTCTTCCTTGCTTCTGCCGCTACGGCTCTCTCCTCCCTTGTCATGTCTCTCTGGAGGAATACATTTTTTAATTTTCCCACGTTTTTCAGGGAGCTCTTCCTTGATAGGATCTTCTCCTTTGTGCTCTCGTTTGCAAACACTATCTTTATCATTCGGTCTCGGTCTTTGTTGTACCAACCTAGCCTGAAAACCTTCTCAATGCTATGTTCAGCCTCTTCCATGTCTAGTGCCTTTAGTACTTCATTCACTGCTGCTTTGTCCAAGGTGTGTGTGTGTGTGTACTCACCTAATTTACTCACCTAATTTTGCTTGCGGGGGTTGAGCTCTGGCTCTTTGGTCCCGCCTCTCAATCGTCAATCAACGGTGTGTGTGTGTGTGTGTGTGTGTGTGTGTGTGTGTGTGTGTGTGTGTGTGTGTGTGGGTGGGTGGGTGGGTGGGAGGGGAAAAAAGAGAGAGAGAGAGAGAGAGAGAGAGAGAGAGAGAGAGAGAGAGAGAGAGAGAGAGAGAGAGAGAGAGAGAGAGAGAGAGAGAGAGAGAGAGAGAGAGGGGGAGAGAGAGAGAGACAGAGAGAGAGACAAGAGAGAGAGAGAGAGAGAGAGAGAGAGAGAGAGAGAGACAGAGAGAGACAGAGAGAGAGAGAGAGAGAGAGAGAGAGAGAGAGAGAGAGAGAGAGAGAGAGAGAGAGAGAGAGAGAGAGAGAGAGAGAGAGAGAGAGAGAGGGAGGGAGAGAGAGACAGACAGAGAGAGACAGAGAGAGACAGAGAGAGAGAGAGAGAGAGAGAGAGAGAGAGAGAGAGAGAGAGAGAGAGAGAGAGGAGGGAGAGAGAGACAGAGAGAGAGAGACAGAGAGAGAGAGAGAGAGAGAGAGAGAGAGAGAGAGAGAGAGAGAGAGAGAGAGAGAGAGAGAGAGAGAGAGAGAGAGAGAGAGAGAGAGAGAGAGAGAGAGAATACACTGTGATGTTGGGGTCACCAATGTAACATATGATTACGAGTATGTATTTGTTTGATTAAACACAAATGAGTTTAGTGGGGGGTTTATTTTTTCATTTAGTATAGTCTTGGTTACAGCATTCGGTTTGTTGACAATGTAGGGAAGTGTTGTGGTAGTTGAGACGAAACCTGAAGCAGGGCAGAGAGCTGAGTGAGGCCGGGGTAGAGCGCTCAGGTGCGGGGTGAGAGTGTAGAGCGCGGCGCTCTGAATGCGGGCTGAGTGGAAGAGCTTGAGTGAGGGACGAGAGCTTGGCAGCTCAATGCGGCCGGAGTGTGGCTGTCTGCTCTGTGTCGAGGCTGAAGCGTCTTGTGAGGGTAGGAACTGGACACGTCGAGTGTTACATTGTTGATGGTGAATGTTGAAGATGTCTGGTATCTCTCAAGCATCTGTACTGAACCACTCTTGGAGCTAGACTGACGACTGATTATTGATGAAGATTTAGCCACCCAAGAGGTGGCACGGGCATGAATAGCCCGTAAAGATGATTCGCTGTTGACTGGTTATACTACCAGCCTCCACCTCACCTGACCATCATCTAGCAGGTTGGGAAGAACTATTAACTGTAATTAGTAGTACACCTGGGAATTGTAATTGGTGGACCAAGAATGAATGTAGGACCAGGAGGCCTGGTCGACGACCGGGCCGCGGGGGTCGCTAAGACCTGAAATCACCTCAAAATAAGAACTTCTAGGAATGTGATAACTTAAGAGACAGGTTATGTAGAATAAAGAGTCTCATCTCATTAGCTGCACACAAGATAATGAGTGTATGGGCCAAGTATATTATACTTGCTACAAAATTTATAAAATGCCTGGAGGGGGCGTGACAATAAGGAAAATAGAGATGTTCAAAATGAATACCAATAAAGCCTGAGAATTTGATTTGATTTGAGAATATGAATGAAAGCTGGAGAAAATCAGACGAGCCATACAAATGTATGTTGGAAGGTATTCTTTTAGCATAATAGTAGGAAAATGGAATGAAACAAAAGGAGCAGATTGTAGAAGCGAACAACATACATGATTTCAAAAGTAGACATGATAGAGGAATAAGGCAGAAATCATCGCATTACACAACCAGCAGCTAGAAACAACCCGTTCTCGCAAATTCGTAAAGTCAATATTGACTTATTAACTACGTGCATAGGTGATATACTAAACATAATAGATACCCTTAAAAAGATTCATAGAAAACACCAACCTTACCTAACCTTGTTAGTATCTTAAGATAAGCATCTTATTGCTTCGTAATTACAATTATTACTTAACCTATTCCTATTATAGGTTAGGTAATTATTGTAATTACGAAGCAATAAGATGCTTATCTTAACATACTAAGTAGGTTAGGTAAGGTCGGTGTTTTCTATGAATCTTTTTAAGGGTATCTATTATGTTAAGTATGTCACCTATGCACATATTTAATAAGTCAATATTGACTTATTAAATTTGCGAGAACGGGTTGCTAGAAAGAAGGGGTTCAAGAGCTAAAGCGCAATTCTGCACCCACAAATAGGCAAGTACGAACAGATGAACAAACACACAAACACACACACACACACACACACACACACACACACACACACACACACACACACACACACACACACACAGTCATGCAAGCACAGATAAAAGTGGACACTGATGCAAGCCAACAAGGGATATGCAGGTTCTTAGTACATACAGTCAAGACCAGCGAGCACAAGTGCGCACGCGCACACGGGCATGCAACACACCAATATAAACACACACATGCAACGTCACACACACAGAGAAGAGTTAGGGAAGGATTGGAAGTGAGAGGAAGGGAAGGATTGGAAGTGAGAGGAAGGGAAGGGCAGGAAGAGAAGGGAAGGATAGAAAGTGAGGGGAAGCTGATAAGGTAGGGAAGAAAAGGGAGATAGGGTGGTAGGGAGACGGGGGGAGGGAGAGGAATACTGCTAGGAAAACAACTCTTGAGGAAGAGATGTAGGGTGAGAGTCATGATCAAGGGGTTGTGGGGGCGACCAGGGAGGGGTGACCAGGAGACCAAGTGGGAGGCAGCTTGGAGGACGAGCTTACCAAGAAGGTATAGTGTGGTGAAGGGGGAGGAGGGGGGGTGGAAGAGGGGAAGCAATGGGGGAAAGAGGGGAGCAATGGGGGGAAGGGGAGGAGCTTACCGAGGGGGGCGAGGAGCGACGCCGGTCTCTATGGTGACCTAGAGAGTGATGGGTAGCCTGCATCCACATCCCAACGTAGTGCTTCAGCTGTGGTGGCGAGGTGTGGTGATGGGCAAGGGGGTGTGGTGATGGGCGGGGAGGCGTGGTGATGGGCGGGGAGGTGTGGTGATGGGCAAGGGGGTGTGGTGAAGGGCGGGGAGGTGTGGTTATGGGCGGGGGAGACGTGGTGATGGGAGGCAGGTGTGGTGATGGGTGGGGAGGTGTGGTTATGGGCGGGGGAGACGTGGTGATGGGAGGCAGGTGTGGTGATGGGTGGGGAGGTGTGGTGATGGGCGGGGAGGTGTGGTGATGGGTGGGGAGGTGTTTGTTGATGGGATTTCCTACAACTGATCATAAAGATCAGTTGTTCTTTAGAAAGGGATGCGTGTAAATGGTGCCGGTTGTTAGTTAACTGTATAAACTAATGTATGAAGAAAGCCTAGTACATGAACCATGGAGACTACACACATTTACCGTCAATAACCACTAACACATACTTGCTAACTATTAGAACATTTCACAAGCTTAAATCGAGTGTGAACGGACGCAACATTTCTCAAGTACGAACTCGGGGGCCAGATTCACGAAGCAGATACGCAAATACTTACGAACGTGTACATCTTTCCTCAATCTTTGACGGCTTTGGTTACATTTATTAAACAGTTTACAAGCATGAAAACTTGCCAATCAACTGTTGTTATTGTTATAAACAGCCTCCTGGTGCTTCGGAGCTCATTAACTGCTTAATAATTGTAAACAAAGCCGCCGAAGATTGAGAAAAGATGTACAGGTTCGTAAGTGTTTGCGTAACTTCTTCGTGAATCTGGCCCTAGGTGTTCTGGTACTCGCACTTCATGGTCTTAAGACCAGCAACGGCTCAATCTTCACTGAATGTCGATTTTAGGATATTTACGCGTTTTTCCTTAATGTCCTCCATATGGAAGAAATAGCTTGAGTATAAGCATCCAGGCCGGGGACTCAGGAACGAGACCGGTACATATTTATTTATTTATTTATTTATTTATTTATATATATACAAGAAGGTACATTGGGTTTGAGAGAATACATTGGATAGTACAGTATTTACATTCTTGTAAAGCCACTAGTACGCGCAGCGTTTCGGGCAGGTCCTTAATCTAGCAGATAATTTTAAGTAGGTAATTTCAATCAGAATTGATAAATGAAAGATATATTACAAGAGAAAAATTCCTCTATTATAGCGGCTTCGTTTGCATTTAATGAACAGTCTATAAACGCCACTTTAAGACAAACTATTTTTTATAGACGCCAAAGTCCTTAAACAATTGAATAGTTAACGATTAGAGGGAGAGGGAGGGGCGGGGGGGGGGGGGAGGACCTGCCTCTCTCTTAAATGGTATTAGCAATATTTTTCCTTTTCCATTGAATGTCCTGTGTCTCACTGTCCACAGCTGTTTCCTTAGATGTGGAGGAAAGTGAGATGTCGACGGTCTTAGGTCCGTCGTTAGTGTCTCACTAACGCACCTGAAGCAATCATCGTGTCTTCCACACACACATTTGTGATGCAAATCAATATATAATGACTTCTATTACGGGCTCACCATAGCCCGTGCTACATGGACACTTCGTTCTGAGTAGCTAAATCTAAAACAACAACAATGACTTCTTTTTGGGGGTGAGAGGGGGGGGGGGGGTGTTCATTCATACTAGAAGGTGAAGGGACGACGACGTTTCGGTCGTCGTCTCTTCACCTTCTAGTGCGTGGTCTGGTTAAACTACTTCAGCCACGTTATTGTGACTTATCGCCTTCATTCATACCTTACCCCTTAAATACAGCTTCTACGGAAAAGTCTAAGAATGACCTTCAAGCCCTCGAGGGGTGAGGTTAGCGTGGAGAAGACCTCGAGTCCGCACACCAAGGAGGACAACCCTCTGCTCTGGACACTGGGGGTCTTCTTTCCTGTCACTCCTCCCTTTCCCAGGAAAAAATATAACTCACGTTTTTCCCCCATTCTGAACAATGTTTTGTGTTATGTTTCAAAGGGAGTGATGATAACGATGATAACGAGGGTGATGATGTTAATACTAGGACGGCGATGATTGATGATGATGGTAGATGATAAGGAATGCTAATAATGAGGATGGTGTCAAGCCAAAGCCAAGCTAGACAGCTTTGCATTGCTTTAAAATCACCGAGAAAATCACTTATTAAGAGACAACACACATATACATACTAACTAAACTACTTCAGTAAAATAGACAGTTCCTCAAAACCTCTTGTAATCGACACAAATAAAGCGCACCAGGGATACATTACAGTGAAATGTTACACTCTTCCAATACATAACGGAACACAACAAATACAGAACTACTATAAATATTTCAGACACATACTAATGTTACCAGAGACGAAGAATAAGTCAGGAAAAAGAATGATTATTTAAGAAAAAGTTTAAACAAAGCAGGAAAAGTGGGACAACTGTGACACTTCGATGAATCATACTGAAATTTAACGTTTACATTAACTAATACTTGATCATGGATAATTCTCAGCCTCGTTTTTAAAAAGAATAGATTTAAGATAATATGAGTTAAAACGAAGGATAATATCCCACTATAGTTTCCTGGATTGGTACCTGCACCTGTACCCATCATGCTGATAGTACCTTAGACAAGTACCATATTACCGCTGCCACCACCACAATAACCACCTGTGTGGAGGTGGTGGTGCTAGTTACCACCTGGGGGGGGGGGGAGAGATGGTTCTACCAGCTGAGTAAAAAAAGGAGAAAACACTTGAGTAGCTGAGTAAAAAAAGGAGAAAACACTTGAGCAGCTGAGTAAAAAAAGGAGAAAACACTTGAGTAGCTGAGTAAAAAAAGGAGAAAACACTTGAGTAGCTGAGTAAAAAAAGGAGAAAACACTTGAGCAGCTGAGTAAAAAAAGGAGAAAACACTTGAGTAGCTGAGTAAAAAAAGGAGAAAACACTTGAGTAGCTGAGTAAAAAAAGGAGAAAACACTTGAGTAGCTGAGTAAAAAAAGGAGAAAACACTTGAGTAGCTGAGTAAAAAAAGGAGAAAACACTTGAGTAGCTGAGTAAAAAAAGGAGAAAACACTTGAGTAGCTGAGTAAAAAAAGGAGAAAACACTTGAGTAGCTGAGTAAAAAAAGGAGAAAACACTTGAGTTGGCTTAAACATGGAGCAACGATACTTATGAAGCAAAGTTGTAAAAAACTGAGATATATATATATGACTGGGCAAGAGAAGCAAGAGCCACAACACGCACACATGGTTATAGAACTCACGTTTCCAAATGGTATTTCTGGCGTCCAGTCTGTAGCGTTCTCCTCTTCTAGTTGAGTCGGGGAGCCTTGTCTGCTGCCCTGACCTCCCTCTGCTTTCTTGGTTGCTTCATCTCCCGTGTCGGTCTCCGTGGAGGAGGACCTGTTGGAGAGTAAGACTGTCCTTGCTGTGGTGGAGGGTGTGGTGGTGGTGGTGGTGGTGGTGTGGCCGTTGGCGCGCTCTGTGATGGCGTCTGCCGTGTTGTGGTGGGTGGTGGAGGCTGTGGTGGAGTTGTGTTGAAGACCACAGGGCGTAGTGGTGATGGCCGGGGTGTTTCTCCTGTGGTTGACTGGAGAGCTGGTGTCGCACGATGATACCTTCTGCGGAGGACACGTAATGACAGATATTAATAATTCCCAATGTCCGGGACAGCAAGTCTGTACTTGGGTTGACCAAGGTACCCATAGGCCAACTGTTGACCTTGCCAAGGATGCAACCTACAGCAATTGACAAATTCTTGGGTACCTATTTGCTGCTAAGTAAATAGAGGCATCAGGTGTAAGGTAATAATGTCTGACCTGCTTTAGGATGTAATTCACAGCAATTGCCTAACCCCCCCCACGTACCTATTTAACTGCTTGGTCAACAGAGACATTAGGCAAAAGGAAACGTGTTCAACCGTTTCCATTCTGCGCTGGGATTAAACCCCTGTCTCTCGATTGTGAGCCGAGGACGTAGACCCCTGTGCTAACAAAGAACTGATCAAAGTCATCTTCAAATATCAGGAGAGCTTCAAGTCACTGTAAACAACATTTACCTAATATCAATTATATACGAGAGTTCTATATAATAACTCGAGAAACTAAACCTTATGGAGCATTTTGTTTTTCCATACACACGCGCCTTAATAACGAGGTTAAAAGGTAGATAATTCAACCAACAAACGTGAACAGATCTGAAAGCAAAGTTTAGGGCCCGTGATGGAGCCTTATCAACAAGGTCCAGGACGGACTGAGACGTCCTCACTTAATAATCATAAACACAAATCAAGGAAAAAGTGTAACCAAACTGTGTTCACCAGTGTTCACTAGTGTTCACCAGTGTTCACTAGTGTTCACTAGTGTTCACCAGTGTTCACTGGTGTTCACTGGTATTCAGCGATCATTGTATCTAGACGGGATGAGCATAGAGCTGTTGAGATTGTGTGGAGTGGGGGACACACACACCGTATAGAGTGGGACACACACACACCGTGTAGGGTGGGAGACACACACACCGTATAGAGTGGGAGACACACACCGTATAGAGTGGGAGACACACACACCGTGTAGGGTGGGAGACACACACACCGTATAGAGTGGGACACACACTCCGTGTAGGGTGGGAGACACACACACCGTGTAGGGTGGGAGACACACACCCCGTGTAGGGTGGGACACACACACCCCGTGTAGGGTGGGAGACACACACACCGTATAGAGTGGGACACACACGCACCGTGTTGAGTGGGACACACACACCCCGTGTTGAGTGGGACACACACGCACCGTGTTGAGTGGGACACACACACCCCGTGTTGAGTGGGAGACACACACACCGTGTTGGGTGGGAGACACACACACCGTGTAGGGTGGGAGACACACACCCCGTGTAGGGTGGGCCACACACACACACCGTGTAGGGTGGGACACACACACCCCGTGTTGAGTGGGAGACACACACCCCATGTAGGGTGGGAGACGTACCTGGGAGACACAACAGTTGTTCCTCTCAGTCCTCAGACCAGAGCCTGGAGCGTGAGTAGCGTGGCCCTCGACGCCTGGGTCGGAGTGGTTCCTCACGCTTGATGAGGAAGGTCTCCACGCCGTGGTCCTGTACAAAGCCACTCCTGTTACTCCTCTTATCTCTCCTGTGTAAGCATACTCCTACACACACACACATATATATATGTATGTACCCACCTTGAGGTAAGACCAAGCTGGTAGTATACTCACCTTGAGGTACTGGTCCCGCTGCTTGCCGTGGCCCGGTTCCACGTCGTAGACACCGTTGAGGCACTCTACCGTGGCTCTGGACACGTGCACCCTCCTGCAACACCCGGGGACATGTTAACCTTTGTTGTACCCGTGTGTTGTCACCCGGGGGACATGTTAACCTCTGTTGTACCCGTGTGTTGTCCCTACATCACCGTGTCTTGTTGTCAGGGTGTCCCATGACTCTCTTCTTGGACCTCTCTTGCTTCATATAGGAACACCATTGGATATAAATTAAGAAAAATTTAGATTCAGGAAAGACCTGGGTAAATACTGGTTTGGAAACCGGGTTGTCGAGTTATGGAACAAATTACCGGGTCAAATAATAGGCGGATTGTTTCAAGCGTAGTTTAGACATGTGTATGAATGAGTTTAGGTGGGTATAAATAGGAGCTGCCTGGTTTGGGCCAAGAGATCTTCTACACTTTCCATTATTCGTATGCTCGTACTCGCGTTATTTATTTTGTCAATTGTGATTTAAGCAAAGGTGTGTGTTGGGGGGTTAAAAGGGACATAACCTAGTCACAACAACTGGCACATGGGCAACAATGTCACTTGAGTGGTCCCCGGGTATATCTTTGATGTGGTGGACATGTGCACTAGCAGAGTGGGGGTGGCGAGGGGTGGAGGGGGGCGTCAACCCCTCGTCACAAGTGTGGCAGCTTCGTGGCCGAGGCCAGGTGGGCCCCGCTGGCTCATAATGTTTATACTCCTTCAAGCTTAAAAGGTGTGGGAGGATCCTCACACACTTGGGGTCCGCAGTTCGAGTCTCCTAGAGCCCCAGGTGAATCGAATCCTTCAAGCTGCTTCATTAGACTGAATATTTGCATAAAAGACAGACTATACGCGAGCGTATAGAGAGTGCACCACCGCCATTCCTGGTCTTACGCCTTCTGCCTGAAGTTCATATAGTCTCGAAAGATGAAGAATACAACTGTTTAAAATCAGGAGCCTGTGAGTGGACCAGCACTTCTCCCACCCGCGCCTGTGAGTGGACCAGCACTTCTCCCACCCGCGCCTGTGAGTGGACCAGCACTTCTCCCACCCGCGCCTGTGAGTGGACCAGCACTTCTCCCACCCGCGCCTGTGAGTGGACCAGCACTTCTCCCACCCGCGCCTGTGAGTGGACCAGCACTTCTCCCACCCGCGCCTGTGAGTGGACCAGCACTTCTCCCACCCGCGCCTGTGAGTGGAGCAGCACTTCTCCCACCCGCACCTGTGAGTGGACCAGCACTTCTCCCACCCGCGCCTGTGAGTGGACCAGCACTTCTCCCACCCGCGCCTGTGAGTGGACCAGCACTTCTCCCACCCGCGCCTGTGAGTGGACCAGCACTTCTCCCACCCGCGCCTGTGAGTGGAGCAGCACTTCTCCCACCCGCACCTGTGAGTGGACCAGCACTTCTCCCACCCGCGCCTGTGAGTGGACCAGCACTTCTCCCACCCGCGCCTGTGAGTGGACCAGCACTTCTCCCACCCGCGCCTGTGAGTGGACCAGCACTTCTCGCACCCGCGCCTGTGAGTGGACCAGCACTTCTCGCACCCGCGCCTGTGAGTGGACCAGCACTTCTCCCACCCGCGCCTGTGAGTGGACCAGCACTTCTCGCACCCGCGCCTGTGAGTGGACCAGCACTTCTCGCACCCGCGCCTGTGAGTGGACCAGCACTTCTCGCACCCGCGCCTGTGAGTGGACCAGCACTTCTCCCACCCGCGCCTGTGAGTGGACCAGCACTTCTCGCACCCGCGCCTGTGAGTGGACCAGCACTTCTCCCACCCGCGCCTGTGAGTGGACCAGCACTTCTCCCACCCGCGCCTGTGAGTGGACCAGCACTTCTCCCACCCGCGCCTGTGAGTGGACCAGCACTTCTCCCACCCGCGCCTGTGAGTGGACCAGCACTTCTCCCACCCGCGCCTGTGAGTGGACCAGCACTTCTCCCACCCGCGCCTGTGAGTGGACCAGCACTTCTCCCACCCGCGCCTGTGAAGTGGACCAGCACTTCTCCCACCCGCGCCTGTGAGTGGACCAGCACTTCTCCCACCCGCGCCTGTGAGTGGACCAGCACTTCTCGCACCCGCGCCTGTGAGTGGACCAGCACTTCTCCCACCCGCGCCTGTGAGTGGACCAGCACTTCTCGCACCCGCGCCTGTGAGTGGACCAGCACTTCTCCCACCCGCGCCTGTGAGTGGACCAGCACTTCTCCCACCCGCGCCTGTGAGTGGACCAGCACTTCTCCCACCCGCGCCTGTGAGTGGACCAGCACTTCTCGCACCCGCGCCTGTGAGTGGACCAGCACTTCTCGCACCCGCGCCTGTGAGTGGACCAGCACTTCTCCCACCCGCGCCTGTGAGTGGACCAGCACTTCTCCCACCCGCGCCTGTGAGTGGACCAGCACTTCTCCCACCCGCGCCTGTGAGTGGACCAGCACTTCTCCCACCCGCAGCCTGTGAGTGGACCAGCACTTCTCCCACCCGCACCTGTGAGTGGACCAGCACTTCTCCCACCCGCGCCTGTGAGTGGACCAGCACTTCTCCCACCCGCAGCCTGTGAGTGGACCAGCACTTCTCCCACCCGCGCCTGTGAGTGGACCAGCACTTCTCCCACCCGCGCCTGTGAGTGGACCAGCACTTCTCGCACCCGCGCCTGTGAGTGGACCAGCACTTCTCCCACCCGCGCCTGTGAGTGGACCAGCACTTCTCCCACCCGCGCCTGTGAGTGGACCAGCACTTCTCCCACCCGCGCCTGTGAGTGGACCAGCACTTCTCCCACCCGCGCCTGTGAGTGGACCAGCACTTCTCCCACCCGCGCCTGTGAGTGGACCAGCACTTCTCCCACCCGCGCCTGTGAGTGGACCAGCACTTCTCGCACCCGCGCCTGTGAGTGGACCAGCACTTCTCGCACCCGCGCCTGTGAGTGGACCAGCACTTCTCGCACCCGCGCCTGTGAGTGGACCAGCACTTCTCGCACCCGCGCCTGTGAGTGGACCAGCACTTCTCCCACCCGCGCCTGTGAGTGGACCAGCACTTCTCCCACCCGCGCCTGTGAGTGGACCAGCACTTCTCCCACCCGCGCCTGTGAGTGGACCAGCACTTCTCCCACCCGCGCCTGTGAGTGGACCAGCACTTCTCCCACCCGCGCCTGTGAGTGGACCAGCACTTCTCCCACCCGCGCCTGTGAGTGGACCAGCACTTCTCGCACCCGCGCCTGTGAGTGGACCAGCACTTCTCGCACCCGCGCCTGTGAGTGGACCAGCACTTCTCGCACCCGCGCCTGTGAGTGGACCAGCACTTCTCGCACCCGCGCCTGTGAGTGGACCAGCACTTCTCGCACCCGCGCCTGTGAGTGGACCAGCACTTCTCGCACCCGCGCCTGTGAGTGGACCAGCACTTCTCCCACCCGCGCCTGTGAGTGGACCAGCACTTCTCCCACCCGCGCCTGTGAGTGGACCAGCACTTCTCCCACCCGCGCCTGTGAGTGGACCAGCACTTCTCCCACCCGCGCCTGTGAGTGGACCAGCACTTCTCCCACCCGCGCCTGTGAGTGGACCAGCACTTCTCCCACCCGCGCCTGTGAGTGGACCAGCACTTCTCCCACCCGCGCCTGTGAGTGGACCAGCACTTCTCCCACCCGCGCCTGTGAGTGGACCAGCACTTCTCCCACCCGCGCCTGTGAGTGGACCAGCACTTCTCCCACCCGCGCCTGTGAGTGGACCAGCACTTCTCCCACCCGCGCCTGTGAGTGGACCAGCACTTCTCGCACCCGCGCCTGTGAGTGGACCAGCACTTCTCCCACCCGCGCCTGTGAGTGGACCAGCACTTCTCGCACCCGCGCCTGTGAGTGGACCAGCACTTCTCCCACCCGCGCCTGTGAGTGGACCAGCACTTCTCCCACCCGCGCCTGTGAGTGGACCAGCACTTCTCCCACCCGCGCCTGTGAGTGGACCAGCACTTCTCGCACCCGCGCCTGTGAGTGGACCAGCACTTCTCGCACCCGCGCCTGTGAGTGGACCAGCACTTCTCGCACCCGCGCCTGTGAGTGGACCAGCACTTCTCCCACCCGCGCCTGTGAGTGGACCAGCACTTCTCCCACCCGCGCCTGTGAGTGGACCAGCACTTCTCCCACCCGCGCCTGTGAGTGGACCAGCACTTCTCCCACCCGCACCTGTGAGTGGACCAGCACTTCTCCCACCCGCACCTGTGAGTGGACCAGCACTTCTCCCACCCGCGCCTGTGAGTGGACCAGCACTTCTCCCACCCGCACCTGTGAGTGGACCAGCACTTCTCCCACCCGCGCCTGTGAGTGGACCAGCACTTCTCCCACCCGCACCTGTGAGTGGACCAGCACTTCTCGCACCCGCGCCTGTGAGTGGACCAGCACTTCTCCCACCCGCGCCTGTGAGTGGACCAGCACTTCTCCCACCCGCGCCTGTGAGTGGACCAGCACTTCTCCCACCCGCGCCTGTGAGTGGACCAGCACTTCTCCCACCCGCGCCTGTGAGTGGACCAGCACTTCTCCCACCCGCGCCTGTGAGTGGACCAGCACTTCTCCCACCCGTGCCTGTGAGTGGACCAGCACTTCTCGCACCCGCGCCTGTGAGTGGACCAGCACTTCTCGCACCCGCGCCTGTGAGTGAACCAGCACTTCTCGCACCCGAGCCTGTGAGTGGACCAGCACTTCTCGCACCCGCGCCTGTGAGTGGACCAGCACTTCTCGCACCCGAGCCTGTGAGTGGACCAGCACTTCTCGCACCCGCGCCTGTGAGTGGACCAGCACTTCTCCCACCCGCGCCTGTGAGTGGACCAGCACTTCTCCCACCCGCGCCTGTGAGTGGACCAGCACTTCTCCCACCCGCGCCTGTGAGTGGACCAGCACTTCTCGCACCCGCGCCTGTGAGTGGACCAGCACTTCTCGCACCCGAGCCTGTGAGTGGACCAGCACTTCTCGCACCCGCGCCTGTGAGTGGACCAGCACTTCTCGCACCCGCGCCTGTGAGTGGACCAGCACTTCTCGCACCCGCGCCTGTGAGTGGACCAGCACTTCTCGCACCCGCGCCTGTGAGTGGACCAGCACTTCTCGCACCCGCGCCTGTGAGTGGACCAGCACTTCTCGCACCCGCGCCTGTGAGTGGACCAGCACTTCTCGCACCCGCGCCTGTGAGTGGACCAGCACTTCTCGCACCCGCGCCTGTGAGTGGACCAGCACTTCTCGCACCCGCGCCTGTGAGTGGAGCAGCACTTCTCGCACCCGCGCCTGTGAGTGGAGCAGCACTTCTCGCACCCGCGCCTGTGAGTGGAGCAGCACTTCTCGCACCCGCGCCTGTGAGTGGAGCAGCACTTCTCGCACCCGCGCCTGTGAGTGGACCAGCACTTCTCGCACCCGCGCCTGTGAGTGGACCAGCACTTCTCGCACCCGCGCCTGTGAGTGAAGCAGCACTTCTCGCACCCGCGCCTGTGAGTGGAGCAGCACTTCTCGCACCCGCGCCTGTGAGTGGACCAGCACTTCTCGCACCCGCGCCTGTGAGTGGACCAGCACTTCTCGCACCCGCGCCTGTGAGTGAAGCAGCACTTCTCGCACCCGCGCCTGTGAGTGGAGCAGCACTTCTCGCACCCGCGCCTGTGAGTGGACCAGCACTTCTCGCACCCGCGCCTGTGAGTGGAGCAGCACTTCTCGCACCCGCGCCTGTGAGTGGACCAGCACTTCTCGCACCCGCGCCTGTGAGTGGAGCAGCACTTCTCGCACCCGCGCCTGTGAGTGGACCAGCACTTCTCGCACCCGCGCCTGTGAGTGGACCAGCACTTCTCGCACCCGCGCCTGTGAGTGGACCAGCATTTCTCGCACCCGCGCCTGTGAGTGGAGCAGCACTTCTCCCACCCGCGCCTGTGAGTGGACCAGCACTTCTCGCACCCGCGCCTGTGAGTGGACCAGCACTTCTCCCACCCGCGCCTGTGAGTGGACCAGCACTTCTCCCACTCGCGCCTGTGAGTGGACCAGCACTTCTCCCACCCGCGCCTGTGAGTGGACCAGCACTTCTCGCACCCGCGCCTGTGAGTGGACCAGCACTTCTCCCACCCGCGCCTCTCCACCTTCACCTGTAAACTTGGCCCAAAACAAACAGCCTAGGGTAGATTTCCCAGCCTGTTGTTGCTTGTGATCTCTTTTAAGCCTTTGTAATAGAACAGTAAGCCAGCGAAACATTTGGCCAATATATAACCCCATTCGAAAAGGTGGTCTATCGATATACAACATAGAAAACTAGTTTGATTTTATATAGAATTTTGAATAATATGAGATGATTAATTTCAAATTAACTTACATTAATTCCAGGCCTTAAGCCAATAAAACAACTTCTACACTGACTAAGCCTATCTATAACACTGTGCACCAACAAATGGATGTTCGCAATCACAGGATCAATATTCCAACTTATCATTATTTTCTCCCAAGATGAGAGTATCTGTTGATGGTGACCCTGCATGATGACTGGACGCTCACTGCTGGGAATGATAGAAATGCTCACCCAGAATACTACATCACAAAAACTTGGAATGGAATTCTGCTTGATAGTGGAGCTCTCTCACTTTACTGCAGGAAGATAAGACATCCTGTTTTTTCCCCCTTGCTTGAGAGGCGGGTCGTCGTCTCTTGATAGTAAGAGCCTCTGGGTCCGTCACGTCCACCTCTCAACTGACGGTGGAATGTGCTGGATCTCAGTCTCCAAAATCTTATGCTTTCTTCCGACAGTGGGGGACATTGAGATATATACAAGGGTCATCACAGAAGAGTCTCCCATTATAGGTCAATTATATATTGAAATTCAGCAAGCATACAAGTAGGGGCCTCGTAGCCTGGTGGATAGCGCGCAGGACTCGTAATTCTGTGGCGCGGGTTTGATTCCCGCACGAGGCAGAAACAAATGGGCAAAGTTTCTTTCACCCTGAATGCCCCTGTTACCTAGCAGTAAATAGATACCTGGGAGTTAGTCAGCTGTCACGGGCTGCTTCCTGGGGGTGGAGGCCTGGTCGAGGACCGGGCCGCGGGGACACTAAAGCCCCGAAATCATCTCAAGATAACCTCAAGATACAGCCTTCATACACCGGCAAAGACGTCTTCTAATTTTCTAATTAGAACAAGTCTCCCAATTTACCTAGGTGGTGAGTCTGGCCAGGTCTGATTACATCCCTCATCTCCCACTCCTCCTGAGACTTCTTAATCCAACTCTTAAATTTATACAAAATATTTGCTTAATAAAGAGTCAACCCCCATTGGAGGGTTCTGTCCTCATTCTATCTTCATTGCTGTCGTTGAATCAGAAACATTTTTATCTGTGGATAGTTTCTTGTTTAGTTGTTCTAGTAACAGCACTCTCATGGAAGGGGGGGGGGGTTCTTGGTTTACCAGTTTACATTACAACGGTAGACTCTGTCCATGATTGAGAATTGTGATATCCTCCACTAGCCTAAGACCTTCTGTTAGATCTCTTGGGAATGGTTTCGGGTGTACGGTTTTATTACTTAAATATGTTCATTGTAGCTTCCCTTACAATTCTGTACACCTAATGGAGGGAAAGGGTGGAGAGAGAGAGAGAGAGAGAGAGAGAGAGAGAGAGAGAGAGAGAGAGAGAGAGAGAGAGAGAGAGAGAGAGAGAGAGAGAGAGAGAGTGTGTGTGTGTGTGTGTGTGTGTGTGTGTGTGTGTGTGTGTGTGTGTGTGTGTGTGTGTGTGTGTGTGTGTGTGTGTGTGTGTGTGTGTGTGCGCGCGCAGCTGAGGACTTTGCTGCACACTGACACCCTAGAAAAAATAGAACATAACGGTGTTATCTATTTCCACACTGCTGACTGGTCAGGCTGAGGTAAAAATGGGGAAGAGCAGAGGAAGCAGAGGAGAGGGGTAGAGAGACAAAGAGGGAGGATCAGAAGGGGAGGAGGAGAAGGTAAACAAAGGCAAAATGTGAAGAGAAGGGGAATAAAAATGAGAGAGAGAGAAAGAAAGAGAGAGAGAGAGAGAGAGAGAGAGAGAGAGAGAGAGAGAGAGAGAGAGAGAGAGAGAGAGAGAGAGAGAGAGAGAGAGAGAGAGAGAGAGAGACAGAGAGAGACAGAGAGAGACAGAGAGAGAGAGAGAGAGAGAGAGAGAGAGAGAGACAGAGAGAGACAGAGAGAGACAGAGAGAGACAGAGAGAGAGAGAGAGACAGAGAGAGAGAGAGAGAGAGAGAGAGAGAGAGAGAGAGAGAGAGAGAGAGAGAGAGAGAGAGAGAGAGAGAGAGAGAGAGAGAGAGAGAGAGAGAGAGAATTGGTATGAGAAGTACACGAGTATAAATCACACAGGCCTATTGGCCTATACGAGACAGCTATTTATACCCATCAAAACACAGTCATACATCTATATAGACCTACGCTTGACACACTCCAGAGACCTCCCATCTCCTCTGTTACTCGGTAATTATTTACATAAATCAATACTGGGTTAGCAAACCCTATATCCAAACCAGTATTTACCTAGTTTTTTTCTAAATGTCAACTTATCCAACACATATCCATCGTTTCGTGCTCTCTTTTGTGTTGATTGATTGATGAAGATTAATCCACTCAAGAGTGGCATGGGCATGAATAGCCCGAAATTGATGGATTTTTTTTTTTGGGAGTGAATGTGATCTTTGGTCGTGAATGTGTTGATATATTTCAACCCATTTATTTCAGCGTCCATTTATACGCTTCAGTCATGTCTCCACCTTACGCCTCGTCTTTCTTGACAATGTAAGTTAAGCTCTATTTGTTTTAACCTCTGTTTATATTATAGTAACTTTATTCCGTACATTTATGCAATGAATTTTAGGGTTGCAATCCCCACTGACCCCAAGACCAAGGGCTTCTTAGCACTCAGACTTAGTAACTGCGCTCATGCTTGGCTTATACCAGATAACTCTTCCATTACCCAAGAGAACAACTGCATGAACAGCAAACTCCCACCTGCTAAATTTTCCTCTAATTGAGAAGTAGAAAAGTAAAGAAAAGTGGCTAAAAACACGTGAAGCGTAAACACCTGATGTGATCAACACTTCCCTCCCCTCCCTCCCTCCCTCCACCCACAACAAGTGCGTGTTCCCATGCCTAAATTAGTGAGAAATCATTATGAAAAGTAATTAGAGGTGACTGCAGGCGGTCGTGGGGAAGCTGACAACAGCTACGGTCCCACACCCAACCATGGTCAGGCTACGGTCCATCTCAACAGCCCTGAATAACGCATGAATTACCGTTCTTAATCGCCATTTCAATAGCAGCCAATGCCTCGTTACCAGTAACCTTAATCCCGCTGCCACCCGTCGTCACCACCCGCCATGAAGACCGTAACACCAACCAGTAGCAGGTTCGAGGAACACAATGAAGGGGAGTTCGCCTACCCAGGGATGCCTCCGGATTCCATGTGGTTGGCGAGGGTCACGTCGTAGGACCACACGTCGAACTGCCACTTCCGGAGCCCCAGGACGCCACACAACACAGCCCCGGAGTGGATGCCTATCCTCATGTTCAGGTCCACCTGTGGGGGGTACACACACACGTTTTAATAACACAACTCTCATATGAAAATGAAATGAATGTGACGAAGTATCAGGCATGGACCCTTTATTAAGTCGTTCTGGACCCTTATCACGTCGTTCTGGACCCTTATTAAGTCGTTCTGGACCCTTATCACGTCGTTCTGGACCCTTATTAAGTCGTTCTGGACCCTTATTAAGTCGTTCTGGACCCTTATTAAGTCGTTCTGGACCCTTATTACGTCGTTCTGGACCCTTATTAAGTAGTTCTGGACCCTTATTACGTCGTTCTGGACCCTTATCACGTCGTTCTGGACCCTTATTAAGTCGTTCTGGACCCTTATTACGTCGTTCTGGACCCTTATCACGTCGTTCTGGACCCTTATCACGTCGTTCTGGACCCTTATTAAGTCGTTCTGGACCCTTATTACGTCGTTCTGGACCCTTATTAAGTAGTTCTGGACCCTTATTACGTCGTTCTGGACCCTTATCACGTCGTTCTGGACCCTTATTAAGTCGTTCTGGACCCTTATTACGTCGTTCTGGACCCTTATCACGTCGTTCTGGACCCTTATCACGTCGTTCTGGACCCTTATTAAGTCGTTCTGGACCCTTATTAAGTCGTTCTGGACCCTTATCACGTCGTTCTGGACCCTTATCACGTCGTTCTGGACCCTTATTAAGTCGTTCTGGACCCTTATTAAGTCGTTCTGGACCCTTATTAAGTCGTTCTGGACCCTTATTAAGTCGTTCTGGACCCTTATCACGTCGTTCTGGACCCTTATCACGTCGTTCTGGACCCTTATTAAGTCGTTCTGGACCCTTATTAAGTCGTTCTGGACCCTTATCACGTCGTTCTGGACCCTTATTAAGTCGTTCTGGACCCTTATCACGTCGTTCTGAACCCTTATCGCGTCGTTCTGGACCCTTATCGCGTCGTTCTGGACCCTTATCCCGTCGTTCTGGACATCATTAGTGGCATCATTTAAGTCATCGGTGAAAGTGAAAGCGGTGTAAACACTTGCTGTTTGATATCCAAAGTTGCTATCATTACTGATGCTCAGTGTCTGCCAGTCTCTATCATTACTGATGCTCAGTGTCTGCCAGTCTCGCAACACCCACATTTTGCACTACACTCCGTGGTCGTCCAAATATCACGAAGGTTATTAAGAGAAATACCCGCCTATAGTGAAGACAGGAATGTAGATCCGACTCTTTAATACTCGATCAGGAGTACAGGGAAAATTATGTATCTCTACTTTATCTTTATCTTATCTCTATGTACCTGTTGGGAGAACAGATACATAAAGAGCTAAATTATTATAAACAGTAAAGACCTCCTTTCTATATGAGTATATTAGTGGATCCCGACAAATGATGGGCAATGATGAAACAGCCAGACACTCCACCTCATATTCACTCATATATAAGCTAAGTAGCAAGTATATATATATATATATATATATATATATATACAGCCTTTTATAGCAATATAAAATATATAGCAATAAGGAAACTCAATTTCGAAGCACCCCCCCCCCACCTTTGGAATAATCAGTTGATACGTTAGTTAAGTTTAGTCGTTTATTATGCACCCCATACCGATCCCGTGGGCGGTGGTGGGAAGGGTTACAGAGGCACATAATGGGCTCAGGAACCCAATCCCATTAGTTCATTTAGTTAAGCAAGTAACAGTTTTGTTATACAATGTATGAACATTTGAGTACCATGTGGTAGAGGAGATACACTGTACAGGGAAAACCATGGCATATATTGAGGGGAACTCTGCGGTATCTACAATGTCGCGGACAGAACCCCAACCCCAGGCTGCTGCACAGGCACATCACGAGAAAAAATAGCTGTTAATGAACAGGTGATGAAAATGAGGAGAGGGACAGGAACACACCAAGAACGACAAAGATTGTGTGGACGTCTTAAGAGATTTTAGGAGGTCTTCACAACAGAGCAAGAAAAGTTCCTTAACTTTTTAAGGAGCTTAAAATTTTAGATCACCAAAGTAAACATTTATATTCTCTAAAAATGCGAAGATTAGCTGTGACATTGAAACATACAAATGCATAAAAGGGGATAATAAATAAGGTTTTAAATATATCGCATAAAACAGAACACGAAACAATGGAAATAAATTGGAGAATTTTAGATGCAGGAAAGACCTGGGTAAATACTGGATTCAAAACAGGGTTCTTGATTTATGGAACAATTTACTGGTAAACATAATAGACGTGAGATCGTTAGCTTGTTTCAAGAGTAGGTTAAACATATATATATGTGAACGAGTTACGTAGATAACAACATAAGAACATAAGAACAAAGGTAACTGCAGAAGGCCTATTGGCCCATACGAGGCAGCTCCTATTCTATAACCACCCAATCCCACTCATATACTTGTCCAACCCGTGCTTGAAACAATCGAGGGACCCCACCTCCACAATGTTACGCGGCAATTGGTTCCACAAACCAACAACCCTGTTACTGAACCAGTATTTACCCAAGTCTTTCCTAAATCTAAACTTATCCAATTTATACCCATTGTTTCGTGTTCTGTCCTGTGTTGATACTTTTAATACCCTACCAATATCCCCCCGGTTATGTCCATTCATCCACTTGTAAACCTCTATCATGTCACCCCTAACTCTTCGCCTTTCCAGTGAATGCAACTTAAGCTTTGTTAATCTTTCTTCATATGAAAGATTTCTAATTTGGGGAATTAACTTAGTCATCCTACGCTGGACACGTTCAAGTGAATTTATATCCATTCTATAATATGGCGACCAAAACTGAACTGCATAATCTAAATGGGGCCTAACTAGAGCAAGATATAGCTTGAGAACCACACCAGGTGTCTTGTTACTAACGCTGCGATTAATAAATCCAAGAGTCCGATTTGCCTTATTACGAACATTTATGCATTGATCCTTTTGTTTTAAATTCTTACTAATCATAACTCCCAGATCCCTTTCGCAATCCGACTTCGCAATCACAACACCATCTAGCTCGTATCTTGTAACTCTATCATCATTACCTAACCTCAGAACTTTACATTTATCAGCATTAAACTGCATCTGCCAATCCTTTGACCATTTCAAAACCCTATCTAGATCAACTTGAAGTGATAGTGAGTCCTCCTCCGAATTAATTTCCCTACCGATTTTCGTATCATCGGCAAATTTGCAAATGTTGCTACTCAAACCTGAATCTAAATCATTTATATATATTATAAACAACAGAGGTCCCAGGACAGAGCCTTGAGGCACTCCACTTACAACATTTTCCCACTCTGACTTGATTCCATTTATACTAATTCTCTGTTTCCTTTGGTATAGCCATGCCCTAATCCAGCTTAATATAGCACCCCCAATACCATGAGACTCTATCTTTTTAATCAGTCTTTCAGATTTTAATCAGTCTTTCACATTTTTAATCAGTCTTTCAAATAGGAACTGCCTCGTATTGCCCAATCCTAAGAATGGAATCATTGTTATTGGCCAATCACCGTGAAATGATTGGTACTAGAAAACTGAACTACCGGAAGGTTGGAAGACGGCCAAGGTTGTGCCACTATACAAGAACACAGACAGACAGATAAGTATGTGCAGCAGAGCCCAAGACCCGTAGTGAGCCCTCATTAGCTTGATGGTGAGACTGGAGGCAGTATCAGAGCCAATCCTCTTCATCACTTATGAGGCTGACAAAAGAGAATTGGACCCCAGAAATGTTTGTCAAAACATTTTACCCAACAGAGTAACATTGTCACTTCCAGTAGAGCAACATTGTCACTTCCAGCAGAGCAACATTGTCACTTCCAGCAGAGCAACATTGTCACTTCCAGCAGAGCAACATTGTCACTTCCAGCAGAGCAACATTGTCACTTCCAGCAGAGCAACATTGTGACTTCCAGCAGAGCAACATTGTGACTTCCAGCAGAGCAACATTGTCACTTCCAGCAGAGCAACATTGTCACTTCCAGCAGAGCAACATTGTCACCAACAGCAGAGCAACATTGTCACTTCCAGCAGAGCAACGTTGTCACTTCCAGCAGAGCAACATTGACACTTCCAGCAGAGCAACATTGTCACCAACAGCAGAGCAACATTGTCACTTCCAGCAGAGCAACATTGTCACTTCCAGTAGAGCAACATTGTCACTTCCAGCAGAGCAACATTGTGACAACCAGCAGAGCAACATTGTCACTTCCAGCAGAGCAACATTGTCACTTCCAGTAGAGCAACATTGTGACTTCCAGCAGAGCAACATTGTGACATCCAGCAGAGCAACAATGTCACTTCCAGCAGAGCAACATTGTGACATCCAGCAGAGCAACAATGTCACTTCCAGCAGAGCAACAATGTCACTTCCAGCAGAGTAACATTGTCACTTCCAGTAGAGCAACATTGACACTTCCAGCAGAGCAACAATGTCACTTCCAGCAGAGCAACAATGTCACTTCCAGCAGAGTAACATTGTCACTTCCAGCAGAGCAACAATGTCACTTCCAGCAGAGCAACAATGTCACTTCCAGCATAGTAACATTGTCACTTCCAGCAGAGCAACAATGTCACTTCCAGCAGAGCAACAATGTCACTTCCAGCAGAGTAACATTGTCACTTCCAGCAGAGTAACATTGTCACTTCCAGCAGAGCAACATTGTCACTTCCAGCAGAGCAACATTGTGACTTCCAGCAGTGTAACATTGACACTTCCAGCAGTGTAACATTGTCACTTCCAGCAGAGTAACATTGACACTTCCAGCAGTGTAACATTGTCACTTCCAGCAGAGCAACATTGACACTTCCAGCAGAGCAACAATGTCACTTCCAGCAGAGTAACATTGACACTTCCAGCAGAGCAACATTGTCACTTCCAGCAGAGCAACATTGTGACTTCCAGCAGAGTAACATTGTCACTTCCAGCAGAGCAACATTGTCACTTCCAGCAGAGTAACATTGTCACTTCCAGCAGTGTAACATTGTCACTTCCAGCAGAGTAACATTGTCACTTCCAGCAGAGCAACATTGTCACTTCCAGCAGAGTAACATTGACACTTCCAGCAGTGTAACATTGTCACTTCCAGCAGAGTAACATTGTCACTTCCAGTAGAGCAACATTGTCACTTCCAGCAGAGCAACATTGTCACTTCCAGCAGAGTAACATTGTCACTTCCAGCAGTGTAACATTGTCACTTCCAGCAGAGTAACATTGTCACTTCCAGCAGAGCAACATTGTCACTTCCAGCAGAGTAACATTGACACTTCCAGCAGTGTAACATTGTCACTTCCAGCAGAGTAACATTGACACTTCCAGCAGTGTAACATTGTCACTTCCAGCAGAGCAACATTGTCACTTCCAGCAGAGTAACATTGTCACTTCCAGCAGAGCAACATTGTGACTTCCAGCAGTGTAACATTGACACTTCCAGCAGTGTAACATTGACACTTCCAGCAGAGCAACATTGTCACTTCCAGCAGAGCAACATTGACACTTCCAGCAGTGTAACATTGTCACTTCCAGCAGTGTAACATTGTCACTTCCAGCAGAGCAACATTGTCACTTCCAGCAGAGCAACAATGTCACTTCCAGCAGAGTAACATTGTCACTTCCAGCAGAGTAACATTGTCACTTCCAGCAGAGCAACAATGTCACTTCCAGCAGAGTAACATTGTCACTTCCAGCAGAGCAACATTGTCACTTCCAGCAGAGCAACAATGTCACTTCCAGCAGAGTAACATTGACACTTCCAGCAGAGTAACATTGTCACTTCCAGCAGAGCAACATTGTCACTTCCAGCAGAGCAACAATGTCACTTCCAGTAGAGCAACATTGTCACTTCCAGCAGAGTAACATTGTCACTTCCAGTAGAGCAACATTGTCACTTCCAGCAGAGCAACAATGTCACTTCCAGCAGTGTAACATTGTCACTTCCAGCAGAGCAACATTGTCACTTCCAGCAGAGCAACATTGTCACTTCCAGCAGAGCAACATTGACACTTCCAGCAGAGCAACATTGACACTTCCAGCAGAGCAACATTGACACTTCCAGCAGAGCAACATTGTGACATCCAGCAGTGTAACATTGTCACTTCCAGCAGTGTAACATTGTCACTTCCAGCAGAGCAACATTGTCACTTCCAGCAGAGCAACATTGTCACTTCCAGCAGAGCAACATTGTCACTTCCAGCAGAGCAACATTGACACTTCCAGCAGAGCAACATTGACACTTCCAGCAGAGCAACATTGTGACATCCAGCAGTGTAACATTGACACTTCCAGCAGTGTAACATTGACACTTCCAGCAGAGCAACATTGTCACTTCCAGCAGTGTAACATTGACACTTCCAGCAGTGTAACATTGACACTTCCAGCAGTGTAACATTGACACTTCCAGCAGTGTAACATTGACACTTCCAGCAGTGTAACATTGACACTTCCAGCAGTGTAACATTGACACTTCCAGCAGTGTAACATTGACACTTCCAGCAGTGTAACATTGACACTTCCAGCAGTGTAACATTGACACTTCCAGCAGTGTAACATTGACACTTCCAGCAGTGTAACATTGACACTTCCAGCAGTGTAACATTGACACTTCCAGCAGAGCAACATTGACACTTCCAGCAGTGTAACATTGACACTTCCAGCAGTGTAACATTGACACTTCCAGCAGTGTAACATTGACACTTCCAGCAGTGTAACATTGACACTTCCAGCAGAGCAACATTGACACTTCCAGCAGTGTAACATTGACACTTCCAGCAGTGTAACATTGACACTTCCAGCAGTGTAACATTGACACTTCCAGCACAGCAACATTGTCACTTCCAGCAGAGTAACATTGTCACTTCCAGCAGAGCAACAATGTCACTTCCAGCAGAGCAACATTGTGACATCCAGCAGTGTAACATTGACACTTCCAGCAGAGCAACATTGTGACATCCAGCAGTGTAACATTGACACTTCCAGCAGTGTAACATTGACACTTCCAGCAGAGCAACATTGTCACTTCCAGCAGAGTAACATTGTCACTTCCAGCAGAGCAACATTGTCACTTCCAGCAGAGCAACATTGTGACATCCAGCAGTGTAACATTGACACTTCCAGCAGAGCAACATTGTCACTTCCAGCAGTGTAACATTGACACTTCCAGCAGTGTAACATTGACACTTCCAGCAGTGTAACATTGACACTTCCAGTAGAGCAACATTGAGACTTCCAGCAGAGCAACATTGACACTTCCAGCAGTGTAACATTGTCACTTCCAGCAGTGTAACATTGACACTTCCAGCAGTGTAACATTGACACTTCCAGCAGTGTAACATTGACACTTCCAGCAGTGTAACATTGACACTTCCAGCAGAGCAACATTGAGACTTCCAGCAGAGTAACATTGTCACTTCCAGCAGAGCAACAATGTCACTTCCAGCAGAGTAACATTGTCACTTCCAGCAGAGCAACAATGTCACTTCCAGCAGAGTAACATTGTCACTTCCAGCAGTGTAACATTGTCACTTCCAGCAGTGTAACATTGACACTTCCAGCAGAGCAACAATGTCACTTCCAGCAGAGCAACATTGTCACTTCCAGCAGAGCAACATTGTCACTTCCAGCAGAGTAACATTGTCACTTCCAGCAGAGCAACATTGTCACTTCCAGCAGAGTAACATTGTCACTTCCAGCAGAGCAACAATGTCACTTCCAGCAGAGTAACATTGACACTTCCAGCAGAGCAACATTGTCACTTCCAGCAGAGCAACATTGTCACTTCCAGCAGAGCAACATTGTCACTTCCAGCAGAGCAACATTGTCACTTCCAGCAGAGCAACATTGTCACTTCCAGCAGAGCAACATTGTCACTTCCAGCAGAGTAACATTGTCACTTCCAGCAGAGCAACATTGTCACTTCCAGCAGAGCAACATTGTCACTTCCAGCAGAGCAACATTGTCACTTCCAGCAGAGCAACATTGTCACTTCCAGCAGAGTAACATTGTCACTTCCAGCAGAGCAACATTGTCACTTCCAGTAGAGCAACATTGAGACTTCCAGCAGAGCAACATTGACACTTCCAGCAGAGCAACATTGTCACTTCCAGTAGAGCAACATTGACACTTCCAGCAGAGCAACAATGTCACTTCCAGCAGAGCAACAATGTCACTTCCAGCAGAGCAACATTGTCACTTCCAGTAGAGCAACAATGTCACTTCCAGCAGAGCAACAATGTCACTTCCAGCAGAGCAACAATGTCACTTCCAGCAGAGCAACATTGTCACTTCCAGCAGAGCAACAATGTCACTTCCAGCAGAGCAACAATGTCACTTCCAGCAGAGCAACAATGTCACTTCCAGCAGAGCAACATTGTCACTTCCAGCAGAGCAACAATGTCACTTCCAGCAGAGCAACAATGTCACTTCCAGCAGAGCAACAATGTCACTTCCAGCAGAGCAACAATGTCACTTCCAGCAGAGCAACAATGTCACTTCCAGCAGAGCAACAATGTCACTTCCAGTAGAGCAACAATGTCACTTCCAGCAGAGCAACAATGTCACTTCCAGCAGAGCAACAATGTCACTTCCAGCAGAGCAACATTGTCACTTCCAGCAGAGCAACAATGTCACTTCCAGCAGAGCAACAATGTCACTTCCAGCAGAGCAACAATGTCACTTCCAGCAGAGCAACAATGTCACTTCCAGTAGAGCAACAATGTCACTTCCAGCAGAGCAACAATGTCACTTCCAGCAGAGCAACATTGTCACTTCCAGTAGAGCAACATTGTCACTTCCAGCAGAGCAACGTTGACACTTCCAGTAGAGCAAAGTGTAGTTCATGTCACCTTGACCAGCTCTTCAACAATATGGTTTATACCTCCTGGAAGAGATGAGCTTCTCTCGCTATTTCTCACATTTTTCACCGTTTACAGTAGTTCGCTCTCGGCTCCTCCTCAAAGGTGCTGCTGCTGCTGCTGCTGCTGCTGCTGCTGCTGCTGCTGCTGCTGCTGCTGCTGCTGCTGCTGCTGCTGCTGCCTCTCAGTGTACAGCCGTGTGTGTAGCACCTTTCACAGGACTAGTGTGTAGGACCTTCAACTGTAGTCTCTCCTGCGGCAGTTAGCAATATAAACATATACATGCAAGTTTTCCTAAGACTGAAATGTTTCTAATGTACTCTCTCACACACACACTACAAGGGGTACCTGGCGGTGCCCGTGAGTGTGAGTGTGAGTGTGAGTGAGTGTGAGTGAGTGTGTGTGAGTGTGAGTGCGTGTGAGTGTGTGTGTGAGTGTACTCACCTAATTGTACTCACCTAATTGTGCTTGCGGGGGTTGAGCTTTGGCTCTTTGGTCCCGCCTCTCAACTGTCAATCAACTGGTGTACAGATTCCTGAGCCTACTAGGCTCTATCATATCTACATTTGAAACTGTGTATGGAGTCAGCCTCCACCACATCACTTCCTAGTGCATTCCATTTATTAACTACTCTGACACTGAAAAAATTCTTTCTAACGTCTCTGTGGCTCATCTGGGTACTAAGTTTCCACCTGTGTCCCCTTGTTCGTGTCCCACCCGTGCTGAAGAGTTTGTCTTTGTCCACCCTGTCAATTCCCCTGAGAATTTTGTAGGTGGTTATCATGTCTCCTCTTACTCTTCTGTTTTCCAGGGATGTGAGGTTCAGCTCCTTTAGCCTTTCCTCGTAGCTCAATCCTCTCAGTTCCGGGACGAGCCTGGTGGCATACCGCTGAATCTTCTCTAACTTTGTCTTGTGTTTAACTAGGTATGGACTCCAGGCTGGAGCTGCATACTCCAGGATTGGTCTTACATAAGTGGTATACAGGGTTCTGAAAGATTCCTTACACAAGTTTCTGAAGGCAGTTCTTATGTTGGCCAGTCTAGCATATGCCGCTGATGATATTCTTTTGATGTGGGCCTCTGGGGACAGGTTCGGTGTGATATCAACCCCCAGATCCTTCTCTCTATTTGATTCTTGCAGGATTTCCCCTCCCAGATGATACCTTGTGTTCAGCCTCCTGCTCCCTTCGCCTAATTTCATCACCTTACACTTTCCAGAGTTGAACTTCAGCAGCCATTTTCTAGACCATTCCTCCAGTTTATCCAGGTCATCCTGTAGTCTCTGTCTATCTTCATCCGTCTTGATTCTTCTCATAATTTTTGCATCATCAGCAAACATCGAGAGGAATGAGTCTATACCCTCTGGAAGATCGTTCACATATATTAGAAACAGGATGGGTCCAAGTACTGAGCCCTGTGGGACTCCGCTGGTGACATCTCGCCACTCTGATGTCTCCCCCCTCACCGTTACTCGCTGTTTCCTGTTGCTTAAGTACTCCCTTATCCACTGGAGCACCTTCCCTTTTACTCCTGCCTGTTGCTCCAACTTTTTTAACAGCCTTTTATGGGGTACTGTGTCAAAGGCTTTTTGGCAATCCAGGAAAATGCAGTCGGCCCACCCTTCTCTTTCCTGCCTAATTTTCGTTGCCTGGTCATAAAATTCTATTAAACCTGTGAGGCACGATTTACCATCTCTGAACCCATGTTGGTGGTGCGTTACAAAGTTATTTCCCTCCAGATGCTCTACGAGCCTTTTCCTCACGATCTTCTCCAGCACCTTGCATGGTATACAGTTAAGGAAACTGGCCTGTAATTCAGTGCCTCTTGCCTGTCACCCTTTTTGTATATTGGGACCACGTTAGCTGTCTTCCAACTTTCTGGTAAGTCTCCTGTTTCCAGTGACCTGTTATACACCATAGAGAGTGGCACACTTAGTGCTTCTGCACCTTCCTTTAGTATCCATGGTGAGATTCTATCAGGCCCAGCAGCCTTTGTCACATCTAGCTCCAGCAGACACCTTTTGACCTCATCACTGGTGAGGTCAAATTCCTCCAAGGTTGCTTGGTTTGCCGCCTCCTCATTTAGTGCAGGGGCTTCTCCTTGTTCTATTGTGAAGACCTCCTGGAATCTCTTGTTGAGTTCTTCACACACCTTGTCATTCTGTGTATCTGTTCTCCCCTTTCCGCAGCTTCATCACTTGTTCCTTCACTGCTGTTTTCCTCCTGATATGGCTGTGGAGCAGCTTTGGTTGGGTCTTGACTTTACTCGCGATGTCATTTTCATACTGTCTCTCTTCTTCCCTCCTCACTCTGAGGTACTCATTTCTGGCCCTCTGGTATCTCTCCCTGCTCTCTGGTGTTCTGTTATTTCTGTAGTTTCTCCATGTTCTTTTACTCAGTTGTTTCGCTACCTTACATTCCTGGTTGAACCATGGGTTTTTCTGTTGTTTTTCGTTTTTCTCCTTTTGGACGGGGATAGACCTGTCTGCAGCTTCCTGGCACTTTTGGGTGACAATATCCATCATGACCTGCACATTCTTGTCTCTAAGTTCTGTTTCCCATGGTATTCCCCTGAGGAAGTTCCTCATCTCGTCATATTTTCCTCTTCGGTAATTCAGTCTTTTCCCCTCCACTCCCATCCTTGGATAGGTTATCCCTACCTCCACCAAGTACTCAAAGGTCAGTACACTGTGGTCACTCATTCCTATGGGGGCTTCAACTTTGACTTCCCTTATTTCTGACTCATTCAGGGTGAATATCAAGTCGAGTCTAGCTGGTTCATCATTGCCTCTCATTCTTGTGGGTTCCTTGACATGCTGGCTCAGAAAATTCCTTGTTGCCACTTCCAAGAGTTTAGCTCTCCACGTATCTGCACCACCATGTGGGTCCCCATTCTCCCAGTCTATCTTTCCATGGTTGAAATCACCCATGATTAAGAGTCTTGAGCCATTCCTGCAGGCAACTGAAGCTGCTCTCTCTATTATATTAATGGTTACCATGTTGTTCCTATCAAACTCCTGTCTAGGTCTTCTGTCATTTAGGGGAGGGTTGTAAATGACTGTCACTATTATCTTAGGTCCACCCATTGTTATAGTTCCTGTTATGTAATCTCTGAATCCGTCACAGCCCGCGCGTGTGTGTGTGTGTGTGTGAGTGTGTGTGTGAGTGTGAGTGTGTGTGTGTGTACTCACCTATTTGTGCTTGCGGGGGTTGAGCTTTGGGTCTTTGGTCCCGCCTCTCAACTGTCACGCAATTGGTGTACAGATTCCTAAGCCTACTGAGCTCTATCATATCTACATTTAAAGCTGTGTGTATGTATGTGTGTGTGTGTCTCTGTCTGTCTCACAATTTTCTCCTTTCTTGTCTATATGTCAACTGAGTTACTCTTTTCACTGCTTTAGGCCTGGACACACGTTTAGAGACGGGTATTGGTAGTAGTCGGAGAGTAGCGGAGCCACCACCCCAGGTGCAGCTGCCATGGCACGCGCACACACACACATTTGTCAAGTACAGCCAAATTACGCCAAATTTTTCGCCAATTTTGCAGCCATCAGTACTTAATAGTTTACTCTAGTGCAACATGAAAGTTCCATTTCGAATTTTGTTTGTCGAACGTTCTTAACGGGAGCCTATGACACCATGCCTCGTTGTACTCCTTCTATGGGTGCAGACCCCGACACGACCATGTACCTCCACAGCAACTATGATATACTATTGAGTTAGGCTAGCCCTAAGTGTCTGCCTCGGACACACATTCTAATTTATAGATATATGTTTATGTATATTATATATATATATAATTGTTATATATCCTGGTGCCATTTTTGTGAGACGGAGGGTGGTAATTAGTGGTGTGGGGCAAGGGTGCCGGCAGCAAGGCTAGTCAACACGCCCGACATGAAGCATCACATTCTCACTCTTCTCATCTGAACAATACTCAGTTGTTTAGCTCAAATTTCTCCTTCGGCGAGTTCACTCACCCGCTGGGCTGAAGGAGATACCTGAGAGATGGGGGCTTCTCTCCCCCGCCCCCCCTTTCCTACCTACCGTTCCTCCTTATCCTGCCTACTCTCTCTCTCTCTCTCTCTCTCTCTCTCTCTCTCTCTCTCTCTCTCTCTCTCTCTCTCTCTCTTCACTAATCTTTTTTCCTGTCTGCCTCCTTTTTCGTCTTTTTTCCTGACTCTTCTGTCTCCCTTCTGCATCCTTTGTCATTTTTTTCCTTAGCGTGTGCGTCGTGTGTGGACGTGTTCCACTGTCTAGTCTTCTCCTCCCTCTTGTCACACCCCCACTTTCCCTCACTCCTCCCCCTCTACCTAGATCACTCCCCGGTACGACCCCTCCTCCAAATAGCCCGTCGCATTTTGACGTACACTCTACCTAAAGCCAAATATTGCCGTACCAGAAAATGGGAACGGCGCTCTCGAAATTGACATACTCTCCCCGTTTTCTGTTTTGGGTCCTCTGGTAGGTTAGGATAAGGGCACTTTCGTACGACAGTTTTATGACGTTGGGAACCTTAGAATGACGGGGCTACGACACCCGCCATAATAGACTGGGAAGATCTCTGTACATATCTCTAGGGCACTAACATATATTTCACTACATGCGTTTGTTATTAAAATGTTGAAGCTAAAGATTTTTCGTAATGTTGTGTCGTTTGTGAGTGGTGCTGGAGGGTGGCGTAGTGTGAGTGGTACTGGAGGGTGGCGCAGTGTGAGTGGTACTGGAGGGTGGCACAGTGTGAGTGGTACTGGAGGGTGGCGCAGTGTGAGTGGTACTGGAGGGTGGCGTAGTGTGAGTGGTGCTGGAGGGTGGCGCAGTGTGAGTGGTACTGGAGGGTGGCGCAGTGTGAGTGGTACTGGAGAGTGGCGCAGGACTCCCAGAGGGGCGGAGAGTGGAAGGCGCAGGAGAAATCTGTGGCTCTGTAGAGCAAACGTAGAGGTTTGAGGATGTCAGGAGGGCAACGGGTGTTTGGTAAACACGAGTGCTCTTTTATCGACAGTCAATGCTGCTTTGTTGACAGTGTGTGTTGTGTGTGGGGGTGGTCGTGTCTGTGGTGGGGGGCTACTGTGTATGACAACACAACCACCACCACCACCACCACAGACACCACCACCACAGACACCACCACCACAGACACCACCACCACAGACACCACCACCACCACCACAGACACCACCACCACCACCACAGACACCACCACCACAGACACCACCACCACAGACACCACCACCACCACCACAGACACCACCACCACCACCACCACCACCACAGACACCACCACCACCACCACAGACACCACCACCACCACCACAGACACCACCACCACCACAGACACCACCACCACCACAGACACCACCACCACAGACACCACCACCACAGACACCACCACCACCACAGACACCACCACCACCACCACAGACACCACCACCACTACCACAGACACCACCACCACAGACACCACCACCACAGACACCACCACCACAGACACCACCACCACAGACACCACCACCACAGACACCACCACCACAGACACCACCACCACCACCACAGACACCACCACCACCACCACCACCACCACCACCACAGACACCACCACCACCACAGACACCACCACCACAGACACCACCACCACCACCACAGACACCACCACCACAGACACCACCACCACAGACACCACCACCACAGACACCACCACAGACACCACAGACACCACCACCACAGACACCACCACCACAGACACCACCACCACAGACACCACCACCACAGACACCACCACCACAGACACCACCACCACAGACACCACCACCACAGACACCACCACCACAGACACCACCACCACCACCACAGACACCACCACCACAGACACCACCACCACAGACACCACCACCACAGACACCACCACCACCACCACAGACACCACCACCACCACCACCACCACAGACACCACCACCACAGACACCACCACCACAGACACCACCACCACCACCACAGACACCACCACCACAGACACCACCACCACCACCACAGACACCACCACCACCACAGACACCACCACCACCACCACAGACACCACCACCACCACAGACACCACCACCACCACAGACACCACCACCACAGACACCACCACCACAGACACCACCACCACCACAGACACCACCACCACCACAGACACCACCACCACAGACACCACCACCACAGACACCACCACCACCACCACAGACACCACCACCACAGACACCACCACCACCACCACAGACACCACCACCACAGACACCACCACCACCACAGACACCACCACCACAGACACCACCACCACCACCACAGACACCACCACCACAGACACCACCACCACAGACACCAACACCACAGACACCACCACCACCACCACAGACACCACCACCACCACCACAGACACCACCACCACAGACACCACCACCACAGACACCACCACCACAGACACCACCACCACAGACACCACCACCACAGACACCACCACCACCACCACAGACACCACCACCACCACCACAGACACCACCACCACAGACACCACCACCACAGACACCACCACCACCACCACAGACACCACCACCACAGACACCACCACCACAGACACCACCACCACCACCACAGACACCACCACCACCACCACCACAGACACCACCACCACCACCACAGACACCACCACCACAGACACCACCACCACAGACACCACCACCACCACCACCACCACAGACACCACCACCACAGACACCACCACCACAGACACCACCACCACAGACACCACCACCACCACCACAGACACCACCACCACCACAGACACCACCACCACCACAGACACCACCACCACAGACACCACCACCACCACCACAGACACCACCACCACCACAGACACCACCACCACCACCACAGACACCACCACCACCACAGACACCACCACCACCACAGACACCACCACCACCACCACAGACACCACCACCACCACCACAGACACCACCACCACCACAGACACCACCACAGACACCACCACCACCACCACAGACACCACCACCACAGACACCACCACCACCACAGACACCACCACCACCACCACCACAGACACCACCACCACCACCACAGACACCACCACCACCATCACAGACACCACCACCACCACAGACACCACCACAGACACCACCACCACCACAGACACCACCACCACCACAGACACCACCACCACCACCACAGACACCACCACCACCACCACCACAGACACCACCACAGACACCACCACCACCACCACAGACACCACCACCACAGACACCACCACCACCACCACAGACACCACCACCACAGACACCACCACCACCACAGACACCACCACCACCACCACAGACACCACCACCACAGACACCACCACCACCACAGACACCACCACCACCACCACAGACACCACCACCACCACCACAGACACCACCACCACCACCACAGACACCACCACCACCACCACAGACACCACCACCACCACCACAGACACCACCACCACCACCACAGACACCACCACCACCACCACCACAGACACCACCACCACCACAGACACCACCACCACCACAGACACCACAACCACCACAGACACCACCACCACCACCACAGACACCACCACCACCACCACAGACACCACCACCACAGACACCACCACCACCACCACAGACACCACCACCACAGACACCACCACCACCACCACAGACACCACCACCACCACCACAGACACCACCACCACCACTACAGACACCACCACCACCACAGACACCACCACCACCACAGACACCACCACCACCACCACAGACACCACCACCACCACAGACACCACCACCACCACCACAGACACCACCACCACCACAGACACCGCCACCACCACAGACACCACCACCACCACCACAGACACCACCACCACCACCACAGACACCACCACCACCACCACAGACACCACCACCACCACCACAGACACCACCACCACCACCACAGACACCACCACCACCACCACCACCACCACAGACACCACCACCACCACCACAGACACCACCACCACCACCACAGACACCACCACCACCACCACAGACACCACCACCACCACCACAGACACCACCACCACAGACACCACCACCACCACCACAGACACCACCACCACCACCACAGACACCACCACCACCACCACAGACACCACCACCACCACAGACACCACCACCACCACCACCACCACAGACACCACCACCACCACAGACACCACCACCACAGACACCACCACCACCACCACAGACACCACCACCACCACAGACACCACCACCACCACCACCGACACCACCACCACCACAGACACCACCACCACCACCACAGACACCACCATCACCACAGACACCACCACCACAGACACCACCACCACCACCACAGACACCACCACCACCACCACAGACACCACCACCACCACCACAGACACCACCACCACCACCACAGACACCACCACCACCACCACAGACACCACCACCACCACAGACACCACCACCACCACCTCAGACACCACCACCACCACAGACACCACCACTACCACCACAGACACCACCACCACCACCACCACAGACACCACCACCACCACCACAGACACCACCACCACCACCACAGACACCACCACCACCACCACAAACACCACCACCACCACCACAGACACCACCACAGACACCACCACCACCACAGACACCACCACCACCACCACAGACACCACCACCACCACAGACACCACCACCACAGACACCACCACCACCACCACAGACACCACCACCACCACAGACACCACCACAGACACCACCACCACCACAGACACCACCACCACCACAGACACCACCACAGACACCACCACCACCACAGACACCACCACCACCACAGACACCACCACCACCACCACAGACACCACCACCACCACAGACACCACCACCACCACCACAGACACCACCACCACCACCACAGACACCACCACCACCACAGACACCACCACCACCACCACCACAGACACCACCACCACAGACACCACCACCACAGACACCACCACCACCACAGACACCACCACTACCACCACAGACACCACCACCACCACCACAGACACCACCACCACCACCACAGACACCACCACCACCACCACAGACACCACCACCACCACCACAGACACCACCACCACCACCACAGACACCATCACCACCACAGACACCACCACCACCACAGACACCACCACCACCACAGACACCACCACCACAGACACCACCACCACCACCACAGACACCACCACCACCACAGACACCACCACCACCACAGACACCACCACCACCACCACAGACACCACCACCACATCCACAGACACCACCACCACCACAGACACCACCACGACCACCACAGACACCACCACCACCACCACCACCACAGACACCACAACCACCACAGACACCACCACCACCACCACAGACACCACCACCACCACCACAGACACCACCACCACAGACACCACCACCACCACCACAGACACCACCACCACAGACACCACCACCACCACAGACACCACCACAGACACCACCACCACCACCACAGACACCACCACCACCACAGACACCACCACCACCACCACAGACACCACCACCACCACCACCACCACCACAGACACCACCACCACCACCACAGACACCACCACCACAGACACCACCACCACCACCACAGACACCACCACCACCACCACAGACACCACCACCACCACCACCACCACAGACACCACCACCACCACCACCACCACAGACACCACCACCACCACAGACACCACCACCACCACAGACACCATAACATATACTCTCTCTCTCTCTGTGATGAAGAGTCACATGTTTACGAATCTCTTTATTTGCAAACCATGAGGAATCATTGTGATGTCTGTCACCCGTGTTCATCACACTCCAAGCAACCCTCTCTTTCCTCTGCTGGGTGTTCTCCCCTCTCCCCTCAACCCCCTCTCCCCCCAATCCCCTCTCCCCAACCCCCTCTCCCTCCTCCTCCTCTCCCCCACCTCCCCCCGCTGGGGTTCAAGTCACTCTGGGCTTTAATCAACTTAATTGTCCGTACTTTTTGCTCCTATTGATTCTTCCTAATACACTGGACTTGACCAGCCTCTGTTCCTTTGATGCGTACTGGACTTACCCAGGAGCACGTGGGAGAGGGGAGGTGCAGGGAGTACAGGTGAGAGAGGGTGGGTGGGGGGTGGAGGGTTCTAGAGAGGGTATAGGGGGTGTGAGAGTGGGGTGCTCAGAAGGGAGAAAGACGGGGTTATGGAAGGATGTGAAGAGGGGAAGAATGGGATGAATAGTGGGAGATGACGGCAGGGAGGGGGGGGGGGGGGGTGGGGGGTGGTAGACCCCATCAACAGAGACCCCACTAACACACCCCATCAACAGACACACCACTAACAGACCCCACCAACAGAGACCTCACTAACACACCCCATCAACAGACACACCACTAACAGACCCCACCAACAGAGACCCCACTAACACACCCCATCACCAGACACACCACTAACAGACCCCACCAACAGAGACCTCACTAACACACCCCATCAACAGACACACCACTAACAGACCCCACCAACAGAGACCCCACTAACGCACCCCATCAACAGACACACCACTAACAGACCCCACCAACAGAGACCCCACTAACACACCCCATCAACAGACACACCACTAACAGACCCCACCAACAGAGACCTCACTAACACACCCCATCAACAGACACACCACTAACAGACCCCACCAACAGAGACCTCACTAACACACCCCATCAACAGACACACCACTAACAGACCCCACCAACAGAGACCCCACTAACACACCCCATCACCAGACACACCACTAACAGACCCCACCAACAGAGACCCCACTAACACACCCCATCAACAGACACACCACTAACAGACCCCACCAACAGAGACCTCACTAACACACCCCATCAACAGACACACCACTAACAGACCCCACCAACAGAGACCTCACTAACACACCCCATCAACAGACACACCACTAACAGACCCCACCAACAGAGACCCCACTAACACACCCCATCAACAGACACAAGCAATCCCTCCCACCTCCAGAAATCCCTTATTTATATAAATATTAAACAAGCCCCCCCCCCCCCCCCACACTGACAGCAGTTCCAAACCCCTAATTGGGCGAGCAGAGGCTCAGAGGCTGCAAGGACACCATTCACAGCATGCTGAGGAGACTAATTGGATCCGAACCTGATACTCTCGGCTCTGAAAAAAGACTCTAAAACTAAATGGCCTCTGAAGACATCCTGAAGAAAAAGGTCGAAAGAGCAGCACTGGAGCGTTTAATGAACCTACGCAATCCCCCAAAGACCACCTGCCTCGTATAGGCCCAATAGGCCTCTCTGTCGGTTCTTTAATGCCTCCGTTTCTGTGTTCTAAAGTTAGTCTTGAGCTGGTCTTCTGAGGTGACCAATTCTTCTGCTCAGTAAACTCTTAACCCATGGCAGCTGCGTCATCCGTGACAGCTGCGTCATACGAGACAGCTGTGTCATCCTTAGGTATAATGCCAAGCACCTGTTAACTCAGGGCCCCTACACTACCTCCAGGAGGGCCCCTACCCCCCACACCATCTTAAGGGACCTGCGGGCAGCTCCAAGCAACAGCCTTTTAGATCAGGTAATTACAAGACAAGGCCGGGGTTGGGCAGTTTAATAACTCTCAGAACCCACTCCAGGTAAACCCCAGGTACACCCAGGATGTACCAACCCCCGGGATACACCCCAGGGATGCACATTGCTTAATAACCTAATGGATCATGTCTTACCTTGTATTATCATAATTGTCATGAATAAATCTATACTGTGTTAGGATGCCAGAGGTAGGATTCACCAGGCATTTACGCAACTACTTTGTTTATATTCAAATATATATATTATATATATTGTTTATATACATTACGAGCTTAGAAACTTCACAATCCAAGGTTATTATTGTTATAAATAATGTCGTAGTGCCTCAGAGCTCGTCAACTGTGAGAAATGTAAACAATGCTGCCACAGTTGGGGAAAGCTGTACAGGTTTCGTAAATGGTTGATGACTAGTGGTGGTGGTGTGGCCATCACTGGCGCGTCGAGGGCAAAGTCCTGGTGTTGATGGTCCCTTTGTTGACCGCCTCCCATGTTAATTAAACCTGGCTACGATGGCTCCCGCCGGCTCTTGCAGGTCCCGGACCACACGCCGTGGTGGAGCTGGTGGTGGAGATAGTGTTGGTGGTGGTAGTGGTGGTGGTGGTGGACATAATTACAGCCCCAGAGAGCAAGGTCAGCTTAGGTGACAGTCGTTAAGCGTCATAATCAGGGCGGGCGGCTCACATTCCCAGGCACCAGGATGGCTGGCTCTTTAGTACAACCCATGGACCATCAGCGGCACTCTTCCTCATCCTCGCAAATACAAACAGGTAGATGGCGTCGCTCACAGCTCCTCCTGCCTGGTGTTCTATTAAACACATTGTACACGGGTACTGGCGAACACAAAGTCCTTGTTGTGATGGCCCTAAAACCAGACGTCTAACTGTAGGAACAAGGTCGAGTAAGGCAGGTCTTATACTCAATAGCTCGGGTGATAGAGCTTGGGCCTCACACACGTGGGGTCCACGGTTCGAGTCTCCTAGAGTCCCAGGTAAATGGAAGGCAGGTCCTAGTTAATGATGGATGCTAACACATGTCCCAGAGATCGTAAAGAGGAACCCGAACGGAAGGACATAAGCTGAGCCAAGTCATCCCAAATAGTGACCCCCCAAAATTAGTGAAAGGTGGCTGGTCGAGTCCCTAGATTTATTCAATAGAAACTAGAGAGAGAGAGAGAGAGAGAGAGAGAGAGAGACAGAGAGAGAGAGAGAGAGAGAGAGAGAGAGAGAGAGAGAGAGACAGAGAGAGAGAGACAGATAGAGAGAGACAGAGAGAGAGAGACAGAGAGAGAGAGAGAGACAGAGAGAGAGAGACAGAGAGAGAGAGACAGAGAGAGAGAGAGAGAGAGAGAGAGAGAGAGAGAGAGAGAGAGAGAGAGAGAGAGAGAGAGAGAGAGAGAGAGAGAGAGAGAGAGAGAGAGAGAGAGACAGAGAGAGAGAGAGAGAGAGAGAGAGAGAGAGAGAGAGAGAGAGAGAGAGAGAGAGAGAGAGAGAGAGAGAGAGAGAGAGAGAGAGAGAGAGAGAGACAGAGACAGAGACAGAGACAGAGAGAGAGAGACAGAGACAGAGACAGAGACAGAGACAGAGAGAGAGAGAGAGAGAGAGAGAGAGAGAGAGAGAGAGAGAGAGAGAGAGAGAGAGAGAGAGAGAGACGGGGGAGAGACGGGGGAGATTGGGAGAGAAGGTGGCGACGGGAGGTGACGGGTAGACCTGTGAGAGGGGGATATTGGGGGAGAAAGGTGGAGAGAAGGGGGGGGGGGGGCAAATGGGAAGAGAAAGGAGGGGGGAGGATTTAGACAGCGGGGAAGGGACGAGGTAATGGCAGGAAGATACCTGGGCGCCACCGCCAATTTGCTCATGAAACACACATTCAATACCAAGCAAAAAGGCTTGACAAACGAGTGTGGTGTAAGCCTTCACACGCCCACTTGGGGACTGTCGGCCCCAACCAACTCGGTACACACGCCACACACCAACAGCCTTTTTCCAAGCGTGTGACTATGCACAAGCAGCGAGGCCCCTTCAAGGAATACATAATCTCTAAACACAACCAGAGTAGAAGATTAGACACAGAGTAGACACAACGCTAGTAAAAGACGATACACCGACAAAGCACTACACCTCAAACACACTCCGCCAATTATCAACAGCCAGGCAGTAGATATATTCTACTAGCTTGGGGCCCAAGACAGAACATCCTGCACACTGCCCCCGCCAACACTGGAATACAAGAGATGGGTAGGCTGCAATAGGCCTACTGGCCTATGAGACACTTTACCTTACTCTCGCTCACTTGTTCGGGGTGCACTAGCTAGATTGTATTAATTTCTCCTCTGCCTTTGAAAATGTTGACAAGGGTCAACGAAACACATCTCTTAGCGTCAGGCCATAATAAAACTGTAAAATGAACTTTGTAGAGTTAATTTTTCAACTTCTTTCTCAACTGAAGAAAAACGTAAGAAATAAAGAAGATTTGTGCTAGAATCATTGACCATGTTCAATAATACACATCTATAAGAAAAAGATTGCTCGCCACATAAAGAGAAAGTATTCAATATACAGAGAAATGACCACTATATCCCTGATCCAAGTGGCCTTTGACTCTTGCGATCATTAATCTTTGATCACCTCTGTACTGCACATCGTCCGCATGAAGTAAAGCCAAACTCCCATAATTAACCGTGACTGGGAGGCCTGGAAGACGGGGGGTGCGGAGCTAGAGACTTACCTGTGTACGCTGTCTGACCAGCTTGATGGCTCGTATCATGTGGAGTCCCATCTCTACGGTACAGTGGGCGTGGTCAGGGCGGGCCTCAGGCAGTCCAGACACGCAGTAGTAGCAGTCGCCCAGGAGCTTGATCCGCAGGCAGTGGTTCTCCTGCAGGAGTAGTGCACGCCTTAGTGACACGTGGGGGAGGGGGGGTGGGGGGTTCTCAGTGAGGCAAACTACGATGTGTTGCGTCACTCAACATACGATGTGTTGCGTCACTCAACATACGATGTGTTGCGTCACTCAACATACGATGTGTTGCGTCACTCAACAAACCTTAGTTGGTGTTCTCAACGCAACACACCTTGTGTACTAACACCATCACACACACAAGAGGACATATATATAGAGGAAAGCTGGGCTGGTAGTGCTGTAAACGTGGCTGGCCTCAATCAAATTGGTGTAGGCCTCAATCAAAGTGATGTAGGCCTCATCAACATCATGCCTTAATCATCCAAACAGACAAACATTGGGGCATAACTTATCTTCAAACGGCCTATTTATCATTTTTTTAATTTAGTTAGAGACCTGAACGTCTGAACAAACGACATTTTGAGAAATTTGGTCATCTTTATACCTGATCGAAAGTAAAGTTATTTAATAGTCATTAAATACCCAGCGTAAATACGGCAGCGTCTGGGATGCTCTCGGATGTAGGTTCGAATCGTCGTCACGGCCCTTGTGGATTTGTTTATTCAGCAGTCAATGTCTAAGCTTTTTTGGATGGAAGCTGCAAAATGATGACCTTGGTAAGCTTAATTGTGAATGGAGGAGATGTTCTAGACGTATCTTGGGTGTCTTAGCCTCACTCTCCCTGCAATCTCCCACCTGGACTCATGTCTACACCCACACGTAAGGAGGTAATTCACAAACTAATGATATCATTTTGTCTGAAAGGAATCACCCATCCAGTCAACTCAAATAACATTTTTTTTCAGGCACTCATTTGTCAGTGATCACTCGTACTCTTCCAGAAATCTAAAACTTAATTGTTATGCATTACAAGTTAAGAATGAGTGATATTAATAATGGGGCAGCGGGTCTACAGGTAAGATAACACACTTGGTCAGCAGGGAGATGCACAGCTGGATATTTGGAATGATTAAGGAACTAATGGCACAGTGAGATGCATTTGTGGCAGGCATAGAGCCTACCTGATCAGATCGATGCTATATGAGTTGTGTTGGAAGGGATGTTTTTTGCCTGGGTTGATCCAGAATGTGTTGATGTAGAATGCTGTGGGGGGGTGTGATGATATGATGATATATACAACGTCATGGTCATTACATTAGTCCTACTGCGACCTGTCTTATCATCATAATGTTGTGAGTTATACTGCGGCTTTACAATATATCATCTTTCTAATTCCTAACTAAATGTTACTCACTTTGAGTGTCTAAAATATATTGACCAGACCACACACTAGAAAGTGAAGGGACGACGACGTTTCTTCTAAGACGCCTAAAATCTAACTGATTTAGACTGTTATACACTGGTTTAGTCCAGCCAGTATTGAAATGACTTTTAGAACTGTTTACCAATTACATTTGTGAGTCTGATATTGAGTGTGTGTACTTGCTGCGCTGTTTTTTGTCACTTTTGTTGTTTATGTGTTGTACTTCTTTTTATGTAAATTTTCCCAATTATAAATATACTACCATTTATGAACAAGGTTTCAAATGTGAATTTGAACTACACTGGGCGTCCTGAGCAAGATAAAATAGATTAGTCAATAGATACAACTAGTTGAAATACAACAGTATTTTATACATCAGCCGGGCAGATTGATAAACAGTATATACAACTATTTATACAACAGGTATATTAGGCATACAGTTGAGTATACCAGCAGTATGCCACAGTGGATCGGAGATATTATACACAGGATATATATATATATATATATATATATATATATATATATATATATATATATATATATATATATATAATATATATACACACGGCTGGAATACACATTCAGCTGTAGGTCTAGGAGTAGCTACAATTATTAGTTTGAGGACTGAAGCGCAAATCTACAACGATGTCTCTTGGAACATCCTGAAGGATCATCTCCTTCTCAACCCTAAATCCTGACGCTCCAACGACTAACATTGGTCTGAAGGGCGCACAGAGGTACTCGAGGCCCCACCCCTTAACTGACCTGAAACAACCAGTGACCAACTCAACCACATCTATTGTAGATGTGGTTAATAGAGGTCATGTTACTTTTTATGTGTAAAAAAGTTTTTTACACACAAAAAACAGTTTTTATAATCATAATGTTTTTTCTTTTTCAGAACAAACCCACTCGGTGCGGTCTTGTCTGGAGCGGGTGATGAATTTCGTCAAAGGTTTCCAGACGGCGGCGCACCAGAGCGCGGGAAGACTGGACGGGTATTGTTACGTGGCCATCAGAGACCCGGACGCCAGCCCTACTACAGCGTCTGCGTCCACCCTAGCTGAGGAGCAGCCTCTTCCAGACTATCCGGGCGGTGGTCAACCAGATCTCATTAGGAGGATTGTATCTACAGCCAGGAAGGATTCTCTCCATGAAGGTCTGAAAAGAATGGCTAAACCCAATCCGCTCTCTCGGAGGTTCTGGTCCATTTGATGGCTTTCATCAAAACCAGAGGATGCATAGGGAGTGTTTCAGGCCTGAACCGGGTTGATCTCAAGAGACCTACATTACGGCCTCCAACGGGCAGTCATCCAACCCATGATACTCTAAGCACTCAGAGCCTCCGGTCTTGTGAGGGAGGATATCGACCTTTGTCACTGACTGAAAAATTTTGGTTCCCATCCGTACTGGGAACATTCCACAATGTTTGCCTGGAAATAAAGACACTTCATTTGGAAGCTCTTTGACCCGCGTGGAATTCACGAGAAGTGTAAAGTAACCAAAAAGATGCAGGCGATGAGTTACAATAACGTGGCTGAAGTATGTTGACCAGACCACACACTAGAAATTGAAGGGACGACGACGTTTCGGTCCGTCCTGGACCATTCTCAAGTCGATCATCGACTTGAGAATGGTCCAGGACGGACCGAAACGTCGTCGTCCCTTCAATTTCTAGTGTGTGGTCTGGTCAACATAACCAAAAAGAGTTCTAGAGGTAGGCTGGACACCACCTGAACCTACGAAACTTTCTAACTTTCCATGGTTAGTCATACCTGGATGGAGTTCTGGGAGTTCTTCCATACCCTAGGCCCGGCCCGGGGCCAGGCTTGACTTGTGAGAGCTTGGTCCAACAGGCCGTTGCCAAGGCTCAAGGTTGCCCTACTGCCTTCCCTCTCAATGGTTCTTTAACCAGGAAAGAAGAGGCGTTCGACGTGACCTAACATGCACAGTAAGTTGCTACAACGATTGTTGGAAAGTGATTCCAGCCCAAGTCTCTCTTGACATACAGGAAGACTTGGACACATCTTCTTTTCAGAGTGTACGAGCTGAGCGGCGGCTTACAGCCAAGGCTAAGTCACAACAGTCGAGGTTAGTTCTTGGAGTCGCAACAGGTGAAGATATACACGTCTTACTCACACTAGCAAGACTACTACACACAAGGTATACCTATTATACTCACACTAGCAAGACTACTACACACAAGGTATACCTATTATACTCACACTAGCAAGACTTACTACACACAAGGTATACCTATTATACTCACACTAGCAAGACTACTACACACAAGGTATACCTATTATACTCACACTAGCAAGACTACTACACACAAGGTATACCTATTAAGTATGTTTATTGAGATAAGCAATAAATACATCTCAAAGGGATAGAGTAGCTTAGGCTATTTCTACCCCCCTTCTTGCTTGTCAGTCCAAAGTTGGAGGCCAGACCTGGTATACCTATTATACTCACACTAGGAAGAATACAACATACAAGATATATCAGTTATACTCACACTAGCAAGAATACAACATACAAGATATATCAGTTATACTCACACTAGCAAGAATACAACATACAAGATATATCAGTTATACTCACACTAGCAAGAATACAACATACAAGATATATCAGTTATACTCACACTAGCAAGAATACAACATACAAGATATATCAGTTATACTCACACTAGAAAGAATACAACATACAAGATATATCAGTTATACTCACACTAGCAAGAATACAACATACAAGATATATCAGTTATACTCACACTAGAAAGAATACAACATACAAGATATATCAGCTATACTCACACTAGCAAGAATACAACATACAAGATATATCAGTTATACTCACACTAGCAAGACTACAACATACAAGATATATCAGTTATACTCACACTAGCAAGAATACAACATACAAGATATATCAGTTATACTCACACTAGAAAGAATACAACATACAAGATATATCAGTTATACTCACACTAGCAAGAATACAACATACAAGATATATCAGTTATACTCACACTAGCAAGACTACAACATACAAGATATATCAGTTATACTCACACTAGCAAGTCGGTCGAAGCGAGCGAAGAGGTCATTCAACACTCTCACCAGTTCTTGGGCGCTGCACTGACTGGCCAGGGCTGTGGGGGAGTACGGGCTGAATAAAAGCTGCATAAATATTCATGGAGGATATAACAGTTAATGAGTAACTGAATAATACATGAACAACTGTGGAAGAAACGAGCAACTGACGAAGACATGACAACCTGAATGAGTCATAAGTAACCTGTGAATAACATGAATAAATCGGACACGAGTAACTAAGTTATAATTACCTGTAGAAGACACGAGTAAGTGAAGAAGGGATTAGGACCATATTGTAGACATGTTAAGATTACACAAAATCAGATTTCTTCATAATGTACAACAATAAATTACACATACAAATATATTTAAGAATGTATGAACATGAAAATTAAGTACGAACAGAAATAAACTCTACGGATCCTCCAACCCACGTTTACATATCTCTGAAGACCAGCTTCCTTTCTCCACTTACCACTCTCTATAAAGTGCGACTGTCTTGCCTAACCGGAAGCGTACACACCCAAGCAACCCACCTAACCTGCAGGAACATGGTAAACGTTAATAGGCACGGTAAGAGCCACAGGCAAGGAACATCTTGAGATGATGATTTCGAGACTTAGCATCCCTGCGGCCCGGTCATCGACCAGGCCACCTTTTTCTTACATACCCCTTTGAGGAAGCAGCCTGTAGTAGCTGTTTGACTCCCAGGTACCTATTTACTGGTAGGTAACAGGGGGCATCAGGGATCAAAGAAACATTTTGCCCATTTGTCTCCGCCTCCACCGGGGATCGAACCCGGAACCTCAGGACTACGAATCCAAAGCGCTGTCCACTCAGCTGTCAGGCGCCCTCTTCACATAAAAGCCAGTAATGGAACAGGATACAACAAGCAACTGACGAGACGAATCCAACGACCAAATTCAAAATACAATGTGACGCAAAACCCGCTGACCAGGAGCTGTAAAGACGGGACTAGGGAGTTACCGCCAACCCCTACAAGCACAGCTAGGTGAGTACACTCACCACCGCACTATACTATAGTCGTTACATACTTCATAGGATCATACTTCATAGCATCATACTTCATAGGATCATACTTCATAGGATCATACTTCAAAGGATCATACTTCATAGGATCATACTTCATAGGATCATACTTCATAGGATCATACTTCATAGGATCATACTTCATAGGATCATACTTCATAGGATCATACTTCAAAAGATAATACTTCATAGGATCATACTTCATAGGATCATACTTCATAGGATCATACTTCATAGGATCATACTTCATAGGATCATACTTCATAGGATCATACTTCATAGGATCATACTTCATAGGATCATACTTCATAGGATCATACTTCATAGGATCATACTTCAAAGGATCATACTTCATAGGATCATACTTCATAGGATCATACTTCATAGGATCATACTTCATAGGATCATACTTCATAGGATCATACTTTATAGGATCAATTCTATAGTATGACTGCCGAGTTCCTTGTCCGAAACTCGGGAAGGAATCACACTGCATCATAACTGCCTTACCAGGCTCCCGGGATGATGCCACTCAAACAAATAATTATAACCTCATCACACTCCATCCAGGTCCTGTACGAGCACATGTCTATTAACCACAACTCGTACCGAGCCAAGAGGATCGTTTACAACTAATTGCCTCGTTCTGGATTAATGGGACCTTTTAAGGTACCAGTTTGGTCTCTAGCAGAGACCTTACAGGAGGTTCTGCCGTGGTCTCTTGGACGGTTGGGGTCTAGTTCTTGGGGATCTTCATCTGATTCTGGAAAGTATGTCCCCTTTTCAACCACGTCACCTCTACCTAGCCACCTGGACTGGTCGGTACAGTGACAACTTCGCTTCTTGCTGGACATCGTTCTATCCCCGATGGTTAAAGTGGTTGGGCATATTCCTTTCCTCCAGCCTATCACAGCTCCTTGTCCTCGTGTCCACAGCTCCTGATAATTTCCTTTTCAACCGCGTCAGCCCTCTTCCAACCAAATATCTTCTTGTTACACCATTCGGTTTCATTATCTTTCCTTATTACGGCCACTCAATAGCTCGGTCGATAAGAGCTTCGGCTTCACACGCGTGGGGGCCCGCGGTTCGAGCCTCCTACAGCCCCAGGTGAATGGGACATGCGGTTTCACATTGTCCGAGACAGGCTGACCCCAGGACGCCTAATATCACTTGCTTAACTCCCTGGTACATATTTACTGTTAGATGGGCCCTGGAACGTTAGAGATCCTCGGGCTGGTGGGACCTGGAACATGGGAGATCCTCGGGCTGGTGGGACTTGGAACATGGGAGATCCTCGGGCTGGTGGGACCTGGAACATGGGAGATCCTCGGGCTGGTGGGACCTGGAACATGGGAGATCCTCGGGCTGGTGGGACCTGGAACATGGGAGATCCTCGGGTTGGTGGGACCTGGAACATGGAAGATCCTCGGGCTGATGGGACCTGGAACATGGGAGATCCTCGGGCTGGTGGGACCTGGAACATGGGAGATCCTCGGGCTGGTTTGACCTGGAACATGGGAGATCCTCGGGCTGGTGGGACCTGGAACATGGGAGTTATACCTGGGAGACTATGGGGGAGTGTCTAACTATTAGTTGGTCTGTCTCCCACGTGTGAAGCACTAATGACCCGTGATAAGGGCCTCCCACAGCAGATGCTTACACACACTCCATTATCTCCCATTATCACCTCCCATAGTGGGAGAAATAACCCCATCAGCACTTGCATTCAGGCGCCTAACGACTCAACTGCCAATTTACAGAGAGCATAAACAGTGGGTGTTGTTACGTGCTTGTTCTCACCCCCCCCCTCACCCCCCTTCCTTGTCTGGACTGGTAGTTGTGTCGTTAGTGGCAGCCTGGACGGTCTTTACTCGGCTCCACGTTGTATCTGGTACACATATGGCCGGTATAGTCATGTGTGTGGTGATGGTGGTGGTGGTGGTGGTGGTGGTGGTGATGGTGGTGATGGTGGTGGTGATGGTGGTGGTGGTGGTGGTGGTGGTGGTGGTGGTGGTGGTGGTGGTGGTGGCGATGGTGGTGGTGGTGGTGAGGATCGTTGTGATGAGGCACCTATGTGGCCACACACACACACACAAACACACACACACACACACACATACACACGTACAAGACATACACACACACACACGTACAAGACATGATGGACTATGTCACCCAAAAATGTCAGGGGGCTGTAAGCAGGTTTGTCCCAGCCCAACAGGAAAAAACAGAGAAGCAAAGGAAGAATCCGTGGTTTAATAGGGAATGTATGAAAGCAAAGGAGCTGAACAAAAGGGCATGGAGGAACTTCCGGAATAACAGAACACCAGAAAGTAGAGAGAGATACCAGAGTACCAGGAACGAGTATGTTAGTGTGAAAAGAGCAGCTGAGAAAAGGTATGAAAATGATATAGCTAATAAAGCCAAGACCGAACCAAAGCTACTACACAGTCACATCAGGAGGAAGACAAAAGTGAAGGAACAGGTGATGAAACTTAGGGTGGGCGAGGACAGGTACACAGAGAATGACAAAGAGGTGTGTGAAGAACTCAACAAAAGGTTCCAGGAGGTCTTTACAATACAACAGGGAGAAGTCACGGCGCTAGGAGAGGTGGCAGCAAACCAGGTGACCTTGGAAAGGTTCGAAATTACAAGAGATGAGGTAAAGAAGCACCTATTGGAGCTGGATGTGAGAAAAGCTGTTGGGCCGGATGGAATCTCACCATGGGTATTGAAAGAGTGTGCAAGAGCACTTTGCTTGCCACTCTCCATAGTGTATAGTAGGTCACTGGAAACGGGAGACCTACCAGAAGTATGGAAGACTGCTAATGTAGTACCAATATTTAAATAGGGTGACAGACAAGAGGCACTGAACTACAGGCCAGTGTCCTTAACTTGTATACCATGCAAGGTGATGGAGAAGATTGTGAGAAAAAACCTAGTAACACATCTGGAGAGAAGAGACTTCGTGACAACCCATCAACATGGGTTCAGGGAGGGTAAATCTTGCCTTACAGGCTTGATAGAATTCTATGATCAGGTGACAAAGATTAAGCAAGAAAGAGAAGGATGGGCGGACTGCATTTTTTTGGACTGTCGGAAAGCCTTTGACACAGTACCCCATAAAAGGTTGATGCATAAGCTGGAGAAACAGGCAGGAGTAGCTGGTAGGGCGCTCCAGCGGATAAGGGAGTACCTAAGCAATAGGAAGTAGAGAGTTATAGTGAGGGGTGAGACCTCAGAATGGCGTGAAGTCACTAGTGGAGTCCCACAGGGCTCTGTGCTTGGACCTATCCTGTTTCTGATATACGTAAATGATCTCCCAGAGGGTATAGACTCATTCCTCTCAATGTTTGCTGACGACGCCAAAATTATGAGAAGGATTAAGACAGAGGAGGACAGCTTGAGGCTTCAAGAAGACCTGGACAAGCTGCAGGAATGGTCGAACAAATGGATGTTAGAGTTTAACCCAAGCAAATGTAATGTAATGAAGATAGGGGTAGGAAGCAGGAGACCAGATACAAGGTATCACTTGGGAGATGAAATACTTTAAGAGTCAGAGAGAGAGAAAGACCTGGGGGTTGATATCACGCCAGACCTGTCCCCTGAAGCTCATATCAAGAGGATAACATCAGCAGCATATGCCAGGTTGGCTAACATAAGAACGGTCTTTAGAAACTTGTGTAAGGAATCTTTCAGAACATTATATACCACATATGTCAGACCAATCCTGGAGTATGCGGCTCCAGCATGGAGTCCATATCTAGTCAAGCATAAGACTAAACTGGAAAAGGTTCTAAGGTTTGCCACCAGACTAGTACCCGAGCTGAGAGGTATGAGCTACGAGGAGAGACTACGGGAATTGAACCTCACTTCGCTGGAAGACAGAAGAGTTAGGGGAGACATAATCACCACATTCAAGATTCTCAAGGGAATCGACAGGGTTGATAAAGACAGGCTATTTAACACAAGGGGCACACGCACTAGGGGACACAGGTGGAAACTGAGTGCCCAAATGAGCCACAGAGATATTAGAAAGAACTTTTTTAGTGTCAGAGTGGTTGACAAATGGAATGCATTAGGAAGTGATGTGGTGGAGGCTGACTCCATACACAGTTTCATGTGAAGATATGATAGAGCCCAATAGGCTCAGGAACCTGTACACCTGTTGATTGACGGTTGAGAGGCGGGACCAAAGAGCCAGAGCTCAACCCCCGCAAGCACAACTAGGTGAGTACACACACACACACACACACACACACACACACACACACACACACACACACACACACACACACACAGCAACACACACACACACACACACACACACACACACACACACACACACACACACACACACACACACACACACACACACACACACACACAGCAACACACACACACACACACACACACACACACACACACACACACACACACACACACACACACACACACACACACACACAGCAACACACACACACACACACACACACACACACACACACAGCAACACACACACACACACACACACACACACAGCAACACACACACACACACACACACACACACACAGCAACACACACACACACACACACACACACACACACACACACACAGCAACACACACACACACACACACACACACACACACACACACACACACACACACACACACACACACACACACACACACACACACACAGCAACACACACACACACACACACACACACACACACACACACACACACACACGTATTACCACGAGCCAACTGGCCAAACAAAAGATAACAAGTATGAGGAAAAAGCAAAAGAATAAAGGAGAAGGAGACTGATCAAATAACATTTGGCAGGAGACTGGAGACAGAATTGGCGCCAACCAGACTGCTTCAGCCTGGCTCCCGCGTGACGCAAGTCCCATCAATAAGGACGCAACACTTCCTGCTTCTCTCAGCCTGGAGATGACGCAATTAACCTCCATGTTTTTGGCCGTGTGGTGCGATGCGTCCTCGCCCCATTCCGTACCTTTAATTTAACTTTAGTCTCATCAGTACACGTTATATTAACAAGTCTGCGGGCTCACCATAGCCCGTGCTACTTGGGACTTTTTGTTCCAGGTAGCGAATTTTAAACCACAACAACATTAACAAGTGTTCTAATAAGGGCTCCAGCCTATAACACATAGGCTATAGGCCTAGGAAATGTAACGTCACTAGCAGGAATAATATCAGTGTTTATAGCTGGTAGAAAATCTAGAGTGAAGCAGTAATGAGATAATATAGCAGAGGTTTACTGTACATAATATAGCCGCATGTTAGAATATATATATATATGATTCTAAGTTAATATAGAAGGAAGTGTTGAGGTAACCCAACAGTATAGTGGTGTTGAACACCTGTTTCTTAACACACACTCACTTCTCATGCCTCCTCCTCCTCCTCCTTTCCTGCCCCCCCTCACACCTCCCCTCTCCCTCCCTCACTCACTCACTCACTCACTCACTCACTCACTCACTCACTCACTCACTCACTCACTCACACACTCACTCACACACACACACACACACACACACACACACACACACACACTTGCGTCACCTGTTGATTGACGGTTGAGAGGCGGGACCAAAGAGCCAGAGCTCAACCCCCGCAAACACAACTAGGTGAGTACAACTAGGTGAGTACACACACACACACACTCACACACACACACACACACTCACACTAACGTACGTTTGCAGAGTGGTAGACGACTGGAACAAGTGAGAAGGTGGTGGTGGAGGCCAAAACCGACAGTAGTTTCAATTTGTCATACGACAAAGAGTATTGGGAAGACGGGACACCGTGAGCGTAGCGCTCACCCTGTAACTACACTTAGCTAACTACACCCCTTAGGTCTCCCCTACCAGGCCTTGCTTCACACACAACGAATCAGTAAATAGGTAGCTGGAAGTTACATAGATGTGACAGATTGCATCCTAGGGATATGTGCGCGTGCACGTGCGTGTGCGTGTGTGTGTGTGTGTGTGTGTGTGTGTGTGTGTGTGTGTGTGTGTGTGTGTGTGTGTGTGTGTGTGTGTGTCAGAGAGAGAAATGTGTGTATTAGATACGAGAGAGGGAAAAATAGGTCAGGCGTCAGTACATTACACAACCGACGGTTAGAAAGGCGGGGTCCAAGAGCTAAGAGCTCGACCCTGCAGGCACACGTGGTGAAGACAGAGTGACAGGCGCCAATGATAATTAACCAGGAGCCCTTCAACATGAGCCCTTGTGACGACATTGTTAATGAACTCTGGATCCAAGACTATCGACGCTGGTGGCTTGGTCCTTGTCTGTGTCGACGCTGCTGGCTTGGTCCTTGTCTGTGTCGACGCTGCTGGCTTGGTCCTTGTCTGTGTCGACGCTGTTGGCTTGGTGCTTGTCTGTGTCGACGCTTGCTGGCTTGGTCCTTGTCTGTGTCGACGCTGCTGGCTTGGTGCTTGTCTGTGTCGACGCTGCTGGCTTGGTCCTTGTCTGTGTCGACGCTGTTGGCTTGGTCTTGTCTGTGTCGACGTTTGCTGGCTTGGTCCTTGTCTGTGTCGACGCTGCTGGCTTGGTGCTTGTCTGTGTCGACGTTTGCTGGCTTGGTCCTTGTCTGTGTCGACGCTGCTGGCTTGGTCCTTGTCTGTGTCGACGCTGCTGGCTTGGTCCTTGTCTGTGTCGACGTTGCTGGCTTGGTCCTTGTCTGTGTCGACGCTGCTGGCTTGGTGCTCTGGCTCTTTGGTCCCGCCTCTCAACTGTCAATCACCTGATGTACAGATTCCTGAGCCTTTTGGCCTCTATCATATCTACACTTGAAACTGTGTATGGAGTCAGCCTCCACCACACCACTGCCTAATCCATTCCACCTGTTAACTACTCTGACACTGAAAAAATTCTTTCTAACGTCCCTGTGGCTCATTTGGCTCATTAAGTTCTTCAGTACCAAAACTCTCAATTCCTCGGAGAATTTTGTAGGTAGTGATCATGTCTCCCCCTTACTCTTCTGTCTTCTAGTGTCGTGAAGTGCATCTCATGCAGCGTTTCCTCGTAACTCATGCCTCTTAGTTCTAGGACTAGCCTAGTAGCATACCTCTGAACTTTTTCCAGCTTCGTCTTGTGCTTAACAAAGTACGGGCTCCATGCTGGGGCCGCATTGTCCAGGATTGGTCTTACATATGTGGTATACAAGGTTCTGAATAATTCCTTACACAGGTTCCTGAAGGCTGTTCTGATGTTAGCCAGCCTCGCGTATGCTGCAGATGTAATTATTTTTATGTGGGCTTCAGGAGACAGGTTTGGTATGATACCAACTCCTAGATCTTTCTCTCTGTCCGTTTCGGTATCCTGTGTCTGGCCTCCTGTTTCCACCGCCTAGTTTCATGACCTTGCATTTACTCAGGCTGAACTTTAGTAGCCATTTGTTGACCATTCATTCAGTCTGTCTAGGTCATATTGTATCCTCCTACTATCATCCTCTGTTTTAATCCTTCTCATAATTTATGCATCATCAGCAAACAATGAGAGGAACGACTCTAGAGTTAGTGTTCGTAATATGTCCGCTCCTAAATCATTTAATCTTTGATTCCAGTAATTCCCTTGCGCTTGGAAGTCCCCGGGAACATCAATCCCCGACCTTGCCTTGGAAGGTCCGGGATTGATGTTCAATCCCTTCTAAGTGGTTGGGCCATTTAGAAGGGATTATTCCTTCCTCCCGCGTCCCATCCCAAATCCTTATCCTGACCCCTTCCAAGTGCTATATAGTCGTAATGGCCGAGTGATTTCTCCTGATAGTTCTCTTCCCTGTCTGGAACAATCGACGAACACCGAGGTCTTCCAGAGGTCATTAAGTCATGTTAAAGCTTCTCTTGTTTATTCCAGCTAACTTCAAGGTTTCCAGGATTCTTCCAGGTATTCCAGTTGTTTCCAAGATTTGCAAAAACATCTTACTGCTTGAAGCGAACTTAGGAGTTTCAGTGAGGCGGAATGTGTCCTCCTGCGTTCAATATTTCTAAGAAAATATAAGTTTAAATCAGCTTAATAATTTTAATAACCACAAAATCTTCGGCCAATGTTTAATATTTCAAGAAACTTTGGAAAAATTTCATTGGTCAAAAAGTATGTTCTCCAAATGCTTCAGCTAGTTAAGATTATCTATATTTTCGAATTCTTCGATGCTTGCAGGTGTTGCAAGCATCGAAGTGGTCTACTGGAGCAGGCATACCCCCTGGGGCAGGCAGGACCCCCCCTGGGGCAGGGATACCCCCTCGGGCAGGCAGGAGCCCCCCCTGGGGCAGGGATACCCCCTGGGGCAGGCAGGAGCCCCCCCCCCTGGGGCAGGCAGGAGCCCCCCCCCCTGGGGCAGGCAGGAGCCCCCCCCCCTGGGGCAGGCAGGAGACCCCCCCTGGGGCAGGCAGGAGCCCCCCAACCTGGGGCAGGCAGGAGCCACCCCCCTGGAGCAGGCAGGAGCCCCCCCCCCTCCTGGAGCAGGCAGGAGCCCCCCCCTGGGGCAAGCAGGAGCCCCGCCCCTGGGGCAGTCAGGAGCCCCCCCCTGGGGCAGGCAGAAGCCCCCCCCCCCCTGGGGCAGGCAGGAGCCCCCCCCCCTGGGGCAGGCAGGAGCCCCCCCTGGGGCAAGCAGGAGCCACCCCCCTGGAGCAGGCAGGAGCCCCCCCCCCTGGGGCAGGCAGGAGACCCCCCCTGGGGCAGGCAGGAGACCCCCCCTGGGGCATGGATACCCCCTGGGGCAGGCAGGAGCCCCCCCCCTGGGGCTGGCAGAAGCCCCCCCCCCTGGGGCAGGCAGGCAGGAGCCCCCCCCCCTGGGGCAGGCAGGAGCCCCCCCCCCTGGGGCAGGGATACCCCCTGGGGCAGGCAGGAGCCCCGCCCCTGGAGCAGGCAGGAGCCCCCCCCCTGGGGCAGGCAGGAGCCCCCGCCCCCCTGGGACAGGGAGAGACACCAAAGCCCTACACACACACACCACTGACAGGTCGGTCCCTATTAATTAATCATACACCGAGTCTACTTTAGTGAAGGCTTAGAGACGAGGCTCAGTCTTGTGGTACTGGCTGATACTGTGTAACATGGTCCTCTTCCACCTCTCTCTCTCTCTCTCTGTCTGTCTCTCTCTCTCTCTCTCTCTCTCTCTCTCTCTCTCTCCCTCTCTCTCTCTCCCTCTGTTCCCTCTAAATACTTCAAAAGATAGTTACCTGATAAATACCTCTGGTATACTCAAGGATGTCAACTTTTTTCGAGTTCTTAGCGCGCTTCCTTATCATTCTCCTCATTTGGGTAGTCTGATCGCCTGTTCATCAACCCACATCTTCCTCGTTTGCCTGTATGGTAATTTAGGTAGATCCTTGGCCCTTGGAGACTATAAGCACTGAACGAAGTAGCTGTGGAAGACACTCTGCCCATTTGTTTCTGCCTCGGCCGGGAATCGAACCCGGGCTCTTACTTCTACGGCTCACATGCGCTATCCACTCAGCCGCGCAGTCCGTTCTCGCATACAAAGATCCAAGCTCGTTAATCCAGCCGCCAAACCCGCTGTTTATGAGTGAAAAACGGTTTACACACGACTCACAACTGATGACGTTCGAACACTTCCGGAACAAGTGCTTCGCTCACGTCCTCTGTTCGAACCACAATTCTATAAATGTTTCACCCACGCACTTCAAATACAAATAATCGCTCACAGAACCTAAACACCTAACCTAACCTAACCTAACCTAACCTAACCTAACCTACGCCTAACCTAACCTAACCTAACCTAACCTAACCTAACCTACGCCTAACCTAACCTAACCTAACCTAACCTAACCTACGCCTAACCTAACCTAACCTAACCTAACCTAACCTACGCCTAACCTAACCTAACCTAACCTAACCTAACCTAACCTACGCCTAACCTAACCTAACCTACGCCTAACCTAACCTACGCCTAACCTAACCTAACCTAACCTAACCTAACCTAACCTAACCTACGCCTAACCTAACCTAACCTAACCTAACCTAACCTAACCTACGCCTAACTATACATAACCTAACCTAACCTAACCTAACCTAACCTAACCTAACCTAACCTAACCTACGCCTAACCTAACCTAACCTAACCTAACCTAACCTAACCTAACCTACGCCTAACTATACATAACCTAACCTAACCTAACCTAACCTAACCTAACCTAACCTACGCCTAACTATACATAGAATTTTTATGTATAATAATATAAATTTATATGTGAGAACAAACCAATTTTTAAATCACAATATGTCATCACTGATGACTGTGTCTGGGAAGGACGGCCGCCGCTTTAACCAGCCTAGTATGAACACAAGTTGCAGCCACGAGGCCCCGAGTGAATACCACACGTGTGTGTGTAATTAACCAGGTGTAATTACCTCAGTGAAATTACAGGCCAAAACGTTTGAAACTTTGAAACGTATAACATATTGAAACTGTGAGTATGAGAGAGAGAGAGAGAGAGAGAGAGAGAGAGAGAGAGAGAGAGAGAGAGAGAGAGAGTAAGGGGGGGAGAGAGAGAGAGAGAGAGAGAGAGAGAGAGAGAGAGAAAGGGGGAGAGAGAGAGAGTGAGTAAGGGGGAGAGAGAGAGAGTGAGTAAGGGGGAGAGAGAGAGAGAGAGTAAGGGGGAGAGAGAGAGAGTAAGGGGGGGGAGAGAGAGAGAGAGAGAGAGAGAGAGAGAGAGAGAGAGAGAGAGAGAGAGAGAGAGAGAGAGAGAGAGAGAGAGAGAGAGAGAGAGAGAGAGAGAGAGTAAGGGGGAGAGAGAGAGAGTGAGTAAGGGGGAGAGAGAGAGAGTGAGTAAGGGGGAGAGAGAGAGAGAGAGTAAGGGGGAGAGAGAGAGAGTAAGGGGGGGAGAGAGAGAGAGAGAGAGAGAGAGAGAGAGAGAGAGAGAGAGAGAGAGAGAGAGAGAGAGAGAGAGAGAGAGAGAGAGAGAGAGAGAGAGAGAGAGAGAGAGAGAGAGACAGAGAGACAGAGAGACAGAGAGAGAGACAGAGAGAGAGACAGAGAGAGAGAGAGACTGAGAGACAGAGAGACAGAGAGACAGAGAGAGAGAGAGACTGAGAGACAGAGAGAGAGAGAGAGAGAGAGAGAGAGAGAGAGAGAGAGAGAGAGAGAGAGAGAGAGAGAGAGAGAGAGAGAGAGAGAGAGAGAGAGAGAGACAGAGAGAGAAAGAGAGACAGAGAGACAGAGAGAGAGACAGAGAGAGAGAGAGACTGAGAGACAGAGAGACAGAGAGACAGAGAGACAGAGAGAGAGAGAGACAGACAGAGAGAGAGACAGAGAGAGAGAGAGAGAGAGACAGAGAGAGAGACAGAGAGAGAGAGAGAGAGAGACAGAGAGAGAGAGAGAGAGAGAGAGAGAGAGAGAAAGAACACATTGTTGTTGTGAGAGTATGGGAAGAGGGAGATGAAACAAGCCCCCCCCCCCCCACCCCACACCCCCCCCCACCCCACCCCACACCCCCCCCCCCCACCCCATCACTCAATGTTGACTCTGTACAATAGCTCCATCAAAGGTCCTTTTGTTGCTGTTTTTATATGTATGCAGTTTGAACACATTTCTACACGCCAAAGACTTTTTTGTTCAAACAAGAATGGCACGTTCTTCCCTTTATCTCTTGTTTCTTTGTTTATTGTCTCTTTGTTTACTCTCCGTGTCTCGTTCCTTCTATAACCAGGACATCCACTTTTATTTCAGTATAGAACTACGGACTTGGTCAATATCTATCCCCTTGGACCAGGTCAATACTAATCCCCTGGGACAGGTCAATACCTATCCCCTGGGACCAGGTCAATACCTATCCCATGGGACCAGGCCAATACTAATCCCCCTGGGACCAGGTCAATACTAATCCCCCTGGGACCAGGTCAATACTAATCCCCCCTGGGACCAGGTCAATACCTATCCCCTGGGACCAGGTCAATACCTATCCCCTGGGACCAGGTCAATACTAATCCCCCTGGGACCAGGTCAATACTAATCCCCCTGGGACCAGGTCAATACTAATCCTCCTGGGGCCAGGTCAATACCAATCCCCCTGGGACCAGGTCAATACCTATCCCCTGGGACAGGTCAATACCTATCCCCTGGGACAGGTCAATACTAATCCCCGTGGGACCAGGTCAATATTAATCCCCCTGGGACCAGGTCAATACTAATCCCCCTGGGACCAGGTCAATATTAATCCCCCTGGGACCAGGTCAATACTAATCCCCCTGGGACCAGGTCAATATTAATCCCTTTGGGACCAGGTCAATACTAATCCCCGTGGGACCAGGTCAATATTAATCCCTTTGGGACCAGGTCAATAGTAATCCCTATGGGACCAGGTCAATACTAATCCTCCTGGGACCAGGTCAATATTAATCCCTATGGGACCAGGTCAATACTAATCCCCGTGGGACCAGGTCAATATTAATCCCTATGGGACCAGGTCAATACTAATCCCCCTGGGACCAGGTCAATACTAATCCCCGTGGGACCAGGTCAATATTAATCCCTATGGGACCAGGTCAATACTAATCCCTATGGGACCAGGTCAATACTAATCCCTATGGGGCCAGGTCAATACTAATCCTCCTGGGGCCAGGTCAATACTAATCCCTATGGGACCAGGTCAATACTAATCCTCCTGGGACTAGGTCAATACTAATCCCTATGGGACCAGGTCAATACTAATCCCTATGGGACCAGGTCAATACTAATGCCTATGGGACCAGGTCAATACTAATCCTCCTGGGACCAGGTCAATACTAATGCCTATGGGACCAGGTCAATACTAATCCTCCTGGGACCAGGTCAATACTAATCCTAATGGGACCAGGTCAATACAAATCCCTATGGGACCAGGTCAATACTAATCCTCCTGGGACCAGGTCAATACTAATCCTCCTGGGACCAGGCCAATACTAATCCTCCTGGGACCAGGCCAATACTAATCCTCCTGGGACCAGGTCAATACTAATCCCCCTGGGACCAGGCCAATACTAATCCCCCTGGGACCAGGCCAATACTAATCCCCCTGGGACCAGGCCAATACTAATTCCCCTGGGACCAGGCCAATACTAATCCCCCTGGGACCAGGTCAATACTAATCCCCTTGGGACCAGGCCAATACTAATCCCCTTGGGACCAGGTCAATACCTATCCCCTGGGACCAGGTCAATACTAATCCCCCTGGGACCAGGCCAATACTAATTCCCCTGGGACCAGGTCAGTACTACTCCCCCTGGGACCAGGTCAATAATAATCCCCCTGGGACCAGGCCAATACTAATCCCCTTGGGACCAGGCCAATACTAATCCTCCTGGGACCAGGCCAATACTAATCCTCCTGGGACCAGGCCAATACTAATCCTCCTGGGACCAGGTCAATACTAATCCCCCTGGGACCAGGCCAATTCTAATCCCCCTGGGACCAGGCCAATACTAATCCCCCTGGGACCAGGCCAATACTAATTCCCCTGGGACCAGGCCAATACTAATCCCCCTGCGACCAGGCCAATACTAATCCTCCTGGGACCAGGCCAATACTAATCCTCCTGGGACCAGGTCAATACTAATCCTCCTGGGACCAGGTCAATACTAATCCTCCTGGGACCAGGCCAATACTAATCCCCCTGGGACCAGGCCAATACTAATCCTCCTGGGACCAGGCCAATACTAATCCTCCTGGGACCAGGCCAATACTAATCCTCCTGGGACCAGGTCAATACTAATCCCCCTGGGACCAGGCCAATTCTAATCCCCCTGGGACCAGGTCAATACTAATCCCCCTGGGACCAGGTCAATACTAATCCCCTTGGGACCAGGCCAATACTAATCCCCCCTGGGACCAGACCAATACTAATCCCCCTGGGACCAGGCCAATACTAATCCTCCTGGGACCAGGCCAATACTAATCCTCCTGGGACCAGGTCAATGCTAATCCTCCTGGGACCAGGCCAATACTAATCCCCCTGGGACCAGGCCAATACTAATCCTCCTGGGACCAGGCCAATACTAATCCTCCTGGGACCAGGTCAATACTAATCCCCCTGGGACCAGGCCAATTCTAATCCCCCTGGGACCAGGCCAATACTAATCCCCCTGGGACCAGGTCAATACTAATCCCCTTGGGACCAGGCCAATACTAATCCCCCCTGGGACCAGACCAATACTAATCCCCCTGGGACCAGGCCAATACTAATCCTCCTGGGACCAGGCCAATACTAATCCTCCTGGGACCAGGTCAATGCTAATCCTCTTGGGACCAGGCCAATACTAATCCCCCTGGGACCAGGCCAATACTAATCCTCCTGGGACCAGGCCAATACTAATCCTCCTGGGACCAGGCCAATACTAATCCTCCTGGGACCAGGTCAATACTAATCCCCCTGGGACCAGGCCAATTCTAATCCCCCTGGGACCAGGCCAATACTAATCCCCCTGGGACCAGGTCAATACTAATCCCCTTGGGACCAGGCCAATACTAATCCCCCCTGGGACCAGACCAATACTAATCCCCCTGGGACCAGGCCAATACTAATCCTCCTGGGACCAGGCCAATACTAATCCTCCTGGGACCAGGTCAATGCTAATCCTCCTGGGACCAGGCCAATACTAATCCCCCTGGGACCAGGCCAATACTAATCCCCCTGGGACCAGGCCAATACTTATGAAAACAGTTGCGCTGATGCCTGTGTTGTATAGAGGAGTCAGGTATGGCAGAAAATATTCCCTGCAAGAATCCTGTTCGCAAAACCATTGACACTGGACACGACGTGTCGATAACGTATTAGTTGATTAATTTTACGATGAAGAGCCAAGTGCTGCAACTAACAAGAACAGCCAAGAATATTACAGCCTTAAGATGCATTTTATATAATCTCGGCAGCAGAGGTTGCAAAATTTTAAGATGGGGGCAAGCAAGATGCTTCATGTGATTATACACCTCTCCTTGAAGGCCTGGCGCCAGATTCACGAACCAGTTACGAACCACTTAAGAACCTGTACATCTTTTCTCAATCTTTGGCGGGCTTGTTTACAATTATTAAACAGTTAATGAGCTCCGAAGCACCAGGAGGCTGTTTATAACAATAACATTTAATTTCGGAAATTTTCATGCTTGTAAACTGTTTAAAATACATGTAACCAAAGCCGTCAAAGATTGAGGAAATAGGTACACGTTCGTAAGTACTTGCGTAACTGCTTCGTGAATCTGACCCCTTGATCTAAATCAGTTATCCAAATTCTGGACATCTTAGAGACTCGTGTAAGAAGTCTTGCCTCTAGTCTTGACCCCGTCAGGCTGGACTGGTCGGAACATCAGAGCCTTCAACACCGGCGAGATGCTGGTGGACTTAATAGTGTGTCTAAGGCCAATGTTCTCAAACTTCCCAGCAAGCCCAACTTGACGGACAACCAAGTTGGCGACCACAACTTAAGCCTCTCAGCCATAAACAGCATTGGCTATCTGTACTTCGTTTAAAATCATCGCATTATCAGTCATCGTTCCTCCATAAAGCGACTTGTTCGCCTAACAAGTAGATGACTGTGTGATATTCAATCAATAGACTATATGAAGGTTCTGGCACACACTTTCCTTCAGATTTTTCCATAACTCACATGACTAACTGAGCCCAGAATAACTAACTGAGCCTAGAATAACTAACTGAGCCTAGAATAACTAACTGAGCCTAGAATAACTAACTGAGCTTAGAATAACTAACTGAGCCTAGAATAACTAACTGAGCCCAGAATAACTAACTGAGCCTAGAATAACTAACTGAGCCTAGAATAACTAACTGAGCCTAGAATAACTAACTGAGCCCAGAATAACTAACTGAGCCCAGAATAACTAACTGAGCCCAGAATAACTAACTGAGCCCAGAATAACTAACTGAGCCCAGAATAACTAACTGAGCCCAGAATAACTAACTGAGCCCAGAATAACTAACTGAGCCTAGAATAACTAACTGAGCCTAGAATAACTAACTGAGCCTAGAATAACTAACTGAGCCCAGAATAACTAACTGAGCCTAGAATAACTAACTGAGCCCAGAATAACTAACTGAGCCCAGAATAACTAACTGAGCCTAGAATAACTAACTGAGCCCAGAATAACTAACTGAGCCCAGAATAACTAACTGAGCCCAGAATAACTAACTGAGCCCAGAATAACTAACTGAGCCTAGAATAACTAACTGAGCCTAGAATAACTAACTGAGCCCAGAATAACTAACTGAGCCCAGAATAACTAACTGAGCCTAGAATAACTAACTGAGCCTAGAATAACTAACTGAGCCTAGAATAACTAACTGAGCCTAGAATAACTAACTGAGCCTAGAATAACTAACTGAGCCCAGAATAACTAACTGAGCCCAGAATAACTAACTGAGCCTAGAATAACTAACTGAGCCCAGAATAACTAACTGAGCCTAGAATAACTAACTGAGCCTAGAATAACTAACTGAGCCTAGAATATAAGGTTTATTCCTGATGGAAACGACTAATAAACTCATCAATAACTGAGTTTGTTTAGGGGAAAAGGCTTCAGATACGTTGATGAAGGATAAAAGCTCATTGCTTGAATTTTCTTTACGGAAACATCTACTCCATTCCTATTGATCCCGTCGTCATTGTTTGCGAGAACGAAAAAAAGGACACAATTAGCACTCATCAGCAACACCTGCCAGACACCTGCAACCAACACCTGCAGATCAATCAATCCAGATATAGAAAAAACTACAATATATGAGCTCGTCCAACTAATCCTTGCAGCTAATACATCTATTTTGTTCACAGAATTAACTATTCTGTTAAAAATGCGACGCATTGGTAAAACTTAAAACACCGTAATACCGACGTTTTCCGTCCATCGGTCTTGATACATTGGGTGGGTTGCTTGGGCTCGCACATTTCATGACAGGAAAAAAAAAGTTGCAAGTTTTTACGTAATCTGCAATCCGGATCAATGAAATCTAAAAATACTCCGGATAATCCGGACAACCCGGATAATCCGGACAATCCGGATAATCCGGATCCACTAACCTGTGAATCCCTTGATGTCAGCGAAGAGTATGGAGACGTTCTCGTAGCGGTGGATGTAGATCTTGTGGAACTGTGAGGGCTGGAACTCTCCTCTCTCGTCTTCCCGCGCTATGTCCCGGATCATCTCCAGTGCCACGAACCGCGGCAACACTGTCGAGATGTGTATGTGGTTAGCTGGGTGCTGGGGGGGGGCTGGGGAAGCTAGGGGGGAGGGAGCTACAGGGTGCTGGGGGGTGCTGGGTGCTGGGGGGGAAGCTACAGGGTGCTGGGGGGGGGGAGCTGGGGAAGCTGGGGGGGGGAGCTGGGGAAGCTGGGGGGGGGGGAGCTACAGGGTGCTGAGGGGTGCTGGGGAAGCTGGGGGGGAGCTACAGGGTGCTGGGGGGTGCTGGGGAAGCTGGGGGGGGGAGCTACAGGGTGCTGGGGGGGGAGCTACAGTAGTAGGGAGGAAGAGCCAGCGGCCCTTTTTTTTTTTGGAGAGAGGACCCCTGTGGACTGTAAGAGCCAGCGGCCCTTTTTTTTTTTGGAGAGAGGACCCCTGTGGACTGTAAGAGCCAGCGGCCCTTTTTTTGGGGGGGGCAAATATCGTGTGTGGATCTTCGGGGTTTTCATGTGAATTTGTGCAGTCACAGATTTGTAATTAGGGAATTCTTATAATGAAAAATAATGTCATACGAGTTTGTTAAAGTTCTTATGAGAAAAATAATTTCCGAGACATAGAAGTTTGTTACGGCCTTATAGGAGAAATTCAAATATCGTTTGTAGCACTTTAGGGTTTCCAGGAGAACTCTACGGACATATTTTACATGTTTTCAACTTACAAAATCGTCTATGTAAGCTTTAGTTATTCATATAAATTTAGAAAATCACCTGTGTAAGTCATTGTTTTCAGGGTTTCGTACATCACACCCCCCTCCCTCCCCCCCTTACCTCGCAATCTGTCGCCTCACCTGTATTTACTTTACGCCCGGACAGCCAGACCTCTTATCTTATGTTATCTTCTCATAATATCTGGACCGTCCCTCCTCTCTCTCTCTCTCTCCTTTCATTCAGTTCAACTATTTTCCAACATCGTATGTTTGCTCCTTTTCATTAAGCAAGTCAGTATGTTTGCTCCTTTTCATTAAGCAAGTCAGTTTTACACAAATAAATCATGTTAGTAAGCAAGTTCTAGCTCACGTTCCCCACCTTAGTCCCCTGTCGTATAATGAATACTATCATTCCAATCCCTCTAAAATTTAAAAATAATCATATTTCAAATGTAGTTCAATACAGTAATTTAGTTACCAAGCTCCAGCTCTTGTCCTCCGCCTTAGCTCTCTCTCGTATCTTCGTTAGTATCAGTCCAATTTCCCTGAAATTTCTACCCTCTGTATTTCAGACATAGTTTAGTAAATGCAAACAATTATCAAACTCTAGCTCTTGTCCCCACCTTAGTTCGTTTATACAAGATCGTTAGTAACAGTCCAATTTCCCTGAAATTTTTACCCTCTGTATTTCAGACACCGTAAATAAAATCAAGTCAGTTATCGAGCTCCAGCTCTCGTCCCCGCCTTAATTCTCTTTCGTATCTTTGTAAATAAACCATCAAGTTCCCTTAAATTTTTTACCCTCTGTATTTCAGACACCGTAAATAAAATCAAGTCAGTTATCGAGCTCCAGCTCTCGTCCCCGCCTTAGTTCTCTTTCATATCTTTGTAAATAAACCACCAATTTCCCTGAAATTTTCACCCTCTGTATTTCAGGCACCATAAATAAGATCAAAACAGTTATCGAGCTCCAGCTCTCGTCCCCGCCTTAGTTCTCCTTCGTATCTTTGTAAATAACCCATCAATTTCCCTAAAATTAAAAGCAGACATACTTCAAAGTTAGTAAATAAAATCAAGTCAGTTATCGAGCTCCAGCTCTCGTCCCCCACCCTCTTCCACCCTCATATCTTTGTAAATAAACCACCAATTTCCCTGAAATTTTCACCCTCTGTATTTCAGGCACCATAAACCATCAATTTCCCTGAAATTTTTTACCCTCTGTATTTCAGACATAGTAAATATGAAGTAAACAATTATAAAACTAGCTCTTGTCCTCTGTCCAAGCTCACTTTTGTAAATTCATTCATTACTATCAATCCAAATCCCCCTGAGATTTAAACACCCAACTACATTTTCAGACATAGTAAATAAAAACCAGTTCAGTTATCAAGTTTCAACTCTTGTGCCCCAGCTTAGTTCATTTGTGCAAGTTCTTTATTTCCAACTAAATCATCCTAAGATTTAAGATCACCTTATTTTCTAACGTAGTAAAATTAATCAGGGCATTAACCAAGTTCCATTCCCTCAGCCTTAGATCATCAGACATAAATATTTTCGATCAAGTCCGTCTCCAGCTTAACTCTTACCCTTTCCCTCCCTTACCTTCTCATCCCCCAACGTATCAAAACCTTCAATAATCATACTGTATTTGCATATTTTCTCTATATTCAGCTGTGTTCTTCACTTTTTGTCCATGTTTTCTGTGTTCATTCCATGTTCTACAAATGTTCACAGTCCCATTCAGTTCATATTTTCACAAGTATCTCCATTTTTTCTGTAATCTTTCTCTTAGTCTCATTACTTTCTCTACAAATTCTAGTCATATTTTCTATGTTTTCACGTTCATCACATGTTCTCTTTACAACTTTTATACTCAATATTCATGCTAACTTCCATATTTTTTGTGTTCTTTGTCAATATTCATGTTCCTCTACAAGTTCATGTTCCTCACAAGATCACTTCGTTTTTCACCTTCACTTACATGTTTTCTACATTCTTTGTCATATTCTCCATGTTCTTCACAAGTCCATTGTTCATTCTTTGTATTCCCTATTCTCCTTATCATGTTTTCATGTTCTCTGTAAGTTCATATTCCCAGCATGTTCACTGTATTCATCAACTTTTTCTTACATGTTTTCTGTGTTCACCGTATGTTCACTGTGTTCATTCCCTTACTTAACCTCAATTTTTTTATGTTCTTTGTTTCTTCCATTCACTAACTAGTTCTTTGTCAAATATTAGCATCAGCAATACAGTTTCCTCAACAATTTTAGTCACCAAGTTTTTATTTGCAAAAACTATGTCAAAGTATTTCTCGTAGTCAACTTAATAGTTCTACCAGCCATATTCTTAAACAAATCTACAATTTATTCAGTTCCAAATTTACAAAGACAAACCTTTCTTGTAACTTCTTAACTAAAAATCTTTCGCCAATCAACTAAAAACATAGTCACTTTCGTCATTTCTCAAGTAAACTTATTATCCAGTCAACTAAAAATAGTCAGAAATAGCCTCGTTCAACACTGTTCTTAACTAAAACAACCGTTCTCTTAGCTAAAAATTGTCAAAGGAAACTTTTTTCAGCACTTTCTTAACAGGCGCTGTGTTTCATCAAGAAAAATTGTCAAAGGAAACTTTCCAAAACTGTTCATAACTAGCTTTTATCCATCGTCAATCAACTAAAAATAATAACTTTCATCATTTCTTAACTAAACTTATTCCCCAGTCATCAGAAAATAACCGTGTTCATCATGTTTCATTGTCATTTCATAACTAAAATTATCTGCCAATCATCAGAAAAAGTCATGTTCATCATGTTTTGTCTTTTTCCTTAACTAAAGTATTCATCAGTCAACTAAAAATAATTGCTTCATCATGTTTCCTTGTCATTTCTTAACTGAAATATCACTTCTCTCATCTGAAATAGTCAGGATTAACCTCATTCAACACCGTTCTTAACTAAAGTAACCTTTTGCTTAGCTAAAAATTGTCAAAGGAATCTTTTCAACACTGTTCATAACTAACTTTATCCATCGTCAAGTAAGAAAATATAGTCAAAGATATCTATCATCGTCGTTCTTAACTGACATTTATACTTTGTGGAGCACTAAAATAGTCAAATGTAACTTTTTCAACACTTTCGTAACTAAAATTATATGTCGCTAAGTAAGAAAAATAGTCAAAGGTGCTCTTCTTTACACCAAAGTTACTCTTCGAGAAATCAAAGACTCTCTTCAATACATCAAGGACTTACTCAAAGACACCAAAGTTACACTCTAAGACATCCTTCGAGACATCAAAGACTTCAATGGGACTCTTCCATTCATCAAAGACATTCTCTAAGCCCTCAAAGTTATTCTCAGCACAATCAAAAGTTATTCCAAGACAACAAAAGTCATTCTCAGAGCTATCAAAATTATTCTCGGAGTCATCAAAAGGTATTCTCTAACTCACTTTTGGTCATTAAAGTTAATTTCTATGTTATAAAAGTTTGTCTCAGAGACATCTAAAGTTAATCTTAGAGTTATCAAATGTAATCTCTAACTCTCTTTTGTTCATCAAAGTTGATCTCAGAGTTAACAAAGGTAATCTCTAACTCACTCTCGTTCATCAAAGTTGTTTCAAAGACATCAAAGTTATTCAAAGAGCTAACAAAAGTTATTCTCAGAGTCACCTTCGTTCTTCAGAGAAACTTTCCAAAACATCTTTATTCATCAAAGTTATTCTCAGAGGCATAAAAGTCATTCTCAGAGCTATCAAACTTGTTCTCAAAGTCATCAAACTTATTCATCAAAGTTATTCTCAGAGGCATAAAAGTCATTCTCAGAGCTATCAAACTTGTTCTCAAAGTCATCAAACTTATTCACAGAGTCATCAAAGTTAATCTAAGACATCATTTTTCATCAAAGATATTCTCTCTAAACCATCAATGTTCTTCTCTAAGACATAAAAGTTATTCTCAGAGTCATCAAATGTTATTCTCGAAGTCATCAAAGTTATTTTCAGAGACATCTAAAGTTAATTTCTATGTTATAAAGTTATTCTCAGAGACATCTAAAGTTAATCTTGGTCATCAAAGTTGTTCTCTAAACATCAATGTTGTTCTCCAAGACATCAAAGATGTTCTCAAAATCATAAAAGTTATTCCCAGAGCTATCAAAGTTAATCTCAGAGTTATCCAAAGATATTCTCATGTCCACAAAAGTTATTCCAAGAGACGTCAAAGTTGTTTCAAAGACTTCAAAGTTAATCTCAGAGTTATCCAAAGACATTCTCAGAGACATCTAAAGTTATTCTCTAAGACATCAAAGTTGTTCTAAGAGTTATCAAAAGTTATTCTCAGTCATGATATGTTATTCTCTAACTCACTTCCATTCATCAAAGACATTCTCTAAGTCCTGAAAGTTATTCTCTAAGACAACAAAGTCTTTCTCAGAGCTACCAAAGATGTTCTCTAAATCATAAAAGTTAATCTTAACTCACCTTCGTTCATTAGAGAAACTTTCCAATCCATATTCGTTGACCAGAGTTATTCTCAGAGTCATCAAAGCGATCTCTAATTCATCTTCGTTCTCCAAAGTTGTTCTCTAAGACACCTTCATTCATCAAAGAAACTCTCCTTCTTCCATCATGTTATTCTTTAAGACATCTTCAGTCATAAAATTTTCTCTCCAAAATGTAACTAGTTCAGCTTTTCATACCAAACCTGCATTTCTGTTAAAACATATTTTCTTAGTTGCTTTACCCTAAAACTGTTCTCTGAACTACACTGTTCAAACCTACGTAACCTATCCTCTCCACCCAATGTTACTTAGTTAACGTAACGTTCCTAAACCTAGCTTTACCTATCCTAACATACCTTACCTTACCTTACCTATCTTACCTAACTTTACCTATCCTAACATAACTTACCTTACCTTCCCTAACTTAAGCTAACTTTACCTATCCTAACTTAACTTGCCTAACTTATTCTGCTTAACATAACTTACCTTACCTTCTCTATCTTACCTAACTTTACCTATCCTAACTTAACTTACCTAACTTATTCTGCTTAACATAACTTACCTTACCTTCCCTATCTTACCTAACTTTACCTATCCTAACTTAACTTACCTAACTTATTCTGCTTAACATAACTTACCTTCATATCTTACCTAACTTTACCTATCCTATCCTAACCTAACTTGTCTTACATAACTTAATCTTACTTTCCCAAACTGATGTATCCTAACTTATCTAGTCCAACCAGACATGATCTAACTTAAGTATTCCTTCTTGTCTTTGTGTTTCGTCAATCATTGTCTCATATTCATTTACTCATTTCAAGGGTTAATTTCTCAAATGGTCACTTATGCATTTCAAGTGCTATTTGTTAGAGATTGGATATTTAAGCATTTCAAAGAATTATAATTTCTCAAATGGACGTTTTTGCATTTCAAGTGCTATTTGCTAGAGATTGAATATTTAAGCATTTCAAAGAATTTTTGTTATATATGGGCATTTACTCATTTCAAGGGATAATTTCTCAAATGGACGTTTTTGCATTTCAAGTGTTATTTGTTTAAGATTGGGTATTTAACCATTTCAAAGGATTTTGTTATATATGGGAACTTACTCGTTTCAAGGGCTAATTTCTCAAATGGTCATTTTTGCAGATCAAGGGTTATTTGTTAAAGTTCATCAAGTTGCCCATAAGTTGTATTAGTAGGTTCTATCTTATGTTCTTATTCCCCAACCCCTTAACCTAACCTCTTGTAATCTTAGTGTATTTAGTAGGTTCTATCTTATGTTCTTATTCCCCAACCCTTTAACCTATCCTTTCAGATGTAGTTTGTTGAATATATTATCCTTTTCCTAACCTTTCAGATGTAGTTTGTTGAATATATTATCTTTTTCCTAACCTTTCAGATGTAGTTTTGTTTCTCCTTTTGTATATTTTTACCCAAACCATCTTTCCTTCTTTACTTTGTTTTCACATATAAGTTCATTCTTTATCATAGTAATAATAAAATTACAATAGTAAAGAATCAGATCTACTAAGACTTGAAATTGAGAAACAAGAGCTCAAGGGATTGAGAGCATGAAAGAAGAGCAAGGAGTAAGAGAGAGGGGGCGGAAGAAAATGGGACCAAAGAAGAGAGAATGAGAGAGAGTGTGGGCATGGGAGCACTAAGACTTGAATTGAGAAAAAGAAAAACTAAGTGAATGAGAATGAGGGTGTGAGAATGGGAGCAATAAGACTTGAATTGAGAAAAAGAAAAACTAAGTGAATGAGAATGAGGGTGTGAGAATGGGAGCAATAAGACTTGAATTTGAGAAACAAGAGAGCATTTGAGCAAATGAGGGAGAGAGAGGGGAGGAAGAGAGAGAATAAGGGAGAGAGATAGAAAAGGAGGGTTAGAAGGAGTAGGAGAATCAAAGTAAAGAAGGAAAGATGGTTTGGGTAAAAATATACAAAAGGAGAAACAAAACTACATCTGAAAGGTTAGGAAAAAGATAATATATTCAACAAACTACATCTGAAAGGTTAGGAAAAGGATAATATATTCAACAAACTACATCTGAAAGGATAGGTTAAAGGGTTGGGGAATAAGAACATAAGATAGAACCTACTAAATACACTAAGATTACAAGAGGTTAGGTTAAGGGGTTGGGGAATAAGAACATAAGATAGAACCTACTAATACAACTTATGGGCAACTTGATGAACTTTAACAAATAACCCTTGATCTGCAAAAATGACCATTTGAGAAATTAGCCCTTGAAACGAGTAAGTTCCCATATATAACAAAATCCTTTGAAATGGTTAAATACCCAATCTTAAACAAATAACACTTGAAATGCAAAAACGTCCATTTGAGAAATTATCCCTTGAAATGAGTAAATGCCCATATATAACAAAAATTCTTTGAAATGCTTAAATATTCAATCTCTAGCAAATAGCACTTGAAATGCAAAAACGTCCATTTGAGAAATTATAATTCTTTGAAATGCTTAAATATCCAATCTCTAACAAATAGCACTTGAAATGCATAAGTGACCATTTGAGAAATTAACCCTTGAAATGAGTAAATGAATATGAGACAATGATTGACGAAACACAAAGACAAGAAGGAATACTTAAGTTAGATCATGTCTGGTTGGACTAGATAAGTTAGGATACATCAGTTTGGGAAAGTAAGATTAAGTTATGTAAGACAAGTTAGGTTAGGATAGGATAGGTAAAGTTAGGTAAGATATGAAGGTAAGTTATGTTAAGCAGAATAAGTTAGGTAAGTTAAGTTAGGATAGGTAAAGTTAGGTAAGATAGGGAAGGTAAGGTAAGTTATGTTAAGCAGAATAAGTTAGGTAAGTTAAGTTAGGATAGGTAAAGTTAGGTAAGATAGAGAAGGTAAGGTAAGTTATGTTAAGCAGAATAAGTTAGGCAAGTTAAGTTAGGATAGGTAAAGTTAGCTTAAGTTAGGGAAGGTAAGGTAAGTTATGTTAGGATAGGTAAAGTTAGGTAAGATAGGTAAGGTAAGGTAAGGTATGTTAGGATAGGTAAAGCTAGGTTTAGGAACGTTACGTTAACTAAGTAACATTGGGTGGAGAGGATAGGTTACGTAGGTTTGAACAGTGTAGTTCAGAGAACAGTTTTAGGGTAAAGCAACTAAGAAAATATGTTTTAACAGAAATGCAGGTTTGGTATGAAAAGCTGAACTAGTTACATTTTGGAGAGAAAATTTTATGACTGAAGATGTCTTAAAGAATAACATGATGGAAGAAGGAGAGTTTCTTTGATGAATGAAGGTGTCTTAGAGAACAACTTTGGAGAACGAAGATGAATTAGAGATCGCTTTGATGACTCTGAGAATAACTCTGGTCAACGAATATGGATTGGAAAGTTTCTCTAATGAACGAAGGTGAGTTAAGATTAACTTTTATGATTTAGAGAACATCTTTGGTAGCTCTGAGAAAGACTTTGTTGTCTTAGAGAATAACTTTCAGGACTTAGAGAATGTCTTTGATGAATGGAAGTGAGTTAGAGAATAACATATCATGACTGAGAATAACTTTTGATAACTCTTAGAACAACTTTGATGTCTTAGAGAATAACTTTAGATGTCTCTGAGAATGTCTTTGGATAACTCTGAGATTAACTTTGAAGTCTTTGAAACAACTTTGACGTCTCTTGGAATAACTTTTGTGGACATGAGAATATCTTTGGATAACTCTGAGATTAACTTTGATAGCTCTGGGAATAACTTTTATGATTTTGAGAACATCTTTGATGTCTTGGAGAACAACATTGATGTTTAGAGAACAACTTTGATGACCAAGATTAACTTTAGATGTCTCTGAGAATAACTTTATAACATAGAAATTAACTTTAGATGTCTCTGAAAATAACTTTGATGACTTCGAGAATAACATTTGATGACTCTGAGAATAACTTTTATGTCTTAGAGAAGAACATTGATGGTTTAGAGAGAATATCTTTGATGAAAAATGATGTCTTAGATTAACTTTGATGACTCTGTGAATAAGTTTGATGACTTTGAGAACAAGTTTGATAGCTCTGAGAATGACTTTTATGCCTCTGAGAATAACTTTGATGAATAAGTTTGATGACTTTGAGAACAAGTTTGATAGCTCTGAGAATGACTTTTATGCCTCTGAGAATAACTTTGATGAATAAAGATGTTTTGGAAAGTTTCTCTGAAGAACGAAGGTGACTCTGAGAATAACTTTTGTTAGCTCTTTGAATAACTTTGATGTCTTTGAAACAACTTTGATGAACGAGAGTGAGTTAGAGATTACCTTTGTTAACTCTGAGATCAACTTTGATGAACAAAAGAGAGTTAGAGATTACATTTGATAACTCTAAGATTAACTTTAGATGTCTCTGAGACAAACTTTTATAACATAGAAATTAACTTTAATGACCAAAAGTGAGTTAGAGAATACCTTTTGATGACTCCGAGAATAATTTTGATAGCTCTGAGAATGACTTTTGTTGTCTTGGAATAACTTTTGATTGTGCTGAGAATAACTTTGAGGGCTTAGAGAATGTCTTTGATGAATGGAAGAGTCCCATTGAAGTCTTTGATGTCTCGAAGGATGTCTTAGAGTGTAACTTTGGTGTCTTTGAGTAAGTCCTTGATGTATTGAAGAGAGTCTTTGATTTCTCGAAGAGTAACTTTGGTGTAAAGAAGAGCACCTTTGACTATTTTTCTTACTTAGCGACATATAATTTTAGTTACGAAAGTGTTGAAAAAGTTACATTTGACTATTTTAGTGCTCCACAAAGTATAAATGTCAGTTAAGAACGACGATGATAGATATCTTTGACTATATTTTCTTACTTGACGATGGATAAAGTTAGTTATGAACAGTGTTGAAAAGATTCCTTTGACAATTTTTAGCTAAGCAAAAGGTTACTTTAGTTAAGAACGGTGTTGAATGAGGTTAATCCTGACTATTTCAGATGAGAGAAGTGATATTTCAGTTAAGAAATGACAAGGAAACATGATGAAGCAATTATTTTTAGTTGACTGATGAATACTTTAGTTAAGGAAAAAGACAAAACATGATGAACATGACTTTTTCTGATGATTGGCAGATAATTTTAGTTATGAAATGACAATGAAACATGATGAACACGGTTATTTTCTGATGACTGGGGAATAAGTTTAGTTAAGAAATGATGAAAGTTATTATTTTTAGTTGATTGACGATGGATAAAAGCTAGTTATGAACAGTTTTGGAAAGTTTCCTTTGACAATTTTTCTTGATGAAACACAGCGCCTGTTAAGAAAGTGCTGAAAAAAGTTTCCTTTGACAATTTTTAGCTAAGAGAACGGTTGTTTTAGTTAAGAACAGTGTTGAACGAGGCTATTTCTGACTATTTTTAGTTGACTGGATAATAAGTTTACTTGAGAAATGACGAAAGTGACTATGTTTTTAGTTGATTGGCGAAAGATTTTTAGTTAAGAAGTTACAAGAAAGGTTTGTCTTTGTAAATTTGGAACTGAATAAATTGTAGATTTGTTTAAGAATATGGCTGGTAGAACTATTAAGTTGACTACGAGAAATACTTTGACATAGTTTTTGCAAATAAAAACTTGGTGACTAAAATTGTTGAGGAAACTGTATTGCTGATGCTAATATTTGACAAAGAACTAGTTAGTGAATGGAAGAAACAAAGAACATAAAAAAATTGAGGTTAAGTAAGGGAATGAACACAGTGAACATACGGTGAACACAGAAAACATGTAAGAAAAAGTTGATGAATACAGTGAACATGCTGGGAATATGAACTTACAGAGAACATGAAAACATGATAAGGAGAATAGGGAATACAAAGAATGAACAATGGACTTGTGAAGAACATGGAGAATATGACAAAGAATGTAGAAAACATGTAAGTGAAGGTGAAAAACGAAGTGATCTTGTGAGGAACATGAACTTGTAGAGGAACATGAATATTGACAAAGAACACAAAAAATATGGAAGTTAGCATGAATATTGAGTATAAAAGTTGTAAAGAGAACATGTGATGAACGTGAAAACATAGAAAATATGACTAGAATTTGTAGAGAAAGTAATGAGACTAAGAGAAAGATTACAGAAAAAATGGAGATACTTGTGAAAATATGAACTGAATGGGACTGTGAACATTTGTAGAACATGGAATGAACACAGAAAACATGGACAAAAAGTGAAGAACACAGCTGAATATAGAGAAAATATGCAAATACAGTATGATTATTGAAGGTTTTGATACGTTGGGGGATGAGAAGGTAAGGGAGGGAAAGGGTAAGAGTTAAGCTGGAGACGGACTTGATCGAAAATATTTATGTCTGATGATCTAAGGCTGAGGGAATGGAACTTGGTTAATGCCCTGATTAATTTTACTACGTTAGAAAATAAGGTGATCTTAAATCTTAGGATGATTTAGTTGGAAATAAAGAACTTGCACAAATGAACTAAGCTGGGGCACAAGAGTTGAAACTTGATAACTGAACTGGTTTTTATTTACTATGTCTGAAAATGTAGTTGGGTGTTTAAATCTCAGGGGGATTTGGATTGATAGTAATGAATGAATTTACAAAAGTGAGCTTGGACAGAGGACAAGAGCTAGTTTTATAATTGTTTACTTCATATTTACTATGTCTGAAATACAGAGGGTAAAAAATTTCAGGGAAATTGATGGTTTATTTACAAAGACTTGAGGGTGGAAGAGGGTGGGGGACGAGAGCTGGAGCTCGATAACTGACTTGATTTTATTTACTAACTTTGAAGTATGTCTGCTTTTAATTTTAGGGAAATTGATGGGTTATTTACAAAGATACGAAGGAGAACTAAGGCGGGGACGAGAGCTGGAGCTCGATAACTGTTTTGATCTTATTTATGGTGCCTGAAATACAGAGGGTGAAAATTTCAGGGAAATTGGTGGTTTATTTACAAAGATATGAGGGTGGAAGAGGGTGGGGGACGAGAGCTGGAGCTCGATAACTGACTTGATTTTATTTACTAACTTTGAAGTATGTCTGCTTTTAATTTTAGGGAAATTGATGGGTTATTTACAAAGATACGAAGGAGAACTAAGGCGGGGACGAGAGCTGGAGCTCGATAACTGTTTTGATCTTATTTATGGTGCCTGAAATACAGAGGGTGAAAATTTCAGGGAAATTGGTGGTTTATTTACAAAGATATGAAAGAGAACTAAGGCGGGGACGAGAGCTGGAGCTCGATAACTGACTTGATTTTATTTACGGTGTCTGAAATACAGAGGGTAAAAAATTTAAGGGAACTTGATGGTTTATTTACAAAGATACGAAAGAGAATTAAGGCGGGGACGAGAGCTGGAGCTCGATAACTGACTTGATTTTATTTACGGTGTCTGAAATACAGAGGGTAAAAATTTCAGGGAAATTGGACTGTTACTAACGATCTTGTATAAACGAACTAAGGTGGGGACAAGAGCTAGAGTTTGATAATTGTTTGCATTTACTAAACTATGTCTGAAATACAGAGGGTAGAAATTTCAGGGAAATTGGACTGATACTAACGAAGATACGAGAGAGAGCTAAGGCGGAGGACAAGAGCTGGAGCTTGGTAACTAAATTACTGTATTGAACTACATTTGAAATATGATTATTTTTAAATTTTAGAGGGATTGGAATGATAGTATTCATTATACGACAGGGGACTAAGGTGGGGAACGTGAGCTAGAACTTGCTTACTAACATGATTTATTTGTGTAAAACTGACTTGCTTAATGAAAAGGAGCAAACATACTGACTTGCTTAATGAAAAGGAGCAAACATACGATGTTGGAAAATAGTTGAACTGAATGAAAGGAGAGAGAGAGAGAGAGGAGGGACGGTCCAGATATTATGAGAAGATAACATAAGATAAGAGGTCTGGCTGTCCGGGCGTAAAGTAAATACAGGTGAGGCGACAGATTGCGAGGTAAGGGGGGGAGGGAGGGGGGTGTGATGTACGAAACCCTGAAAACAATGACTTACACAGGTGATTTTCTAAATTTATATGAATAACTAAAGCTTACATAGACGATTTTGTAAGTTGAAAACATGTAAAATATGTCCGTAGAGTTCTCCTGGAAACCCTAAAGTGCTACACACGATATTTGAATTTCTCCTATAAGGCCGTAACAAACTTCTATGTCTCGGAAATTATTTTTCTCATAAGAACTTTAACAAACTCGTATGACATTATTTTTCATTATAAGAATTCCCTAATTACAAATCTGTGACTGCACAAATTCACATGAAAACCCCGAAGATCCACACACGATATTTGCCCCCCCCAAAAAAAGGGCCGCTGGCTCTTACAGTCCACAGGGGTCCTCTCTCCAAAAAAAAAAAAGGGCCGCTGGCTCTTACAGTCCACAGGGGTCCTCTCTCCAAAAAAAAAAAGGGCCGCTGGCTCTTCCTCCCTACTACTAGCTACAGGGTGCTGGGGGGTGCTGGGGAAGCTGGGGGGGGAGCTACAGGGTGCTGGGGGGGGAGCTACAGGGTGCTAGGGGGAGCTGGGAAAGCTGGGGGGAGCTACAGGGTGCTGGGGGGTGCTGGGGGGGGGGGAGCTACAGGGTGCTGGGGGGTGCTGGGGAAGCTGGGGGGGGGGGGAGCTACAGGGTGCTGGGGGCTGCTGGGGGGGGAGCTACAGGGTGCTGGGAAAGCTGGGGGGGGGGGGAGCTACAGGGTGCTGGGGGGTGCTGGGGGGGGAGCTACAGGGTGCTGGGGAAGCTGGGGGGGAGCTACAGGGTGCTGAGGGGAGCTGGAGGATGCTGGGGAGCTGGGTGCTGGGGGGGAAGCGGGGTGCTGAGGGTGAAATGCAAGAGCTTTCTCTTGCTATGTTTCATGTTAGGCTTTACCTTGCCAATTTACACCGGAAGTCGACTCTCTAATCGGTTTACAACCAAGGTCCAAAATACTGCTGGGTGAGCAAGAGCCAACAGTTAAGAACTGGTGCCCCAGTCAACCCTCCCTAGCCAAAGATCGAACCCAGACTAAATCGTTCGCGAGGCGCTAGAGTGCTCAGCCTTATGTTGGTTGACCTAACTTGTACAACAGGGGTTCTAATATGGGTTCACCTAACTTGTACAACAAGGGTTCTAATGTTGGTTCACCAGTCTTGTACCCAAGACAACAGGGGTTCTGAAGCCAAGTTTCCACAAATTACAGTCTGTTACGAACTCAGCTGTAACCCGGTTCTTTGAAACTCAATGATCCTTCTCAAGTCCAGAGATTCGTAACCTCGGTGAAAATACAGTGTAATGTTCAAGGTAAGACAAATGAAATGGAGCATAAAAATATCCCTTATTATTAATTACAACTACACACAGTGAAGTCTTCCAGCACTCCACTAGCCCTCTTGCTAGCACGCTCCACAGAGGAAGTCTTCTAGCACTCCACTAGCATCCTCGCTAGCACGCTCCAGCAGAGGCGTCCTAAACATTACTAATAAGAGGGTTAACTGTTTTAACTCAGAACCTGGATCATAGATGGCGCCGAGGTTCGTTACACAGTCTTACCAACTGCCTGTGGCGAACCATCGCGTGCTAATTACCAGCAAGGTCCCGTGACTGAGCCCAAGGTAAGAAATACGTCCTAATTACTAATGTTCAGAACTGGCTGAGCCAACACGGTACACCTGGGGCCTCGGGTCGACAGTACACCTCGGGTCGACGGAACACATCGGGTCGACGGAACACCTCGGGTCGACGAAACACCTCGGGTCGACGGAACACCTCGGGTCGAAGGAATACCTCGGTCGATGGAACACCTCGGGTCGACGGAACACCTCGGGTCGATGGATTACCTCGAATCGATGGAACACCTCGGGTCGACGGAGCACCTTGGGTCGACGGAACACCTTGGGTCGACGGAACACCTGAGGTACACCTCGAGTCGGTACACCTTGAGTCGACGGTACACCTCGGGTCGACGGTACACCTCGAGTCGACGGTACACCTCGGATCGACGGAGCACCTCGGGTCGACGGAACACCTCGGGTCGACGGAGCACCTCGGGTCGACGGAGCACCTTGGGTCGACGGTACACCTCGGGTCGACGGAACACCTCGGGTCGACGGTACACCTCGAGTCGACGGAGCACCTCGGGTCGACGGTACACCTCGGGTCGACGGTACACCACCGGGCCTACAGCTCCTCCGGGCAGTAATATTGACATATAATCAGCGGTGCTTGGTTTGTGCGGGCTGCCTAGCCCGTGCTTCTTCAGGCGGAAGAGAACCTCTTACCACGCCTCCTTGCTCCTCACATCACCTCAAAAGGCGAATGTTGGCCTTTTAAATCGTGCCAAATCTCTTGGTCAGATTTTGTGCAGAATTAAACAAATATACTGGGTTAATTAATTGTGTTATATATTGGAATAAACATAATTTATAATAAATAAAACCAAATTTGGATTATAAGTCACCAGGAGGGTTACCCGGGAGAGTCTGCCTCTCCCACCACCCCTATTTTCACCCTTCTTCTTTCCCGCCCCCCCTCTCCCCAAGTCCCCTCCTTCCCCACCCCTTTCCGACTCCCTCCACTTTCGCCTTCCTCTCCCCTCTTCCCTTCTTCTCCTCCACCCCCTCTTCCCCTCCCTACCCCCCTCCCTCTAACAAAGACATCCTTTATATATAAAGTAAATTATGCAAATGCTCGGGTAAACGGTGGGAGTAACTTCAACACTACGGATCAAACATTTCTGATTTCATTTCCAACTTCATGAAAATCACACAAGGGTCTTGGGGGGGGGGGTTACAGGCTATATGTTATATTTATTATTTTATAGGCTATATTGCTTAAATCATCTAACGTAGGCCTACCCTGATCAGCCTATGTCGTCCCGTACCCCCAGACCATTCACTACCACCACTACCCTTGCAAATTTTAATGAGGCTAGCCCCAAACATCAGGCCTCGAACTTTGAACATTCTCTTATAGTATAGATAAGCCAAATTATAACACACAAATCATGTCC